>NC_057419.1:90986087-90998964 GCF_019320065.1 Cervus canadensis
CATTGCAACAAAATGAAAATATTTAGGAATAAAATATACTTTAAAGAAACAAAAGACCTATATTATAGAAAACTATAAAACACTGATGAAAGAGGACATCAAAGATGACACAAATAGATGGAGAAAATATGCCATTATTCATGGATTGGAAGAATCAATATAGTAGAAAATTGATATTACTACCCAAAGCAACTGTTACTAGATTCATATGCACTCCTTATCAAGCTCAATGGTTATTTTTCATAAATTGGAGCAAATCATTTCACAATTGTATGGATTTAAAACCTTAAATAGCAAAAGCAAATCTTGTTAAAGAAGAATGGACTGGAGGAAATTCAAGCCTGCTGACTTCAGGGAAATAATACAAGCAACAGTCATCAAGACAGTATGTACTGGCACAAAAACAGAAAACATAGATCCCATGGAACAATTAGAAAGCCCATAATAAATCCACGCACCTATGGACACCTTAATCTTTGACAAAGGAGGCACGATATAAAATGAAGAGAAGACAATCTCTTTAACAAGTGAGCTGGAGAAGAATTGGTCAACCCACTTGTAAATGTATGAACTAGAAACACTGTTTAACACCATACACAGAAATAAACTCAAATTGTTTAAAGATCTAATGTAATTCAGAAGCTGATAAAAACTCCTAGTGGAAAAACATAGGCAAAACACTCTCTGAACATAAATTCATGCTAGCAGGATTCTCTATGGATCCCACCTTCCAGAAATGGAAATAAGAAGCAAAAATAAACAAATGGGACCTAATTAAATAGAACTTTTGCACAATGAAGGAAACTATAAACAAGGTGAAAAGACAGACTTCAGAATGGGAGAAAACAATAGCAAGTGAAGCAACTGACAAAGTATTAATCTAAAAAATATATGAACAACTCCTGCAGCACAACTCCAGTAAAATGAACCACCCAATCAAAAAACGGGCCAAGGAACTAAACAAACATTTCTCCAAAGAAGACGTACAGATACAGATGGCCAACAAATGCATGAAAAAATGCTTAACATTACTCATTATCAGAGAAATGCAAATCAAAACCCACAATGACGGTACATCTCATGCCAGTCGAATGTCTGCTATGAAAAATTCTACAAACAATTAAAGTTGGAGAAATGGGTGTGGAGAAAAAGAAACCCTCTTACACTGTTAGTGGGAATGCCATAGTACAGCCACTATGGAGAACAGTATGGAGATTCCTTAAAAAAACTGGAAATAGAACTGCCATATGACTCAGCAATCCCACTGCTGGGCATACACGATGAGGAAACCAGAATTGAAAGAGACACGTGTACCCCAATGTTCATTGTAACACTGTTTATAATAGCCAGGACATGGAAGCAACCTAGATGTCCATTGGCAGACGAATGGATAAGAAAGCAGTGGTACATACACACAATGGAATATTACTCAGCTATTAAAAAGAATGTATTTGAATCAATTCTAATGAGGTAGATGAAACTGCAGCCTATTATACAGAGTGAAGTAAGTCAGAAAGAAAAACACCAATACAGTATATTAACACATACATATGGAATTTAGAAAGATGGTAACGATGACCTTAATGTGAGACAGCAAAAGAGACACAGATGTAAAGAACATATTTTTGGACTCTGTAGGAGAAGGCGAGGGTAGGATGATTTGAGATAATAGTATTGAAACATATATATTATCATATGTGAAATTGATCACCAGTCCAGGTTTCATGCATGAGGTAGGGTGCTCAGGGCGGGAGCACTGGGATGACCCTGAGGGATGGGAGGATGGGATTGGGAGGGAGGTGGGAGGGAGTGTCAGGATGGTGAACACATGTACACCCATGGCTGATTCATGTGAATGTATGGCAAAAACCACTACAATATTGTAAAGTAATTAACCTCCAATTAAAATAAAAAATAATAAGAAAATTAATAAATTTCTTGATTCTTTTCTATTCGTGTGTTTTGGTGAACATAAACGCTCCTATTGATATTTGCCCAAGAAGGGAACTGCTGGGCCATTTGATAGACATATGTTTGTATTTGATAGGTTCCTCCAAACAGTTTTCCAACATGTTTTTACCACTATACACTTTTACCAGTAACGTATAAATGTTGAAGTTGCTCCACATCCCTGTTAATGCTCAGTCTTTTTAGTCTTTCTAATCTCACCAGTTCTAATGTATGTGTGGGTGTGCATGTGTGTGTTCATGTGTGTGCATGTATGCGATCTTATTGTGTTTTAAATACCGTTTTCTTAACAAAGAGTCGGACACAACTGAACGACTTCCACTTTGAATTTCTTTGAGGTTTCCTGTGAGACAGGCTATAGTGTAACGATTTGAATATATTCAGTATGCCAGATGATTCTGGGCTGAATTCTAACCAGCATTCATTAATACCATAGTATATAATTACCTCAGCAAGTAGAAGTTGAATTATAAAAGTTGCTTTGCTGTAAATAAATTCTAATCTACATTGAAAAGTGTAACGTGTCCAGACTCCCTCCCTTTCAAAAGAAACATTTTGTGGTGTTTAGATTGCTATGAGAAAAGAACTATCAATTTACTAATAATAGCTTTAATTAATAGAATTAAAGTATTTACTTTCAAGATATAGCTATTCAATTTTACAGTTTATAATTGTTCACATTAATAAGATGCATGTTTAAATGTTCAAATGAAGGGATCTGATTGCCTGGATCAAAGTAAAA
The DNA here is from genome assembly GCF_019320065.1 of Cervus canadensis. Classification (NCBI taxonomy): domain Eukaryota; kingdom Metazoa; phylum Chordata; class Mammalia; order Artiodactyla; family Cervidae; genus Cervus; species Cervus canadensis. Next base: position 90,988,798 of record NC_057419.1, read on the forward strand.
ACAACAATTCTGAAAAATAATGGCATGTTTATTTGAAGAATTTACAACCTTTCAACTATGCCAATTTTTTTTATTTTTTTGCAAAGTTAGCACAGCCACACTGGAGAAACTCAGAAGTATTTGCTTGAAGCAATCAGTTTTTAACTAATGTTTCAGGTCAGTCAATATTTTTGGCACTTTTCAAATAGCAGGACACGACTTGTTTTGGCATTGAAAGGAAACTTACTTTTGGCAACTCCCTGCCTTCAATTAATCACTTGTCACTTTAAATCTATGTTAGAAAAGTCTATTTGTGTAACCTATATATGACTAGCTCAGGTTGTGCAGATTCTCACTCTTAATGTCTATGTTTTCTCTCTGTGTGTATTTTAAAAATGGTTATAAATTCAACAAAAGAGAAAGAAGGTAATATAAGCAGTATTTAATACCTAGGAAGATAGTTTTTTTCATGACTTTTCACATTTTCCAAAATTTCAAATACTTAATTATCTGCTTGAGTATCTAATAAATTTATTTCAACACTTGACATAACATATTTTATGAATTTCCTATCAATATGAAAAAGTGAGACAAATCTTTTGAAAATACCTGAATTTTACTGGAAACTTAATACTCCTTTTGAGAAACAGGGTATCCATTCTTTCCTACCCAACACTTAACATACAACTTGTTCCAAATCTTCTACATACCATCATATAATGGTACACAAAGCTGAGATATTTTATTTATTTATAAAGGAAAAAATGTGGCTGTCTAGAGCTGCCATAAATAAACTGCAAATTGATTTGTTTTATAATGTATCAAAAGTAGGTATAACTGATTTTTTTTCTCATTGAATTGAAATATCTAATTGTTTTGGCATTTTAAAGACTTAAGATGTGTGTGTATATATATATATATATATATATATATATATATGTGTGTGTGTGTGTGTGTGTGTGCATAAACTTTTAAGAGCTAAAGACTTGTTCTTGGATCTTTTGACAGTTTAACAAATGTTCTATATCATCCTTAGTATTTATCACAAGTTTGAATAAGATACTTTTTTCAAATTAAACACAGTCTGTGTACAATGCTTTCTAGTCAGATTACTCTGAATAATAGGTGAATCAAGAAGTTCATTTCTAGTAGAAGTTCATAATAAAATTGCTACAACCAAAGGTTTAAATCAGACCCTATAATAGATGCTTTTCTGTAACCTGTACTAAATTACCTTGCTCCATCTCTGATTTCAGCCTTAGCTTCAGTTAACAGTTCACTTGCTGCTCACATTTAGCATCTCTATGGTTTTTTTCTTCCTTTTTTTTTTTTTTACTTTTTGTTTTTCTCACAAATATTTCTCTGAAGTCAATGAAGGAGAGAAAACTTTTACATTGGCTAGTTCAAGTCCTATCGCACAGGGTAAATTTCTTTGTGGCCGCCAATCATAATGGAACTATGTTTGGGACAAATTCACAGCATCAGATGGTACAGGTAAAGGAACAGACTCTTGCAGAAATTGCAAAGCAACATCAAGAAGAAGTATGCATTCCCAATCCTTCCATTTAATAATTGTGTTTATTGCACCACTCCTACATCTTACAGATAGACAAATCTGAAGGTTAGAAACCTTGGCCAATTTACATCAAGACAACCAGTAAGTTAATGGTGGGCTCAAGTTTAGAAACAGGTCTTCTGATTCTAAATCAGTGTTTATTTCTTATATCAGTGATTCTGAAAGTATTTCCTTTGCATCAGATTCACCCATCCAATTGTTTGTCAAGAATGCAGATGCCTTAGGCCCATTCCAGATCTTTCCTGTGCCACATATTTGAACAGATATATATGTCATGAGCTCTTAAGTTTTACACCTCTTAGGGAGAAACACTGGGGAAGAATTCTGATTGACCCAACTAAAATTAGGTATTTACCTTGGTATCAATTAACAGGCAGATAGAAAACAGACATTTTCACATATAAGGTTAAGCCTCTGCCAAGGCCTAGAGGTTAGAAAAGGTATGAGACATTTATGAGGAAGAGGCAGTTAAACCTGAAAGAATGAAAGATTTATGTAGTCAGAAAATAATGAAAAAATGCCCCAGAATAGATCATAGCAGGTTTTGTATGCCAGACTGTATAGTTTGAACTTTATTCAGTAGATAAGAGGAAATCATTAAAAATTTTCTAGCAGAAAGCAACATGTCAGTTAGATTAAGATTAATCTTCCACCAGTAAGTAAAGTGAATTTGAGTGGAAATGGCCCAAAACAGTGGTTCACAAATTTATGTGTATCTAAGAAGTTTTTATGATGCTAGTTTTTTTTTTTTAATGCATATTCCAGTCATCTGACCTCAGAGACAGTAGTTCTGGGATATATTGAAGGAAATGGTATTTGTAATCAACACCTCAAGTGTTTCTTATACAAAATACACTGAGGCCAAATGTTTCATACATGCATGCATGTATGTATTTACATACTGTATTCATACAACATACAAATGTTCCTTACGTACCCAGTATTTGAGAGCTTCTGCTCTGATTTGCCTTTACAGCAATCTTCTTAACCAATGCACTAGAGATTTAATTTGGAGTGGAGGGGAATGTAGTGAACAGAAGAAGACAGTCTTCCTCTAAAGCAGGCAGCTGTGACTTAAGTCAAGCTATTTCCATGTAGGAAAGTAGGCCCAGTTTTATTTGCTTATCTGCTTTCTCAGAAGAAACCAGCTATCTAAATTCTTATGATAACTTTCCAAATTTTTTTAAACACATAATACAATGTGTTTGTATGTGTGTGTACAAACCAAACTGAAGAGAAATTTTGGTTGGGTTTGACTCAAAGACAACTAATGTATTAATAGTTAGTGACCTCTGACTGACCTTTTTTGAGTAACCCTACTCCATCCAGGTAATTCCATTTTTGCTGCTTTTAATTATTCTGTGTATTCTTGGTGTCAAATTTATGTTTATTTCTATGGTGTTGTATATGTCAATATGTCCTTTCTAGACATTTACTCTATCTCTCTAAATCAGCCTAGAGTTTCTCAAAATCAGGGACTACATCTTCCATTTCAACTCTGCTCTACTTACAATGAGCACAGCATAAGGCGGTGGGCGGTGACTTATACTAGGGCAATGCATGCCATTTTTGGTCACTATGTTCTAGTGATCATGACCCTTACAGCCCAGTATTAAAATATATTTGCTAATGAATGTTGAAGACAAAAATAGTTAATATATTTTTTACTTGCATGTAGATCTTCCCTGTACTATTCTCTCTCCATTTCTACAGCACAGTATATGCTGTGCAAATGTTGTGCAGATGTTTCCCCACACTTACTTTTCAATTGGTTTCTCAAAGCAGATATTCCCCCAAGTGTACTTTTTTCCTATTTTACTTGCATTTCTTTCAATACAAACAACAGTTGCTTTTCAGTGGTCCTTTAGATTTAAGGAGAAAAAAAAAAAATTACCACTACAGAAGTTTGCTTCTCTTTCCTCACCCCAAGATTGTTAGCAAAGATTTATAAAGAAATACACATCCTTGTTCCTCTCTTCACTGCCTTCTTAATGTCATATTATAGGACCTGACTTTCCAATCTTTTCCATAAACTTATCTTATTTGGATTTTCTGAACAAAATTGCCTTATTAGAGTATTAGAATAAGATGAAAATGCGGTGTTCAGAGACTTGTGAATAAAACTCTCTTGTCTAAGTATGAACCAAATATAATAGAATAATTTTATATTATCTAAAATTAAAAGAGGATAAAAAAGAGTGTTCTTCATCTGAAGTTAGTTCTTCTGTTTGTTATCAAGGGGCCTTGTGAAACTAAGAATAAAAATGCAGGTGCCAAAGACTGGACTTTACATATGAACCACATATTGCAATAATTATTTGACACAATATATTGTTTTACTGGGGGTTTCACTGGTGGTTCAGTGGCAAAGAATCCACTTGCCAATGCAGGAGATGCAAGTTTGATCCGTGGGTCAGGAACATCCCCTGGAGAAGAAAGTGACAACCCACTCCAGTATTCTCACCTGGGAAATCCCATGGATAGAGGAGCCTGGTAGGCTACAGTCCATAGGGTCACAAAGAGTTGGATATGGCTGAGTGACTTTGCATACACACATTATCTTATTAGATCTTACATTTAAATAACATTTTGCTGGTTGCAAAGCATTTTTATTTACACTATCCCATTTAATTCTTACACAGCTAGTACAGATTGTATTATTCCCAGTTTCGCAGTTACAGGCTGAAAATTGGTTTACCCAAGCTCATGCAGGCACCAAGCTGAGATGCCAACACTCCAATCCAAGTTCAATTCTTTATTTGCACTGGACTATTCTACCTCTCTGCCACTTCTATAATGACTTTCAAAGCATCCTCAATTGCATTTTTAACAGATTTGTTGAACTGCAACTCAAGTATTATACACTTTATCCCACTTATGATGTACAATTTAATGCTTTTTAGTATTCAGAGTTGTGTAAGTATCACTAAAATCTAATTTTAGGGTGTTCCCATCTCACCAAAAAGAAATAGCATACCCATTAGCAGTCACTCTCTACTCTCCTTCCCTCTAGGCCCGGGCAACTGCTAATCTACTTTCTGTCTATATAAATTTGCCTATTCTGGACTTTTCATATAAATGTAATCATACAATATGTGGCCTTTTGTGTCTGGTTCTCATCAAGAAGCATATTTGCAAGATTCACCTATATTGTGTCATGTGTCAGTATTTCATTTCTTTTTATCACTGAATACTATTTCATTGTATGGATACACAGTTGACCATTGAACATCATGGGTTTGAACTATGTGGGTTCACTTACAGATGAATTTTAAGTATAGCTGGCCGTTTTTATCAGTGGGTGTGGCATCCATGGAGTCAACCAACTGCAGAAACTGTACTGTGTTTATGATCCACAGTCAGTTGACTCAACTAGTTTGGTACCCACAGATACGGAGGACTTATGGGACTTGAGCATCCATGGATTTTAGTATTCAAGGCAAGTCCACTAACCAGTTTCTCAGGGATACTGAAGGACAACTGAACTACCTTTTGTTTATCCATCCATTAATTGATTGATATTTGTGTTGTTTTCACTTTTTGATTGTTTAGAACAAAACATGAACTGCTATGAACATTCAGTTGCTCTTTCACATGTAAAATATCCTCAGCAATTTTATTTGATGAGTTATTCAAAGACCAATGAAGGAGTATACTAGTGACTCATTTGGGTATCTGAAAAAAGTTGAGTACTGGTGGAAGCCTAGAATAAAGATTTTGAAGTAGAGAGTGGTGAAAGTTGAAGTTAGAGTTTTTGGAAGCTGACAGATTCAGGAAGGCCTTAGAGACCATTTTGAGGAATTGATCTATTTCCAAAGAGCACTTGAAAGCTATTGAAGACTTTTAATCAGGTAGAATGATTTGTCTATAATTGTAGAGAGACTACTTTGGTTATATTGTGGGGAAAATATTGGAGCAAAGGCAAGAAGACTTATTAGAAGTCTTTTTCAGCACTGCCTTTAGAGAAATCAAATCTATATACCACCCTCTTCCAAAAAGGGGTTGCCTCATTTTTGTCTGGTACTGAGGCTTCTCTTCAGCTATGGCAGATGCAGTGTATGGTACAAAATCATAATTCAAAATGCTCTTAAAATATTCCTCCAGCTTACTTTGATTGTAGTAGGTAAACCCTTTCCTTTCTAAGTAACAGTTCTTTGAACATTTTGGTGGACATTTACTGTTCCAGCAAGAAAGAATATCAGAGATCTAACCAGATCTCTTCATATTACATAAAGTAAAATGAAGCACAGAAGATTATCTCATCAAGATCACACCTGTGTGACTCATGTCTCTTGATTTTCAGTAGAATATTATTATTTTCACTACTACATGCTTCTTTTCCCAACTTAGCATCCACCTTTCAAGATGTATTTGTGGGGAACATATGTGTGTGTGGGGGGGGGGGGGGCGGCTAGAACTATGCAAAATACTGTAGAAATTGTTAAAGAGTGCATTTCTTTTTTTTTTTTTTTTTTTTCAGCCCTTTAGAAGCCGTTGATAATATGAAACTTCTTTGTCTGAGTTTCTGGATAAGAGTAACAGCACTTAGGATTCCCAGAAGCGTGACAAAAGGTAAAGTCCAGCATGATTTAGATTTTCATCTTTAGGCAAGGTATCTACTCAAATTTCTGCCTCACAGCAACTTTAGAAATAAATGCTGATGAAGACTTGGAATTTAATGGTATTTTATTCCAGTGGTTATTATATGTATCCCAGCATTGCTATTTAAGCATGAATCATGAAGATTAGCAATGTGCTTATTGTTTATGTAAAATAATTCATAACTTAGACAATAGCTAGGCTAGTTTTCAACAAATATTTTATGAACTTTGAATGCTTCTTTCAAACTGTCTCCTTTGTGGCCTTTTAAGATATAGTATCTTAGAGAATTGAAACAATAATCTAACAACTTTAAAAGCTATTGCTTCATCCTTTCTCTTTACTCTGTAAAGTAGTGATAGGAATTTGCCCTCTTAGCCTAGCTTATTTTCTTCTAATGGAAAATTTTGCTCTCATAAAAAATATCACTACAAGTGTGATTTGCCATACCATCTACTGGTAGCTTTGATCTTAGGTTCAATTGCTTGAACTATTACCATTTACCAGCCTTTTCTATCAGGCTCTTTAGTCCTGTTTTTCTTATGTATTGCACAGAGCCATAAAAACACATGGTAATTCCAGGATTTCCCAATTGGCAGTGAAAAACTTAGTGCAGACAAGCTTGCCTAATTATCTGTCAGCATTTGGGGTGGAATTTAAAACAGAATGTCAAGTGATGCTTTAAAAATTGAGTATTTTTAGTCAAGTAAATATGAAATAAATATCACTTGTTTCTTAATTTTGTGATCTGTGGCAAAATACTTAACCTCTTTGGTTCTAAGCTGCTTTTTTTGAAAACTGAAAATAAGAAAACTACCTACATCACAGAGAGCAGAAACCACAAAGTAAAATAGTGTATTAGAAAGGAGCTTGTCATCAGTCAGTAGAAACAGTTTCCCTCTAATGAGCTCTTACTTTGCAGTGTACTGTGCATTTATGAGCTTCCTAGGGCTGCCATAACAAAGTACTATGAACTTGGTGTCTTAAAACAATCAAAATCTGTTTGCTCTGAGTTCTGGAGGCCAGAAGTCTGAAATCCCTTCAAAGCTTGTAGGGAAGAATCCTTCCTTCTTCTATCTTCTAGTTGTTACTGACAACCCTTGTTGTTCCTTGGTTTGCAAATATATTACTCCAATCTCTGCCTCTGCCTTCACATGACCTCCTTCTCTGTCCGTCTGGACTGTGTCCAAATTTCCATCTTCAGATAGGGCACCTGTCATATTGGATATAGAGTCCACCCTAATCCAGTATGACCTCATCTTAATTTGATTACATCTGTAAATACAATATTTCCAAATAAGGTAATATTCATTCACAGGTTTCAAGTGGACATGAATTTTGAATATTGGGAGGACACTATTTAACCCAGCATAGAATGCTAGAGTTATTCCCTCACCAAATTTGGTTAATTTGGGTCAAAGTAGATACTGAAGCTAAAGTAATTAAAGTTCAAAGGGATTTGACAAGGTCACTGAACTCATAACCAGCAGGGCCAGTGTTCTAGTTTATGGCTGACTGGATTCCAAAACTTTCTTTGCACTTTGTGCTTATGATTCTTCTCCACCATTACATAAGGTAATAAATTTTAAAACCTCTTATCTCCTTATTACTATGGTAGTGCTTATTTGTATGAAAGACTCATTATAAAATACAATGATCTCTTACTGAATTATGTATATTTTACTTTAATACATATTAAAAAATTGTCCTACAAAAGGGTAGCTTCAATTTACATTTCACCTAACACTGTATTATTTTAATCCATTATTTTTTGCCTTTACCAAATGTTTGGTCAAAACAAATGTCATGTGTTTGCATTATTATGTGTTTGAGTATTGCTGTTGTTGTTTGAGTATTAGTAAAACTAAATATTTTTAAATGTTTCCCAAACACTTGTATTTCTGATTTTGTGAATTACCTGTATATATAATTAATATGTTATTCTATTGAGGTGCTCTATTTTATGTAAGCATTTATAAAAGTTGTTTATATATTCATGCCACCAATCCTTTATCCTAGATTTTGCAGCTGAATTTTCCAAATTGTGATTGTATTTTATATTTCCTCATTTTTTTTACTACAGATTTAATTATAATGAATTCAAATAATTGTGTTCATTAATTCCATATATTGTCTCTTGCTTAGAAGTATCTTCCTTGCTTCAAAATTTTAACATGCTTTCCTAAATTTTCTTCTTGTATTTGTATAGTTTGATGTTTGCATTTAGTTTTTAATTTATATGGGATTTTTTTTAATTTAAGAGATAAAGCATATACTGAGTTTCAAGTTTTTAAATGGCTTGTTATTTTCTCAATAATTAATTAATAACTCCTTTGTTCATCGGGCTACTCTGGTGGTTCAGTGGTAAAGAATCCGCCTGCCAAAGAGGATGAAATGCTACCATTATCATATACTAAATTCCATTATGCATAAATTTGCTTTTGAAATTCCTGATGCTCACTGGACTAACACCACATTACTTAAGTTATTGTACTTATATAATAGTTTAAATATCTTATATAGCAAATTTTCATAGATTATTTTCCCCCTCAGAACTATTTATTTTTATTCTTTTTTTTTCTAGTAGAAATATTGAATAATGTTAGAAACTCAAGGGACATAGAATAGCCAAAACAATTTTGAAGAAGAAAATAAAGTTGTAGAATTCATCTTCCTAATTTCAAAACTTATTACAAAGCTGCAACAATCAAGACAGTGTGGTACTAGCATAAGGTGAGACATATAGAATTCAGAGTCCAGAAACAAACTCATACATTGGGGATCAATTAATTTTCAACAAAGATGTCAAGATCATTCAATGGTGAAAGAATAGTGTTTTCAACAAATGATGTCAAATGATGTTAGACCAACTGGATATCCACATGCAAAACAGTGAAGGTGTAGAGCCCGTGGACCACAACTGCTGAAGCCCCCATGCCCTAGAGCCCGTGTTCTGCAACAAGAAAAGCCACCACAAGGACAAGCCTGTGTGCTGCAACGAGAGAACAGCCTCAAACTTGTCTCAACTAGAGAAGGCCTGTGTACAGCAATGAAAAGCCAGCGAATGCAACCAAAAACAGTAAAATAAATTAAAAATAAATAAATTAAGCCGACCTTACCAAAAAATAAAAAAAAGAAGACAGTGAAGATGAATCTGTGCCTCATACCATGCACAAAGACTTAAGTCAAAATGGATCAAAGACCTAAATCTAAGACCTAAAGTTAATAAATTTTTGAAGAGAATTTAGGAGAAAATCTGTTTCCTTGAATTAGGCAGTGATTCCTTTAGGTAGCAACAAAAGGAAAAGTAAAGGTAAGCAGTGTTTCATTAAAATTAAAAACTTTCATGCATCAAAGGATACTATCAAGAAAATGAAAAGACAACCTAAAGAGCGGGGGAAAATATTTGCAAGTCACATAGATAATGGTCTAGTGTCCAGAATATATAACTAACACAACTCAACAATATAAAGACCAATAATCCCATTTCAAAATAGGCAAAGGACTTGACAGATCTCTCTCCAAAAAGACATACAGATGACCAACAAACAGATAAAGATGCTTAGTCAGTCACTGTTTGTTGCTGTTTCAGTCACTAAGTCAAAGTCCAACTCTTTGTGACCCATGGACTGCAGCATGCAGGGCTTTTTTGTCCTTCACCCATTCCTGGAGTTTGCTCAAATTCATGTCCACTGAGTGCGTGATGCCATCCAAATAATTATCCTCCAATCTTTATCAGCATTGGTCCGTTTCCAAGAGTCGGCTCTTTTGCATCAGGTGGCCAAAGTATTGGAGCTTTCACCTTTAGATCAGTCTCTCAATTGAATATTCATAGTTGATTTCCTTTGGATTGATTGGTTTTGATAATCCTTTTGCTGTCCAGGAACTCTCAAGAGTGCTTCTCCAGGCACCAACTGCTAAAGATCAATTTCTTCAGCACTCACCCTTCTTTATAGGCACCTTTCACATTTGTACATGACTACTGGGGGAAAACTATTAGATTTGACTATGAG
>NC_057419.1:90998974-91060979 GCF_019320065.1 Cervus canadensis
ATGCAAATATGAAGTTAATAAAGGAATATAAGATTTGAGTGAAAAACCTGAATTGGGAATGCAAGCAGATAAAGAGCTACACTAACACATATATACAGAATCTCTAGAAATGGTACTGAAGAATTTATTTACAGGGCAACAATGGAGAAATAGACATAGAGAATAGACTTATGGACATAGGGAGAGGGGAGGAGAGGGTGAGATGTATGGAAAGAGTAACATGGAAACTTACATTACCATATGTAAAATATACATCCAACGGGAATTTGCTGTATGGGTCAGGAAACTCAAATGGGGGCTCTGTATCAACCTAGAGGGGTGGGATGGGGAGGGAGATGGGAGGGAGGTTCAAAAGGGAGGGGATATATGTATACCTATGGTTGATTCATGTTGATGTTTGATGGAAATCAGCAAAATTCTGTAAAGCAATTATCCTTCAATAAAAAAATAAATTTATTATAAATATTTTATAAATTAACCAAAAAAAAATCAGGAAAATTGGCAAAAATAGGGATAAGAAATTCACAGAATATGAAATCCAAATGGTCAGTACTACAAAGTTGTACAAATTTACTAGCAGTCAGGGGAATGTAAGTTAAAGTTATAAGGAGGTTGATTTTTTTTTTTTTTACCCATCCATCAGACAATGAAATAAAATAATAAAATTCAATAACATTACAAGGATAGATGTGGGCATAAATTTACTCTCATAGGCTAAAAGAAGAGATATTAGTTTTTACAAATGTTTGAAAAGGTGATCTGTTGACATCTGTTAAAATTAAATTTAAGTTTAACTTAACTAATCCCATTTTAGAGTTATAGCCCTTAGAGACAGAAGCAACAATAAGGATACATGTCAAGAAGCCTTTATCTGAATAGTTTTTGTAGTGCAATCAACCTGAAAACAAATTTAACACCTACCAAGAAAAAAAGTGATTGAATATACTTAGAGTCTGTCAACACCATGGAACACCATGTGGCCATTAATAATAATAAATTACAGCTATACCTATTTAGTTGGAGAGACTGCCATGATATATAACATAATGAAAAAGCAAGATGTATAAAGTATGTGTGGTACAATATTTTTGTAAAACAATGTCTAAACCACTCCATATTTGTGTATATGTGCATGTAAGTATGAAAAATATGGAATTATACACAACATAATAGCTTTTTAATATGATTCATGGAGGATATCATTTAGATAGAGTGAGGAGAGGAGTGAACAAGGAGAGGTAATCTAAATGACAAAAAATAAAGAAGTGATATTCTACTCTAAAGAAGCATACATGTTATGTGTTATAATTCTATCTCACTTACATAAGATTAAATATACATATATGATTCTTAAATATTTAAATAAGATAACTTTATAAAGTTCTAGAAAGCAAGATTAGATCTGATTAAGATTATTTTACATATTAAAATCAATCTGGGGAGAATCTACAACAAAATAGTATTGTCTTCTCATCAAAGAATGGTGTGTCTCTATATATATTCTAGCCTTCAGTTAATGTTTTCTTGTAGGGCTTTTCCTTCCCTTCATGGAGGTTCCTAACATTTTGATTTTGACGCAATTCAGAAGTGTACACCCATGGCTGATTCATGTCAATGTATGGCGAAAGCCACTCAGTTCAGTTCAGCTCAGTCGCTCAGTCGTGTCCGACTCTTCGTGACCCCATGAATCGCAGCACACCAGACCTCCCTGTCCATCACCAGCTCCCGGAGTTTACTCAAACTCATGCCCATCGAGTCTGTAATGCCATCCAGCCATCTCATCCTCTGTCATCCCCTTCTCCTCCTGCCCCCAATCCTTCCCAGCATTAGGGTCTTTTCTAATGAGTCAACTCTTCGCATGAGGTGGCCAAAGTATTGGAGTTTCAGCTTCAGCATCAGTCCGTCTTCCAATGAACAGCCAGGACTGATCTCCTTTAGGATGGACTGGTTGGATCTTCTTTCAGTCCAAGGGACTCTCAAGAGTCTTCTCCAACCCCACAGTTCAAAAGCACCAATTCTTCAGCTCTCAGCTTTCTTCACCTTCCAAATCTCACATCCATACATGACTAATGCAAAAACCATAGCGAAAGCCACTATAATATTGCAAATTAATTAGCCTCCAATTAAAATAAACAAATATTTTTTTTAAGTTTAAAGTTTTTATTTTTCTTTTTTCAAGATAATATGTTTATTTTTTAATTGAAATTATAGTATAAAAGGACATTCAGTGAAAGCCAAATTATATGAAATATGATATGTGTGTATGCTTGTTAAGTTGTCTCAGTCGTGTCAAACTCTTTCTTGTCAGTCTAGAAAATGGTGTGGAAATTGTTGGTTGATCCAAAGAGCCTTTAAAATTTTTTAAACAAAAATTATTGCTCCTCAATTATTTTCTTCTCCACTTTTCTTATTTTTTTTGTCTCTGAACTCTCTCTAATCACCATACTCAAAAGTTGGTATAGGAGCTCTAAAGGGATTGGACAATAATCAGGATCAGTAATGATAATTATAAATTTGCTGACAAATTCAAATGCAAACAATGCAAATGTGAGTGCATTAAAGATATATTTTATATTTCAAATTTTGTTGCCTATGTACCACGGTTTATGAAAATCATGCTTAAAAATATAAATAGCAAAAGAAAAAAGCAGGGGCTGATTTTCACCTTTTAAAGTTGTTACCTTTACAAAAGGAATCAATATAAATTTAAGGCATTAACTTACCTCATCATTTAAAATAAATTTAGGTAAAATTTAGTCTTTTGTAAAATAGTTGTGCTGCTTATAGTAAGGTATAACCTCATTGCAGTTACCATGATGTGAGTTGAATCTGATTGGCTAATTAAATCCTTCCAGTGAAACATGTTTTTTATGTCACTGCCATTTTTCTTGATTTCCACCTCATTCACTTTTGGTATCCTTTAGAAATATTGTTCTAGTCAGAAAAAAAAATATTGCTGATGAACACTTCTAGAAATGCAGTGAAGTCCTTAATTATGTACCCTAAACACGAGAAGTATTGGACCAGGTCTCTTTGTTGTATTTTGCCTGTGTCTGTAGGAAAGTCTCACAGAAGGAAACCAAGAAGTTGCATATGTGTACACTTGATCCTTGAGATTGCTTCTGCCAAAAAGGGTGTCATTTTGTGCCAACTGTATTAGCATTGTTTGCAAGGTGGACTTTCAATCATCTGCATTTGAAATGAGACTACTAACTCATTGTTCATAGGCCACAAAACAGCTAACAGATGGCAACAGCTCTGAGTCACTATTCATCTTGGCTACAGTCAAGCTGGTAGTCCATGGCCAAAAGATAGCTTCTTCTATTCTCAATCCCTCAGCCCTTTATTTCACCTATGGGGTTACTGATTTCGAATAAAGTATCCAAAAAAAAAAAAAACCTTCTTTCTACTAATCTTCTGAATCTCTTCTTAGCATAGTAAAGCTGTTTGAATTTTTAATGTTATTTTATCTGAATAACAGATCCTCAAGTAATAATGATTCCAATCGAGATCAGTTGTTTGCTTGAGTCCTAGTAGATATGTGACATTCAGCAGATCTTCAAACTGTAACTGTTACCAGACACCATCCTCTTTTAAACAACAACAAAATAATCTACATGAATTAATCAAAAAGACTATGTACCTATTGGGGGCAATACCATAATACTTTAAAATTAAATATTTGAGATTTTTGAGCAACAGTGAAAGGGAGGTTAATAGTCATCTGGAATGATGCTTTCCTTAGAAGCTGAGTTACTTGCTGGAGGTCAAAACTTCCTAGTTGCAGAGGCAGAATTGAGATTCTAGAGAAACTAACTTAGTATCTTATTGTATAAAATGGAATTTGTGTTTCTGCTTATAAAGCTCTGAAATCATCATTTTTTAAATAGAACATTTTGCAATGCATTAGTCCCTTTCTCAGCTAGGCAAAATATTTATTTCAACAAGCTTTAACATTAAATTTTTAAAATAATTTTAAACATATCTAGTCCTTCCTATGATTTCTAGTCTAACCCAGTCCAATCTGTGAGTTTCATATTTGCAAGCCTTTTAACATTATTTCAATTTCACTGGTTAAGAAATGGAAGATCAGAGAGTTTTGGTGACTTGTCCATGATGTCACATCTGGTAAAAGCAGGAGCTGGGCATAGAATTCATGGTTCCTGCTATTCACCTGGAGCTCTTAGTAGTAAAATCTTCAGCCTGAAAGGTCTCGGTACTCAACATTTCTTCTCGCTTGAGTTTTCTGGTAGCTATTGTGTCAGGGAGCTAAGAAATATCAGAATTTCCTTTATACTATCAGGCATTCTGTGCTCAGGGGATTTCAAGGACATTAGTTATAAACTACACTCTCACTACAGAGAAAGACATGGCAAACGTCAGAAATAGATGAAGTGCTAGAATAAAAGGTAGTAAAGTGCTTTGATGGCAAAGGTTATGCAAGTGTGAAGGCAGATTCTTCTCACCCATTCTGTCAATGGGAATGAGGAGACTTTGAAGTGCAATTTAATGGCCAAACAGAAGTCATATGCTGACCAAACTATCTGGATCTTAGTGTCCTTTAACCGAAGTATAAATTATTACTGTGGAGTAATGAGGATCTGCTTTTTGTCAAGATATGATGAACAATTCTGTATACATTTCCCTGAATTATTATGTACTGGTGTTCAAATAAAAAATGCCATTCAATATACTTTTAGTATCCTCAGTCAAAATTTATGGCAGAGGAGTGGAAGCTTTTAACTGAATCTGTAGCAAAGGAAAAAAACTTAATAAATAAATAAATATCCATTGCCTTCATTTGAGGACAGCTCACTGGCTTGCTCAGTGATCCCTTCTTCAGTTAAGTAGGTTTGACTATCCCAGATCACTGGTGTGCACTCATCAAATAGGTAATGACTCAGTGCAAGTACAGAGCAGCTAGAAGCATTCTCAATTTTAAAGCACTGCCACTTTGCTTTCCAAAAACCAAGTGTAATAGACTGTGATTCCTGTACTTGTTAATAAAGACATTCCAGAAAACAACAGACAAAACTTTAGTCACTGATGCTCTCAATGTATATCTCATTATGGTTTCAATATACATGTCAATGAATATTAATAAGTGCAAAAGTATTTCCAAATGTTTATAAGTCATTTGTATTTCTTCTTTCTAAAATTTCCTTTCAAGTATTTTGCTGATTTTACAATCTTTCTATCTCACTCTTACTGCTTTGTAAGAGCTCTTTGTATTTCCAGGCTACTATGTGTCAGCTTTATGTATTGAATATATCTTCTACTATCTTGTGCCATACCACTTCATTGATTTAGTGCTGTATTTTGATAAACAGAAGTTGTTAAATTTGTATCCCAAGTCAGCTATGTTAAACACATTTTATTTATTTACTATGATGCTTTATTATGATTTATTATTTAAGTTATACATGTAAAATTTTACTACCTCTCACAAGGCTATAGAAGTATACTGAGTAAAAAACAGTGATTCCCTTTCAGTATTATTACTCCACTGCCCATCCAAATTTAAGAACTGTTAGATATTTTCTAGACCTATGTATGCATGTGTGTGTTTGTGGAGAGGCAGTACAGAAAATAGTTAAAAGCACCGCTATTGGAATCAGTTACTCGGTTCAAATATGACCTCCCAGGTTTACCAACTATGTGACCTTAGACAAGTTGATTCACCTTTCTTTTTCAATGTCCTCCTCTGTAAAATGAGGATAATACTAATATTTACTTTACAGAGTAGCTATGTTATGAAGATAAATGCATAGAAGTCACTTTACATGTATACTTCATAAAATAAAAATAACTAAGGTAGCTCAGAAGGTAAAGAATCTGCCTGGAATGCTAGAGACCCAGTTTGCTCCCTGGATCAGGAAGATCCTCTGGAGATGGGAATGGCAACCCACTCCAGTATTTTTGCCTAGAGAATTTCATGGACAGACCATGGAGTCACAAACAGTTGGACACAACTGAGTGACTAACACTTTCACTTTCCCAACATTTATTTAGCACTTAATATGAGCCAAGCAATTTTCATGTGTTACTCTATTTAGCCACCACAGTTATTCTATACCTTTCTTTTTGCTTTTTTTAATTTATTTTTTATTGAAGGATAATTGCTTTACAGGATGTTGTTTTCCGTCAAACCTCAACATGAATCAGCCATAGGTATACATATATCTCCTCCCTTTTGAACCTTCCTCCCCATCCCACACCTCTAGATTGATACAGAGGACCCGTTTGAGTTTCCTGAGCCATACAGCAAATTCCCATTGGCTGTTTTACATATGGTAATGTAAATTTCCATGTTACTCTTTCCATACATCTCACCCTCTCCTCCCCTCTCCCCATGTCCATAAGTCTGTTCTCTATGTCTGTTTCTCCATTGTTGCCCTGTAAATCAATTTTTCAGTACCATTTCTCTAGATTCTGTATATATGTGTTAGAATACGATATTCAGCTTTCTCTTTCTGACTCACTTCAGTCTGTATAATAGGTTCTAGGTTCATCCACCTCATCAGAACTGACTCAAATGCATTCTTTTTTATGGCTGAGTAATATCCCATTGTGTATATAATATATATATGAATAAATATATAATAAAATATAATAAATGTATATGTATAAACATATATATGTGTATAAATTTCATATATGTGTGTGCGTGTGTGTGTGTGTGTATCTCACAACTTCTTTATCTATTCATCTGTCAATGAACATCTACATTGCATTCATGTTCCAGCTATTGTAAATAGTACTGCAGTGAACAATGGGACACATGGGTCTTTCTCAGTTTTGGCTTCCTCAGGGTATATACCTAAGAGTGGGATTGTGGAGTCATATGGTGGTTTTATTCCTATTTCTTTTTAAGGAATCTCCATAGCATCTTCCATAGTGGCTGTATCAATTTACATACCCACAAACAGTGCAAGAGGGTTCCCTTTTCTTCTCACCCTCACCAGCATTTATTGTTTGTAGACTTTTTGGTGATGGCCATTCTGACTGGTTTGAGATGATATCTCATTGCAGAATTGATTGGCATTTCTCTAATAATAAGTGATGTTGAGAATCTTTTCATGTGTTTGTTAGCCATCTGTACATCTTTGGAGAAATGTCTGTTTAAGTCTTTTCCCCACTCTTTGATTGGGTTGTTTGTTTCTCTAGTATTGAGTTGTATGAGCTCCTTGTATATTTTGGAAATTAATCTTTAGTTGCTTCATTTGCTATTATTTTCTCCCATTCTGAGGGCTGTCTTTTCACCTTGTTTATAGCTTCCTTTGCTGTGCAAAAGCTTTTAAGTTTAATCAGGTTCCACTTTTACTTTTGTTTTTATTTCCATTATTCTAGGAGGTGGGTCATAGAGGATCTTGCTTTATGTCATTGAGTGTTCTATGTTTCCCTCTAAGATTTTTACAGCTTCCAGTCTTACATTTAGGTCTTTAATCCATTTTGAGTTTATCTTTGTGTACAGTGTTGGGAAGTGTTCAAATTTCATTCTTTTACATGTAGCTGTCCAGTTTTCCCAAGACCATTTATTGAAGAGGTTGTCTTTGCCCCTTAGTATATTCTTGCCTCCTTTGTCAAAAATAAGGTACCCATAGGTGCATGGGTTTATTTCTGGGCTTTCTATCTTGTTCCAGTGGCCTATATTTCTGTTTTTGTGCCAGTACCATACTGTCTTGATGACTGTAGCTTTGTAGTATAATCTGAAGTCAGGAAGGTTGATTCTTCCAGCTCCATTTTTCTTTCTCAAGACTGCCTTGGCTATTCAGGGCATTTTGTGTTTCTGTATGAATTGTGAATTTTTTTGTGATTTGATAGGAATTGCATTTCATCTGTAGATTGCATTTGGTAGTATAGTCATTTTCACAATATTGATTCTTCCTATCCAGGGACATGGACTATTTCTCCATCTGTTTATGTCATCTTCGATTTCTTTCATGAGTGTCTTATAATTTTCTGTGTACAGTTCTTTCGTTTCCTCAGGTAAGTTTATTCCTAGATATTTAATTCTTTTTGTTGCAATGGTGAATGGGATTGATTCCTTAATTTCTCTTTCTGATTTTTCATTGTTACTATATAGAAATGTAAGTGATTTCTGTGTATTTATTTTGTATCCTGCAAATTTGCTAAATTCACTGACTAGCTCTAGTAGTTTTCTGATACTATCTTTAGGGTTTGCTTTGTACAGTATCATGTCATCTGAAAACAGTGAGTGCTTTACTTCTTCTTTTCCAATCTGGATTCCTTTTATTTATTTTTCTTCTCTGATTTCTGTAGCTAGGACTCCCAGAACTATGTTGGACACCCTTGTGTGGGCACTCTTATCTTGTTCCTGAACTTAGGGGGAATGCTTTCAGTTTTTCACCACTGAGAACAATGTTTTCTGTAGGCTTATCATATATGACCTTTACTATGTTGACATAGATTTCTTCTATGCCCATTTTTTGAAGAGTTTTAATCATAAAAGGGTCCTGAATTTTGTCAAAGGCTTTTTCTGCATCTGTTGAGATGATCATATGATTTTCATCTTTCAATTTGTTAATACGGTGTATCACACTGATTGATTTGCATATAGAAGAATCCTTGCATTCCTGGGATAAATCCAACTTTATCATGGTGTATGAGCTTTTAGATGTGTTGCTAATTACTCTATGCTAAAATTTTGTTGAGGGTTTTGGTACCTATATTCATCAGTGATATTGGCCTGGAGTTTTCTTTTTTTTGTGTTGTCTTTGTCTGGTTTTGGTATCAGGATGATCATGGCCTCGTAGAATGAGTTTGGAAATGTTCCTTCCTCTGAATTTTTTGGAAAGAGTTTTAGATGGATAGATATTAGTTCTTCAATAAATGTTTGATAGAATTCTCCTGTGAAGACATCTGGTCCTGGGCTTTTGTTTTTTGGGAGATTTTTGATCACAGCTTCAATTTCAATGCTTGTCATTGGGTTATTCACAATTTCTATTACTTCCTGGTTCATTCTTGGAAGATTGAACTTATATAAGAATCTGTCCATTTCTACCAGGTTATCCATTTTATTGCTGTATAGTCATTCATAATAGTCTCTTATCATCCTTTGTATTTCTGCATTGTCTGTTGTAACCTCTCCTTTTTAATTTCTAATATGTTGATTTGATTCTTTTCTCTTTTTTTCTTGATTAATCTGGCTAAAGGCTTGTCAATTTTGCTTATCTTCTCAAAGAACCAGCTTTTTGTTTTATTAATCTTGACTATTCTTTCTTTCTCCAAGCCAGGCTTCAGCAATACATGAACCGAGAACTTCCAGGTGTTCAAGCTGGTTTTAGAAAAGGCAGAGGAACTCGAGATCAAGTTGCCAATATCTGCTGGATCATTGAAAAAGCAAGAGAGTTCCAGAAAAAAACAACTATTTCTGCTTTATTGACTATGCCAAAGCCTTTGATTGTGTGGATCACAATAAACTGAGGAAAATTTTGAAAGACATGGGAATAACAGACCACCTGACCTGCCTCTTGAGAAACCTGTATGCAGGTCAGGAAGCAACAGTTAGAACTGGACATGGAACAACAGATTGATTCCAAATAGGAAAAGGAGTACGTCAAGGCTGTATATTGTCACCCTGCTTATTTAAATTATATGCAGAGTACATCATGACAAACGCTGGGCTGGAAGAAGCACAAGCTGGAATCAAGATTGCTGGGAGAAATATCAATAACCTCAGATATGCAGATGACACCACCCTTATGGCAGAGAGTGAGGAGGAACTAAAAAGCCTCTTGAAGAAAGTGAAAGAGGAGAGTGAAAAAGTTGGCTTAAAGCTTAACATTCAGAAAACTAAGATCATTGCATCTGGTCCCATCACCTCATGGGAAATAGATGGGGAGACAGTGGAAACAGTGTCAGACTTTATTTTTTTTGGGCTCCAAAATCACTGCAGATGGTGATTGCAGCCATGAAATTAAAAGACGCTTACTCCTTGGAAGGAAAGTTATGACCAACCTAGATAGCATATTAAAAAGCAGAGACATTACTTTGCCAACAAAGGTCTGTCTAGTCAAAGCTATGGTTTTTCCAGTGGTCATGTATGGATGTGAGAGTTGGACCGTGAAGAAAGCTGAGTGCTGAAAAACTGATGCTTTTGAACTGTGCTGTTGGAGAAGACTCTTGAGAGTCCCTTGGACTGCAAGGAGATCCAACCAGTCCATCCTAAAGGAGATCAGTCCTGGGTGTTTATTGGAAGGACTGATGCTGAAGCTGAAACTCCAATACTTTGGCCACCTCATGCGAAGAGTTGACTCATTGGAAAAGACTCTGATGCTGGGAGGGATTGGGGGTGGGAGGAGCAGGGAACGACAGAGGATGAGATGGCTGGATGGCATCACCGCCTAGATGGGCATGAGTTTGAGTAAACTCTGGGAGTTGGTGATCAACAGGGAGGCCTGGCGTGCTGCTATTCATGGGGTTGCAAAGAGTCGGACACGACTGAGCGACTGAACTGAACTGATTCTTTCTTTCGTTTCTTTTTATGTTATTTCTGCTCTTAACTTTATTATTTCTTTCCTTCTACTAATTTTGGTGGTTTTGTTGTTGTTGTTGTTGTTCATTTTCCAATTCTTTTAGATGTAAAGTTATGTTGTTTATTCAATGTTTTTCCTGTTTCTTAAGGTAGGAATGTATTGCTATAAACTTCCCTCTTAGAACTGCTTTTGCTGCATCCTATACATTTGGAGTTTTCATTGTCATTTGTTTCTAGAAATTTTTTTATTTCCCTTTTGACTTCTTCAGTAACTTGTTGGTTATTTAGAAATGTGTTAATCTCCATGTATTTATGTTTCTTATATTTTTTTTCTTGTAATTGATATCTAGTCTCATAGTGTTGTGGTTGGAGAAGATGCTTGATGCAATTTCAATTTTCTTAAATGTATTGAGGTTTGATTTGTGACCCAAGATGTGGTCTATCCTGGAGAATGTTCCATGTGCACTTGAGAAGAAGGTGTATTCTTCTGCATGTGGTTGTAATGTCATGAAGATACCAATGAGATCCATCTCATCTAATGTATCATTTAAAACGTGTTTCCTTATTAGTTTTCTGTTTTGATGATCTGTCCATTGGTGTGAGTGGGGTGTTAAAGTCTCCTACTATTATTGTATTACTGTCAATTTCCCTTTTTATGTCTGTTAGTGTTTGTCTTATGTTTTGAGGTGCTCCTATGTTGGGTGCATAAATATTTACAGTTGCTATGTCTTCTTCTTGAATTTATCCCTTGATCATTATGTTTTGTCCTTCCTTATCTCTTGTAATCTTCTTTATTCTAAGATATATTTTGTCTGATATGAGGATTGCTACTCCAGCTTTCTTTTGCCTCCCATTTGCATGGAATATATTTTTCCATCTTCTGTACTTTCAGTCTATATGTGTCTTTAGTCTATAATGTCTGAAGTGGGTTCCGGTGAACAAAGGGAACCAAATTTATATCTACCAAAACACAACTAACTAAAGTACAAACTGGAAAAAAAAAAAAAAAAACTAGAGCAAGGTTCCAACTGTGGAATAAACCATGAAAATTAAATTAACAAATATGAGAGGAAAGGAAAGAAAGAATAGATATGCAAAGTTAAATACAGGTAGATAAAGAAAGTTTATATACATTATGGATTAATTGTAAGGGGAAAAGAATAGTAGGAAAAGCAAACAAAGGGATAAATATAAAAAAAAACAATAGGTTTAAAAATTTTAAAGAAGACAAGGAAAAAAAAAAAAAAGGAAAACTCCACAGAACTGCAAAAGCCCAATGTAGAGACAGAGGTTTATAATAGCAGTAAAAAATGTGACTGGAAAAAAAAAAAAAAAAACGCTCAAAAGTTAAATTAGATTTTGTAGTTCCAATAAAATTGACAAGTACAGCAGAGGGGGGCAACAGAGGAAAACAAAAAAAGAAAACAATTTCCAAAAGAATCTACAGAACAATTTAAAACATAAGGATAATAAGTGTTTTTCTTGAGTCACTGCTGTCAGAGTCCTTTCCTTCGCTGTTAATCACAGTCCACTTCACCTCCCCAGGATGCCCTCCAACACTGTGCTGATCTCTGGACTTGCTGTAGGGACAGCTCAGATTCTCTTCTATGTGTTCTACTTCTATGTGTTTTTGCCTCCAATGTCCACAGCTATCAGAACTAGTGTGTTTTCTTCTGTGGGAGCTCTCACTGACCTTTTGTATGTTCCATAGACACAGAATCTGCCTAGTTGATGGTGTAGATATAATATGCAGCTTGTTCAGCTGGTGGTAAAGTTTTGTGTCTTCTTCCTTAGCCACAATGCCCCTGGGTTTCAATTGCGGTTTTATTTCCACCTCTGCATGTGGGTCTTCCACTGTAGTTTGCTCCTGAGGCTTCCCTGGAGGGCTTGGGTTTGCCCCTGTGAGGGCCATGTGTAGAGGTGGTGCAGCTGCTTGGGTCACAGGGATTCTGGCAGCACCAGGTACTCAGGGGAATTGGCAGCTAGGGCAGCAGGAAATATAGTGCTCTAGAAGGATATGGCAACAAGTATTGGCCAATACACTCCAGTATTCTTGCCTAGAGAACCCCCCTCCCTGACAGAGAATCCTGGCAGGCCACAGTCTACAGGGTCACAAAGAGACGGACACTACCAAAGAGACCCTGCATGCATAGATGCAAGACATTTTTGCCTGTGGCAGTTCCGCCCCAGTGAGATTTGAGCATGAAGGTGGTGCAGCTGTTGGCTTGTGGGGACCCTGGCAGCACCGAGTCTGCAGGGACACGGACTGCCTCCACCGCAGGAGTTATGGCCCTATCAGAGTCTTTTTTCAAGCCTCTTGTAGCTGGGGATCAGAAGGACTCTTTGGCCAGTCTTTCTCTGTAGCTCTGCCCATTCAGGCACTTAGAGGGCTCCCTTGCTTAGGGTCCCTCTCTGTTGTTCAGCACGACAGACACAGAAAAGCGCTCCCCCCCCCCCCCAACAGGCTGAGGTCCAACTCTGCAGAGTGGCACATCAGGCGTTTAAAGGGGCACCCTGTGTGGAGTTCTACTCTATAGTTCAGTGCATCGGTCACTTAAAGGAGTATCCTGGGTGGGGTTCTACTCTGTAGTCAGGTGTTTGATGGGCCAGACTCCCTATTGTTCAGCTGTCGATGATGGCGTGTGGGGAGAGAGAAGCTATGGTGATGGCTCCACCCCCTACACGTCACTCAGCAGTATTGCCTTGCTTCCATGGCTGCCTGGCTTTCCTCCACAGGCATTTCCCATCACAGTCTCCTCCCTCACTTCCCCTTGATTCATCTCTCTGCAGTCAACAGCACTCCTTGCCCTGGGATCGCTCCACACTCCCCAAACTCCAGCTCCCAGCTGCTGCACCTTCCAGCAGACCCTCGTTCCGATCCATGGTATGTATGGCTGTGGCAAGGACTATTTGATTCTTTTTCCATTTAGGCTGCCACAGATCAGCTGTTTCACTCTCACCCTTAAAGGTTTCTCCTCTGACTCAGACAATTGCCCCAGTGCGGGGATCAGATCCCTGCTTCAGTTCCCCCACCCTACTAACACTCCTGTTTTTCCTCCTAATTCCTTTGTCCTACCAAGTTCTGAGTGGTTCTATATATTATTTTCCTCTGGTCAGGTACTCCTGTCCACTCTCAGCTGGTGTTCTGCATGCACTTCTGTGTCTTAAGGTATATTCCTAATCTTTTCATGGAAAGAGATGTACTCCACGTACACCTACTCTTCTGCCATCTTACTCTCCTATACACTCTCTTTTTTTAAGGTGAAGAAACTAAGGCACAAAAGAGTTAAATAACTTGGTCAACATAAATGGAAGGACTAGCTTATGAAGACCAGGAAGTCTGAATCCAGAGTTCACATTCTTAGCAAATTTACAGTATTCAGTATAGTATTATTAAGCACAGTCATCTTGCAATATATTGGTTCTCTAGACTTATTCATCCTCCATAACTGCAAATTCACACTCTGACCAACATCTCCCAATTTCTGCCATCTACCCATCCCTGGTGTCTTGCTGTTCACACTGTTTGCTGAACTCAGGATAGGCAAGGCACAAGCTAAGAGGCTAGAAGAAGACTCAAGGAGCCATAGGAACAGCAGACATTTTTATTCTCTCCTGGCTAGCATGACAGCCATAGCAGCAGCCATAACATAACATAGCCATAACATAACCTCGTATAACATAACCATGCTGCCACTCCAACGTAGCCCCAATGCAGCAGCAATGAGAGTTTTCATGGTAAAGCTCATGCAGGTATACTGCACACAGCCCTCAGGGCTTTCCCAGGGGAACTTATATAACAAAAGTAGCCCGTGTCCAAGCGAGTACCTTGTAACCCCTATACACAGTGCTATAAATAATCTCAGTCATTACATAACCTTGCAAAGTCATTGTTCACAAAACATGGGTCCAGAGAGCATGAGTGTGTGGGGCAAAGAGTCTGACAGGCACCATCTTGTTAATTTCCCCACACCTGGTAACCACTAGTCTATAAAGTTCACATTCTTTATTATTATACTATATCCCAATCTTCCCCTCAAAAGTGCTCCATAGATGTTGCCTGATAGTAATGCATATACAAATGTATAGCTTATTTTTTTTTGTATAAATTGCACAATGCTAAATATATTGTACTATCACTTGATTTCATCATTACATAATACAGTAGCAATCTTTCCATGTTGGTACTTTATTTTTTAAACAGCTATGATGTATGTCATGGTATATTTGCATATTGTCTTCCTCCTTTGGGGCTGCTATAACAAAATACCATAAATTGAGTAGTTTATAAATAACAAACATTTATTTCTCACAGTTTTGGAGGCTATGTAGTCCAAAATCACAATGCACAGCAGATACGTTTTTCTTGTAAGGACCTGCTTCTATCTAACAGATTGCTGTCTTTTTACTGTATACTCACATGGGGGAAAAGAGGCAAGCCAGCTCTCTTTGGTCTATTTATAAAGGCAGTAATCCCGATGATGAGGACTCTGGCCTCGTGGTCTTATCATCTCCTCAAAGCCCCTAATATCATCACGTTGGGGATTAGGATTTCAACATAAGAATTCTGAAGGTACACAAGCATTCAGACTTTTACATCTATATTTAAACATTTCTTTGTTAACAAACATTTGGGTGGTTTCTATATTTTTGCTGTTACAATCATTGTGGCAATTATCATCTGTACACATGTATCATTTGAGTGCATGTGTAAATATTTCTGTGGAATGGATACCAAGTAATAGAATTTCCTGGTCAAAGGGTTTGATGTTTAAGTATTTGCTCAGGTAGGGCATCTCTGAGTAAACACTAGTTTTATAAGTTATATAAAATTTACATTACAGATCTTGATGCATGTGATTTCCATAACCCAAATCTGTTGAATGTTCTTTGCTTGCTTGTCTCTGCTATAACCCAAATGCCTAGCTTTATAAAAAATTGCTTTATTTCTTTCACTTAGAAAGTGATTCATATCAATGTATGACAAAATAAATAAATAAATAAATAAAAATTAAAAAAAAAAAAGAAAGTGCTTTGCTAACAAATCCTATAATATGCTTATATAAGAATTTTATGAGCATCTTATTTCCATTCTCCCTTCTTGAAACCAGCCTTAAAATGTCTATCAATTCATTTATTTTATTGGTAAATTGTTCACTCTCAGTTGTTTATTTATTTATGTTTTTTGCCTACATCTATAGGTATCTATATCTACAGTATCAAGGGTTGCCTCTATGTCTGCTCACTCTCACCTTATCCCACAAGCTAGTCATCACTAATTTGGACAAGAGCAAAAAAATATATATATATATCTATTTGCTCAAGAAACAGGGTTGATTATGGAAGCTCATAGATAATATTCTGCCAGGGCTTTTCCCATGGAGTAGAGATGGATATATAATTTTTGGCCCCAGTCCCTTTCATCTTTTCCTCTTCCTGGAAGTCCATCCCAGCAATGCAGAATAATATAGGTAGATAGCTTATTTCTCAATCACACAACCGTCTGGAACATTCTTTGTTCCAGACTGTTCTCTTCATATTTCAGCTCTGCTTAAAGTAGCTTCCTCTTCCTTACCTTTACCTTTGAGAAGAGTCAAACTCTTCTAATTGCTCTTTGAAGACTTGAATTCAGCATGTTTGGGAGGTATTATTTAATTGTGAGAAATTTATACATTTTCTAGAGAGCTAGAGGGAGGCTCTTACATGAAAACACTTTGGCAATCTGGGAGTTTTCTTGACCTCTTTTGTGCAGAATATCTCTATACTGAATAAATGAATTGCTTCCTTTTAACAACAACAACAACAACAACAACAAAAATGTGTGTGTGTATGTATGTATATATATATATATGTGTGTGTGTGTGTGTACTTTTTATTATTTGAGTCTTTTGTACAAACCTAATAGCAGAATGTTTTGCTTTCATTGTAATACTGGTATAGTTGAAGGAGAACAGCCAAACCTATTCATAGAGGGTGATAATAAGAATGACTTATTGTGGAGACTTGAGTATGTACAAATCTAGTAACTTTTCTATTGTCCTATTTTATTTTTATTCAAAAATTTTCAGAGTCAGCTGAGATATCTAGTGTAACTGATGGCTAAGACTAGAAGATCTAAGCTGCTGATGAACACTTTGAGCTCTCAGGGCATTCTAGGTTTTCTATATCTGTCACCACCAGCATGAGGGCAATCAGATTAAACACTCACGGCATATTGATTTTATTAGGATGTAGATATAAAAATAAGTGTAACCCAGTCTTTTTTAGTCTTTATTTACAAGTACAAGCCCTTTTCCTTTTACCCTAAGCACATTGGTCCAGGGAAAGAAATACTTTTTGCAAGCTATTTCTCATCTTCAACAACAAAAAATCATTTATTAAATGTTAATTTTGTCTCTAAGGGAAAAAGAGATGGATACAAAGTTGACTTATTTAACTACCTACCCTGAATTTCCCATCTAACATTACATACTTGCCCTTAAGGAATGTACTGGAAAAATGTATGCTAGTTTAGCTGAAACTTAGACCCCAAATTCTTATGATTGCCTAATTTTATAAAGTGAAATGTTTATATATATATATATACACATATGTATATATATACACATAAAGTTTTTAAGCATCTATTTTTTAAAACAAACTTTTTATTTTGGAATAACTAGATTTACAGACAACCTGTGAAGATAGTACAGAGTCTGCCTATATCCCACACTCAGTTTCTCTTATTATAGCATTTTGCAGCACCTTGGTGCATTGGTCAAAACTCCTAACATTGATCCACTACCAAGAACTAGACGAAATAATCAATTGTTCTTTCTAGCTTTAGTTTAAACACTGGTTAGGGCCTAACAGTGGCATCCTAAATCTTAGTATTCTAATGACTGAATATGCTTTAGAAAGGTAACAATGATGAAAGAGTTTTAGGATGAAAAACCTCAAGCCCAGTTAATCTAAGCATCCCACTTCCTGCTTCTTTTCTTTTAGATTTCATTCCTAGTCTTGTTAAGCTCAGAATAGGTGGAAGACTGGAATTTTTAAGGCTAAAACAATCCCAGGCCTAGTCTACTGCACCAAACGTTGTCAAACCCAAGTTCAGGTGTCCAAGGCACCATGAAGCCAAACATGAGTTTGGAGCACAGAATGATTTATTGCAGAGCCATGCAAGGATAATGGGTGGTTTGTGCTCAAAAGATCCAAACTCCTCAATGGGTTTCAGGGAAAAAAGTTTTTATAGGCAAAATTTGGGGAGTGGGATGCAGGGTGTGTAACCCTCTTCTTACTGTTTGGAGGTGAGGTAACAGAGTGGTGTTTCAGGAATCTCAATCATCAGCCTTCTGTATCCAACCTGCCCTAGTTTTTCTTAGCCTGAAGTTACCATCTTCAACCTGGGTGGGGGCCTTATACTTCCTGTAGAACTCAGAGATATGTATAAATTGTTATGCACATTCCCTGAGTAGGAACCAGGACCAAGCCTCATGCTACACTATTGTTTCTTTCTGCATTTTCTCACTCTCCTAATTAGTAACTGACTCTGCCCCTTGGAACTCAGAAAGCGTCTAGGAGGCTGAAATATTTTCCTTACAAACAAGAAAGAGGAACACGGGAAAGGTTTTTATGCTTGGGAAGGCAACGCAGGGTCCTGCTCGGTTTCAGTCCCCCCTTCTCTTTGATTCTCCTCTATTGTGAGGAGAACAGGTGTTAGAAAAGGAAGTGAATAAACTTTTGGAAAGAGAGGTTAATCAGAAACTTGGCAGAGGGACTGTTTTAGGGGGATGCAGTTTCACAAACACAAGGCACAGAAAAAAACAAAATAAATGAGAAAAATGTGAGAAAATATCATAGAGAAATAAGTATTTAAATATTGTCACTCCTTCCATTAAAAGCTGCATCGCTTGTTAAATGTGTTCTCTGATATGTACTAGATGGACCACTTCACAGACTAATGCATACAAGAAACAATACTCTTTATTAACTTTTAAAAAATCATGATACAAATTGTTTCCCAAATTTTGATGGTCTACTTTTGTTACAATAATATACTTTCACTTAAAAACATGGAACTTTATTGTATCACTGACTTTTTGTCTAGGAAACCAAAGACATGAAGCTCAAGATTCTGTCAGTAAAGTTGGAGATCATGAAATTCAAAGGTTAGAGGGACTTTTAGATCTTCCTTCAATTGGAAGAGAAAGTGACATAAATTATTTCTAACATCTCTAAAATAGTCTTTTTGTCTCTCCTTCAACACTGACATCTTTGCACAGCTATGTTTGTTAGAAAGTGTGCTTTTTTGCTTTGTTTTCCTACATTCATCCAGTATCTACCTTACTAGAACTTCCATCCTTTGGTTCTAGTAGGTCTGAAGCACCCTACTAAAGCAGACACCTAAAATAATTCTCCCTTTTCCTTGTAGCAGACTAATACATACATACATATATACATACATACATTCATATAAACCTATCAGCTCTTGCACA
This sequence comes from Cervus canadensis, assembly GCF_019320065.1. Lineage (NCBI taxonomy): Eukaryota > Metazoa > Chordata > Mammalia > Artiodactyla > Cervidae > Cervus > Cervus canadensis. The sequence continues at coordinate 91,017,950 of NC_057419.1, forward strand.
CAAGATTTCTCTTCTCAGGGCCAAAATAAACCTAGTTTAGGTGTATGAATCAATTTTAAAGCATTTTACTTCTTGATCAGAGTTTTTAGTTTTATCAAAATTACAACCTGATATTTCTTGCTGAATAAATCACTTCCTTTTTATTGAGAAGAAGTATGTATGGCAATTATGAGTGTATGTTGTGGAGTCAAAGAGAACTGAGTTCAAATTCCCAGCTTTGTGACTCTGGGCAAATTGCATAACCTCTGAGCCTCAATGTTCACCTCTTTACAACAGATAAAAGTAACAGTGCTTACCTCAACATGTTTGTATAAGAATAAAATAGATTTATCCATGTAAAGTGATTAGCACTAATCTAAAATGCATCTGTTAAAAAGAAATAGAGAGTAAAACCTTAAGAGTTCTGATGCATGTCTCAAATTGTTACTCCATACACCTTAAACTTACACAGTGTTATGTATCAATTATATCTCAGTAAAACTGGAAGGAACAAACAAATAAAAACCTATCTATTGCTTTTTTTTTAAGGTTGTCACATTTTCTTGAAACAATGTTATGCTAACCTATACATGACATTACAACGAATAATACATTTTTTAAATGCACCACACTAGTTTTCTCTTTTTCTCCATTCACTCTTCCAATGTAGTTGTACCCAGGAAGTATGAGGGACTTTTATTATAGAAAGGTATAAGATAAAATTAAGAGAGAAGCAAAGTAACCTTTATTAACTTGGTTCCCAGCAAAATGTTATTTCATTTAATCTTCACAATATTTCCCTTGGTTTCATGTTATTGTGTCAATTATATTCTATTCTACATTATTCTATGATAGTGTTAGGGGAAGCACATTGACTGAAACCATCCACCCTGGCCAGGCACCATAGTAACCATTTGCATGAGTCGTTTTATGACAGGAGGTCCTGGTATGGAACATGGAACTAATAAGCCACCACCAACTGGAAGAGTCCTGGAAAGGTTAAAGACTGACATCTCGTGTCTAACCATCTCCCAGAATCCTCTCTGGCATCTATCTTGGCTGAGCAATGTGTGTATAACCAGGAAGGACCCTGAGTCAGAATGATTGGCTAAAGACAACCCAGAAGCTAATCCCATCACCATAAACCTGAGACTGTGAGCCACATGGCAGAGCAGCTCTGCTGGGTTCCCTTACCCTACTGCTCTCTGCCCAGGCACATCTTCTCAATAAAATATCTTGCTTTGTCAGCACATGTGTCTCCTCAAACAATTCATTTCTGAGTCTTGGACAAGAGCCCACAATTTGGACCCTGGAAAGCCTGCAACAATAGTGCTGGTGTTCAATTGATGTAACTTAGTTTCTGGGTGGCTTATCCCAACCCAGGGACTTTGTTTCAATTATATTTAAAAAGGTTAATTGAATTAGCAATCTTACTAGATAGACTCTGGTTTCTAAGAAATTTTTCAACCTGTTACTGTAATATTATCTCAGCATGGATGTCTTGTAAGATTGATACTATTGTAGAAGTGATAAAACAGCCTTAAGACATGTTCTGAAAGTGTCATAAGTTTTGAGGGAAAAGTTTAACATAAACAATTAAGTGCATAAATGAATTGCAATAATTTAAACTTGCTTCTGTTGAATGACAAATCTCCAGAAAATGTTTAAGATTTAGACATTCCTGGAATACTGGAAATAATTTAATAGTGATATTTTAAATGATTGCTAATAAAGATGATCACAATTCTGTAACACCATGTAAAGAAAAAGGAAATTTGTATGCTTTCTAAACATCAATGCAGAGATTGCATTGACTAAATATTTTGATGGAATAACAATTTCAAGTTAAAATTGCTTTAGTAATTGGAAGTGCATCTCAGCCTAAATTGCATCTTTAAATGTGTCTTCTTTGGTGAATATTGTACTTTATAAAAGTAAGAAAGCATATTTGCAACAAAGATCAACATTCAACTATGGGAATTTTAGAAAATACAGATAAGAAGGGATCTGTAAATCAATTTAAAACTTTGAAATCCTTTTTCCTCCTTCCACTTTGGGTCTCATCAATATAGCCAGAATGTTGACTGTTATGTCAAAAAAGTGCACAGGAGAGACAGAATAGTAGGCATTGCAGAGTCAGTTTTGACTGTCAACCTAAGAAAACCAGTTACAACACTAATTGATGCCATTAATGGCAATCTGTCCTGGGAAGTGAACAGGCTGCTAAATATTCAAGAAAAGCTATTGGACAGACAACAAAAAACAAATCTTTGTAGTATGTAGTTTCCTGGTTGCAATCCCAGTGAGACAGTGCATCCCAAATCCCCAGGTTCTACTTAGTGTCTGCTAAGTATTTTGAACATTGAGGTGCTAATTGTTGCTGTTTATCATTCTTGGCTATAAAACTGTAAAATCCAGTAAGAGATATTTAAATATAATTAGCATTTATCCTTTCAAAAGAAAAAGCCCTGAAGCAATTTACCTATTCCTACTAAACAGAGTTTGACAAGACGGTTTTACCATGAATTTATTGGAAGACTATGATCTTGGCAATGTTTTCTAATCATTGTGCCATGACAATTTGAGCCATTGTCAAAACACTGTGTGTGCTGAAATATCCTGAGTTTCTTTACCCCCAGGCAGTTACTTGTTTGCCAAAATCCTTGTTTCTAAAGTCACTGCTTTCAGTTTCTGTCTGCAGCTCAGAGATAAAAGCCAACTAGTTCCTTTGAGAAACATAAACAACTGAATAGGGCAATCAAGATTAAGGAGGAGGCCTCCAGTACAAATGCAGTAGATGTTCTGGACTGCATTCTGGCAAATCTAGAAGTTTTTGTAAGCATCCAGTTAGAGACTGCATGGGAAATGCAAATTTTGAAATAAACTGCATACTCCCGGGCCTAAAACTGATGTGCATGCACAGACAAGGCACTTTCATGCTGTACTGCTGAAGATTGTGGCACATGTAACCAAGTTATTTTCCCACTGCCTTCCTGAAGCAAGATAGCAAGCTCTGCCCCAACACTCTCTAACTGACTAGCTAAAGCCAGCAGTCACATAGGGGACAATCTTTGATTGCCTGGTGGACAAGGGGGCTGCTGTTCCTGAGTTCCAAGGGACTATAGCAATCAGAAAGATAGTTCTTGGCAGGCCAGCATTCTCAGGGCACTGCACAGAGAGCAGACTGAAACACATCCCCAGGCTTCTGGTGAAAAAGCCCTATTTACTTAGCCTGGAGCTTAGCCCCAAGGGACAAGGTTTAGGTTTCCTATATAAATAGAGGCTAAGGAGGCACTCCCAGGAAAATTAAGCAGGGAGACATCTTCCTTGTGCACTTTTTTGGCCTATGACAGCTGGACAAGACTCTGCAGAAAGGACCTTATACACTCATCAGGTGTCCCAATATTGGAAACTGTTGTCCAAAGGACAACACCAGATATCCTAGTCTGGAGGCAGGCAGGAATTATGATTGTGGCTCCATGTGGCTGTACACAGTCACATACTTGGTTGGCCAAAAAGTTCATTCAGTGTTTTTTGCAAGATGCCTCTAGTAGTGCTTAGTTATCTTTCATTCCATTTAAAACAATTTTGTTAGATTGTATTGTGACAACTGTCATATCAGCATGCATTTTTAAAAAAGTCAAAATTTGTGAATTTTTGTATAGCCATTTTAATACTGAAGATGGAGGGTAAAAGTAACATTTTCAATATATTATGTTTTATTATTTCAGGGAAGGTAAAAATGCAACTGAAATGCAACAAAAGATTTGTGCACTATATGGACAAAGAGCTGTGACTGAACAAATATGTCAGAAGTGGTTTGTGAAATTTTGTACTGGAGATTTCTTGCTGGACAGTGCTCCACAGTCAGGTAGACCAGTTGAAGTTGATAACAATCAAATTGAGACATTAATTAAGAACAATGAACATTAAACATCATGGGATATACCTGACATACTCAAAATATCCAAATCAAGTGTTGAGATTTTTTTTTTTTTTTCATTAGCATGGTTGTGTTCATCACTTTGATGTTTGGTTTCCACATAAATTAAATGATAAAGACATTCTTGACCCTATTTCTGCATGTGATCCTCTACTTAAATGTAATGAAAATCTTCCATTTTTAAAACAAACTGTGATGGACCATCAAAAGTGGATACTTTACAATAATGCTGAACAGAAGAGATCGTGGGGCAGGCCCTAATGAACCAACACCAAGCACACAAAAGGCCAGTCTTCCTCCAAAGACGGTGATATTGTGTATATGGTGGGATTGGAAAGGAGTCCTCTACTATGCTGCTGCTGCTGCTAAGTCGCTTCAGTCGCGTCTGACTCTGTTCGACCCCTTAAACGGCAGCCCACCAGGCTTCCCCGTCCCTGGGATTCTCCAGGCAAGAACACTGGAGTGGGTTGCCATTTCCTTCTCCAGTGTATGAAAGTGAAAAGTGAAAGTGAAGCCACTCAGTCATATCCGACTCTTAGCAACCCCATAGACTGCAGCCTACCAGGCTCCTCCATCCACTGGAATGTGTTGCCATTGCCTTCTCTGCTCTACTATGAACTCCTTCCAAAAAACAAAACAATTCATTCCAAAAACTACTGCTCCCAATTAGACCAATTGAGAGCAATACTTGACAAAAAGTATCTTGAACTAGTCAACAGCAAATGCATAATCTTTCACCAGGATAACACAAGACCACATGTTCTTTGATGACCAGGCAAAAACTGTTACAGCTTGGCTGGAAGTTCTGATTCATCCACCGTGTTCACCAGACATTGCACCTTCAGATTTCGGTCTTTACAGAATTCTTTTAATGGAAAAAATTACAGTTCACTGAAGACTGTAAAAGCAACTTAGAACAGTTATTTGTTCAAAAAGATGAAAGGTTTTGGGAAGATGGAATTATGAAGTTGCCTGTAAAATGCTAGAGTGTAGTGGAACAAAATGGTGACTACATTTGTTCAATAAAGTTCTTGGTGAAAGTGACAAATGCGTCTTTTAGTTTTACTTAAAAACCAAAGGAACTTTTTGGCAAACCCATTATTTTAAAGGCTGCTGCCTGAAGGTCTGGCATCAAATCAGCCTGACTGTGTGCTAAATGAGATTCCTTTCCTTGGATCACTGAGAGGCCTTGGCACAACCTCAGCAATAAGAGTACATCAAGAATAAATCATGCAGCACCCCATGCAGATCTGGACATGCAAGTGTGCTGAGCCAAACCTTCCATGCACAGCAGCCAAGTTGCAACTGGACCAGGCAATGACCCAAAGCCCTACCATTCCCTTGCAACAACTGACATACAACCAATCTGGAGCAAACTGAGCTCCACCCACACTGCACAAAAACCATTCTGAAACCAGATGAGTGGTCCAAGACTCATCCATCCCTCACAGAGGCCAAACTGCAACCAAGATATACAAGCAATTCTAAAATTTCCCTCCTCACATAGTGGTTAGGCAGCAACCAGGTCAGGTGGTGCCCCTTGAGCATGACCCTCCCTGAACAGCAACCATGGGCCCTAACACAGCCAGCAGAGGCATGCAGCCCACATGAGGGCTGTCCATAGAATGTTTATCTCTTGTAACCAGAAGAGATTGGGCTTCTGGGCTACATGCAATGGCTCTTATACAAAACCACTCACTCTTTAAAACTGAGGGAAGTAGCAGTTTTGCTTACTACATATAGAAAAACACAGAAAGACAAGCAAAATGAGGAGACAGAGGAACATATTCCAAATCAAAAAGCAAGGCAAATCCTCAGAAAGATATCTGAATGAAAAAGAGATAAGCAACCTAAATGATAGAGAGTTCAAGGTAATAATCATGAAAATGCTCACTGATCTCCAGAGTATTAAAGAATGGATGAACACAGTGATAACTTAAACAACAACAACAACATAAATAGGAAATATAAGAAAGCACCAACAGAAATTAAAACTGAAAGGAAAATATGTGAGAAGGGTTCAAGAGCAGAATGTATGAGGTAGAAGCATGATCCGATGAGCTGGAAGGTAAAGCAATGGAAAATAAAGCAGAAAAATGAAGAAAAAAAAAGAATTAGAACAAATGAAAATACCTTGAAGAACCCCAGGGACATCATCAAGAGGAATATAATTTACCTGATGGAGTTCTCATAAGGAGAAGAGAGAAAAACGGCCAGAAATATCATTTGAAGAAATAATGGTTAAAAGCTTTCCTGATCTGTGGAAAAACATATATTTATGCTTGACTGACTATGCCAAAACCTTTGACTGTGTGGATCACAACAAACTGTGGAAAATTCTGAAGAGATGGGAATAAAAGACCACCTGACCTACCTCTTGAGAAGCCTGTATGCAGGTCAGGAAGCGTTAGAACTGGACATGGAACAACAGACTGGTTCCAAATAGGGAAAGGAGTATATCAAGGCTGTATATTGTCACTCTGCTTATTTAACTTATATGCAGAATACATCATGAGAAATGCTGGGCTGGAGGAGGCATAAGCTGGAATCAAGATTGCCGGGAGAAATATCAATAACCTCAGATATGCAGATGACACCACCCTTATGACAGAAAGTGAAGAAGAACTAAAGAGCCTCTTGATGAAAGTGAAAGAAGAGAGTGAAAAAGTTGGCTTAAAACTCAACATTCCATACCACGACAATATTGTAAAGTAATTAGCCTCCAACTAATAAAAATGAATGGAAAAAAAAAAAAAACTCAACATTCATAAAAGGCATCAGGTCCCATCACTTCATGGCAAATAGATGGGGAACCAGTGGAAACAGTGGCTGACTTTATTTTTCTTGGCTCCAAAATCACTGCAGATGGTGATTGCAGCCATGAAATTAAAAGATGCTTACTTCTTGGAAGGAAAGTTATGGCCAACCTAGACAAGATATTAAAAAGCAGAGACATTACTTTGCCAACAAAGTTCTATCTAGTCAAGGCTATGGTATTTCCAGTAGTCATGTATGGATGTGAGAATTGAACTATAAAGAAAGCTCTGCACTGAAGAATTGATGCTTTTGAACTGTGGTGTTGGAGAAGACACTTGAGAGTCCCTTGAACTGCAAGGAGATCCAACCAGTCTTTGGGATGAGATCCATCCCAAAGGAGATCATTCCTGGGTGTTCATTGGAAGTACTGATGTTGAAGCTGAGACTCCAATACTTTGGCCACCTCATGCGAAGGGCTGACTCATTAGAAAAGACCCTGATGCTGGGAAATATTGAGAGCAGGAGGAGAAGGGGACGACAGAGGATCAGATGGTTGGATGGCATCACCCAATCAATAGACATGGGTTTGAGTAAATTCCAAGAGTTGGTGATGGACAGGGAGGCCTGGCATGCTACAGTTCATAGGGTTGCAAAGAGTCGGACGTGGCTGAGCGACTGAACTGAACTGAACTGAATCTGCCGAAGGATATAGGCAATCAGGTCAGGAAGCCCAATAAGATGGACCCAAAGAGAAACACACTGAGACACATTATAATCAAAAAAAAAAAAAAAAAAAACTTAAAAATAAAGGGAAAATCTTAAAGGCAGTAAGAAAAAAGCAACTTATTATATATAGGGGGAATCTCTTAAGGCTATTAGCAGATTTTTAGCAAAAAAAATTACACATGAGAAGGGTGTAGAGTAACATTTTCAAAGTGTTGAAAGAAAAAAAAATGCCAAGCAATAATTCCTACACAACATGGTTTCACTTAGAATTGAAGAAGGGATTGAGTCTTATATACAAGCAATAGCTAAAGGATGTCATTACCCCTATCCAGCCTTACTGTTTAAAGGATTTATCTAAACAAAAAAAGAAAAAAAATACTAAATAATAAAAAGAAAGCATACAAAAGTAAAATTCTTACTGGAAAAAGTAAATTAATAATCAAGGGAGTGGATCTATCTCTTATAAAGCAAGTGCAAAGTAAAAATAAGCCAAAAGTAGCAAATTTAACCACATTACAATACATAATCAAAGGATGCATAAAATAAAAAGGTTTAAAATGTGTCAACAAACTATAAAACTTTAGAAGAGAGTAAATACATAAAGTTTTGAAAAGTGTTCAATATTGCTACTTAAAAGAGATTATATGTATAAGATGTTCTATGCAAATCTCATGGTAATCACAAAGAAAAACTTACAGAAAATCCTCAAAGGAAAATGAGGAAAGAGAATGAATGTAGCAATAAAGAAAACAAAGAACACTGGAAGACAGAAAAAAAAAAAGAACAAAGAGGAACAACAAAAACAGTCAGAAAACAAAGAACAAAATGGCAAAAAGCACATACCTATCAATAATTGATTTAAATAACATAAATCAAACCAAGATTCTATATGACCCACCTCCTAGAGTAATGGAATTAAAAACAAAAGTAAACAAGTGGGACCTGATTAAACTTAAAAGCTTTTACACAGCAAAGGAAACTATAAGCAAGGTGAAAAGACAACCCTCAGGACGGGAAAAAATAATAGCAAATGAAACAACTGACAAAGGATTAATTTCCAAAATATAAAAGGAGCTCATACAACTCAATGCCAGAGAAACAAACAACCCAATGAAAAAGTGGGAAAAGACTTAAACAGGCATTTCTCCAAAGACATACAGATAGCTGACAAACACATGAAAAGATGCTCAACATCACTCATTATTAGAGAAATGCCAATCAATTCTACAATGAGATATAATCTCAAACCAGTCAGAATGGCCGTCATCAAAAAGTCTACAAACAATAATTGCTGGAGAGGGTGTGGAGAAAAGGGAACCCTCTTGCACTGTTGGTGGGAATGTTAATTGATACAGCCACTATGGATGATGGTATGGATATTCATTTAAAAAACTGGAATAAAACCACCATATGACACCACAATCCCAACCCTAGGCATATACCCTGAGGAACCCAAAATTGAAATAGACTCATGTGTCCCATTGTTCACTGCAGTACTATTTAAAATAGCTAGAACATGGAAGCAAGCTAGATGTCCATCAACAGATGAATGGATAAAGAATTTGTGGTACATATACACGATGGAATATTCAGTTCAGTTCAGTCGCTCAGTCAGTTCCAACTCTTAGAGACCCCGTGAATCACAGCACACCAGGCCTCCCTGTCCATCAACAACTCCCAGAGCTTACTCAAACTCATGCCCATCTAGGCGGTGATGCCATCCAACCATCTCATCCTCTGTCGTCCCCTTCTCCTCCTGCCCCCAATCCCTCCCAGCATCAGAGTCTTTTCCAATGAGTCAACTCTTCGCATGAGGGGGCCAAAGTACTGGAGTTTCAGTTTCAGCATCAGTCCTTCCAATGAAAACCCAGGACTGATCTCATTTAGGATGGACTGGTTGGATGTCCTTGCAGTCCAAGGGACTCTCAAGAGTCGTCTCCAACAGCACAGTTCAAAATCATCAATTTTTCGGCACTCAGCTTTCTTCACAGTCCAACTCTCACATCCATACATGATCACTGGGAAAACCATAGCCTTGACAGGCGGACCTTTGTTGGCAAAGTGATGTCTCTGCTTTTTAATATGCTCTCTAGGTTGGTCATAACTTTCCTTCCAAGGAATAAGCGTCTTTTAATTTCATGGCTGCAATCACCATCTGCAGTGATTTTGGAGCCCCCAAAAATAAAGTCTGACACTGTTTCCACTGTCTCCCCATCTGTTTCCCATAAGGTGATGGGACCAGGTGACATGATCTTAGTTTTCTGAAAGTTAAGCCTTAAGCCAACTTTTTCACTCTCCTCTTTCACTTTCTTCAAGAGGCTTTTTAGTTCCTCTTCACTCTCTGCCATAAGGGTGGTGTCATCTGCATATCTGAGGTTATTGATATTTCTCCGGGCAACCTTGATTCCAGCTTGTGCTTCTTCCAGCCCAGCGTTTCTCCTGATGTACTCTGCATATAAGTCAAATAAGCAGAGTGACAATATACAGCCTTGAAGTACTCCTTTTCCTATTTGGAACCAGTCTGTTGTTCTGTGACCAGTTCTAACTGTTGCTTCCTGACCTTCATATAGGTTTCTCAAGAGGCAGGTCAGGTGGACTGGTATTCCCATCCCTTTCGGAATTTTCCACAGTTTATTGTGATCCACACAGTCGAAGGCTTTGGCATCGTCAATAAAGCAGAAGTAGATGTTATTTTTTGTTTGTTTGTTTTTTCTGGAACCCTCTTGCTTTTTCTATGACCCAGTGGATTTTGGCAATTTGATCTCTGGTTCCTCTGCCTTTTCTAAAACCAGCTTGAACATCTGGAAGTTCATGGCTCATGTATTGCTGAAGCCTGGCTTGGAGAATTTTGAGTATTACTTTACTAGCATGTGAGATGAGTGCAATTGTGCAGTATTTGATCATTCTTTGGGATTGCCTTTCTTAGGGATTGGCATGAAAACTGACCTTTTCCAGTCCTGTGGCCACTGCTGAGTTTTCCAAATTTTCTGGCATATTGAGTGCAGCACTTTCACAGCATCATCTTTCAGGATTTGAAATGGCTCAACTGGAATTCCATCACCTCCACTAGCTTTGTTCATAGTGATGCTTTCTAAGGCCCACTTGACTTCACATTCCAGGATATCTGGCTCTAGGGCAGTAATCACACCATTGTGATTATCTGAGTCGTGAAAATCTTTTTTGTACAGTTCTTCTGTGTATTCTTGCCACCTCTTATTAATATCTTCTGCTTCTGTTAGGTCCATACCATTTCTGTCCTTTATTGAATCCACTTTTGCATGAAATATTCCCTTGGTATCTCTAATTTTCTTGAAGAGACCTCTAGTCTTTCCCATTCTGTTGTTTTCCTCTATTTCTTTGCATTGATCGCTGAGGAAGGCTTTCTTATCTCTCCTTGCTATTCTTTGGAACTCTGCATTCAAATGGGAATATCTTTCCTTTTCTCCTTTGCTTTTCGCTTCTCTTCTTTTCTCAGCTATTTGTAATGCCTCCTCAGACAACCATTTTGCCTTTATGCATTTCTTTTCCATGGGGATGGTCTTGATCCCTGTCTCCTGTACAATGTCATGAAGCTCCGTCCATAGTTCATCAGGCTCTCTATCAGATCTAGTCCCTTAAATCTTTTTCTCACTTCCACTGTATAGTCATAAGGGATTTGATTTAGGTCATACCTGAATGGTCTAGTGGTTTTCCCTACTTTCTTCAGTTTCAGTCTGAATTTGGCAATAAGGAGTTCATGATCTGAGCCACAGTCAGCTCCTGGTCTTGTTTTTCCTGACTGTATAGAGCTTCTCCATCTTTGGCTGCAAGGAATATAATCAATCTGATTTTGGTGTTGACCATCTGATGATGTCCACCAGGCTGTGACAGTGCAGGAGCCATGCAGAGGTGCTTCCCCACATCCGAGGTCAGGGGCGGCGGCCGAGAGGAGCTACCTCATCTCCAAGGAGCAGTGGCTTCGCGGGTGCAGGAGGACTGAGAGGAGCTAGTCCACGTTCAAGGTCAGGAGGGGCGGCGGTGAGAAGATACCCCTCAGCCAAAGTAAGGAGCAGCGGCTGCACTTTGCTGGAGTAGCCATGAAGTGATACCCCACGTCCAAGGTAAGAGAAACCCAAATAAGATGGTAGGTGTTGTAAGAGGGCATCAGAGGGCAGACACACTGAAACCATAATCACAGAAAACTAGCCAATCTGATCACAGGGACCACAGCCTTATTTAACTCAATGAAACTAAGCCATGCCACGTGGGGCCACCCAAGACAGTCGGGTCATGGTGGAGGGGTCTGACAGGATGTGGTACACTGGAGAAGGGAATGGCAAACCACTTCAGTATTCTTGCCTTGAGAACCCCATGAACAGTATGAAAAGGCAAAATGATAGGATACTGAAAGAGAAATTCCCCAGGTCGGTAGGTGCCCAATATGCTACTGGAGATCAGTGGAGAAATAACTCCAGAAAGAATGAAGGGAAGGAGCCAAAGCAAAAACAATACCTAGTTGTGGATGGGACTGGTGATAGAAGCAAGGTCTGATGCTGTAAAGAGCAATATTGCATTGGAACCTGGAATGTTAAGTCCATGAATAAAGGCAAATCGGAAGTGGTCAAACAGGAGATGGCAAGAGTGAATGTCGACCTTCTAAGAATCAGCAAACTAAAATGGACTAGAATGGGTGAATTTAACTCAGATGACCATTATATCTACTACTGTGGGCAGGAATTCCTTAGAAGAAATGGAGAAGTCATCATGGTCAACAAGAGAGTCCGAAATGCAGTATTTGGATGCAATCTCGAAAATAACACAATGATCTCTGTTCCTTTCCAAGGCAAACCACTCAATATCACGGTAATCCAAACCTATGCCCCAACCAGTAACACTGAGGAAGCTGAAGTTGAACGCTTCTATGAAGACCTACAAGACCTTTTAGAACTAACACCCAAAAAAGATGTCCTTTTCATTATAGGGGACTGGAATGCAAAAGAAGGAAGTCAAGAATCACCTGGAGTAACAGGCGTACCCCACCTTGGAGTACGGAATGAAGCAGGACAAAGGCTAATAGAGTTTTGCCAAGAGAACCCACTGGTCATAGCAAACACACTCTTCCAACAACACAAGAGAAGACTCTACACATGGACACTCTACACATGATCAACACCAAAATCAGATTGATGGAATATTACTCAGCCATAAAAAGGAATACATTTGAGTCAGTTGTGATTAGTTGGTGTGATGACACTGCACACAATTGTGATGACATCACACTCATGGCAGAAAGTGAGAAAGAACTAAAGAGCCTCTTGCTGAAAGTGAAAGAGGAGAGTGAAAATTTGTCTTAAAACTTAACAATCGGAAAACTAAGATCATGACATCTGGTCCCATCAGTTCATGGCAAATAGATGGGCAAGCAATGGAAACAGTGACAGACTTTATTTATTTATTTATTTATTTATTTATTTTTGGAGGGGGGGGCTCCAAAATCACTGCAGATGGTGAATGCAGCCATGAATTAAAAGATGCTTGCTCCTTGGAAGAAAAGTTATGGCCAACCTAGACAGCATATTAAAAAGCAGAGATGTTACTTTGCCAACAAAGGTCTGTCTAGTTAAAGCTATGGTTTTTTACAGTAGTCATGTATGAATGTTAGAGTTGGAGTATAACAAAAGTTGAGCACTGAAGAACTGGTGTTTTTGAAGTGTGGTGCTGGAGAAGACACTTGAGAGTACTTTGCACTGCAAGGAGACCCAGGCAGTACATCCTAAAGGGAATTAGTCCTCAATATTCATTGGAAGGACTGATGCTGAAGCTGAAACTTCAGTACTCTGGCCACTTGAAGCAAAGAACTGACTCATTTGAAAAGACCCTGATGCTGGGAAAAATTGAAGGTGGGAGGAGAAGGGGATGACAGAGCATGAGATGGTTGAATGGCATCACTGACTCAATGGACATGAGTTTGAGCAAGCCCCGGGAGTTGGTGATGGACAGGGAAACCTGGTGTGCTGCAGTCCATGGGGTTGCAAAGAGTCAGACATGACTGAGGGACTGAAATGGACTGAACTGAACTGATAAGGTGGATGCACCTAGAGCCTATTATACAGAGTGAAGTGGGTCAGAAAAAAAAAACAATAAATATTGTATACTAAAGTATATACATGGAATCTAGAAAAATGGTACTGAAGAATTTATTTACAGTGCAACAATGGAGAAACAGACATAGAGAATAGACTTATGGACATGGGGAAAGGGGAGAAGAGGGTGAGATGTATGGAAAGAGTAACATGGAAACTTACATTACCATATGTAAAATAGATAGCTAATGGGAATTTGCTGTATGTCTCAGGAAACCCAAAAAGGGGCTCTGCATCAACCTAGAGGGGGTGGGATAGGGAGAGAGATGGGAGGGAGTTTCAAGATAGAGGGGACATATGTATACCTGTGGCTGATTCATGTTGAGGTCTGGCAAAACAACAAAATTCTGCAAAACAATTATCTTTTGATTAAAAAATAAATTTAAAAAATGATTTAAGAGTAAATAGACTAAATGTTCCAATTAAAAGTCCTAGAGTGGCTAAATGGATAAAAGGTAAGACCCTTCTATAAGCTTCCTACAAAAGACTCCAAATCTAATGACATTCAAAGATTGAAAGTGGAAAATGGAAAATAATATACCATGCAAATGGAAACAAAAAGAAAGCCTCATATCAATACTAATATCAGACAAAATAGAAGGCATTACATAATGGTAAAGGATTATTATTATCCAAGAAAAAGATATAGCATTTATAAACATGTCTGAAACTAACAAAGAAGCATCTAATGTAAAAAAGCAAATATTACCAGAAATGCAGGTATAAATAGACAGCACACAATACAATAATAGTAAGAAAATTTTATATCCCACTTACATCAGTTGCTAAAACATCCAGTAATTGATGAAAAACCAATAAGGAAGTACTGGCCTTAATTTACATTTTAATTCATAAAGTTAATGGCATATACTGATCATTCCATCCAAAAGTAGCATCCAGGATAGACTACATGTTATCCCATAAAACAAGTCTTGGGAAACTTAAGAAGATTGAAATCATATCAAACATCATTGCCAACCAAAATGGTACAAAACTAAGAGTCAGTTACAAGAAGAAACTAGAACAACTCAACTACACAGAGACTAAACAACTTGCTACTAAACAATAAATGGATCAAGAAAGAGTCGAATAGAAAAATTTTTTAAATATCAGGAGACAAATGAAAATAAAAACACAGCTTTCCAAAATCTATGGAATGCGGCAAAAGTAGCTTTAAGAGCGAAGTTCATAGTGATATAGGCTTATCTCAAAAAAAAAAAAAATCAAATGAACAATCTAACTTTACATTTAAAGGAATTGGTGGGGGGAAACAAAGTTAGTAGAAGAAACGAAGTAATAAAGATTAGAGTGGAAAGAAGTGAAATAGAGACCACATCTCAATAGAAAGATCAATAAAACTAAGAGCTTGTTCTTTGAAAAAATAAACAAAATTGATAAATCTTTAGCTGATTCATTAAGGAAAAAAGAGAGAAGGCACAAATAAATAAAATCAGAAATAAAAGAAAAGTTACAACTGATTGTACAGAAATGCAAATATCACAAGAGATTACTATGTAAAATTATGTGCAAAAAACTGGACTTAGAAAACATTGATAAATTCCTAGAAATATACAATCTTAAAACTCTAAATCAGAAAGAAATAGAAAATATAAGTAGATCATTACTAGTAATGAAATTGAATCAGGAATCTAAAAACTCCTAACCAACAAAAGTCCAGGATCAGACAGGTGAATTATATCAAACACTTAAAGAAGACTTAATACCTAACCCTTTCAAACTATCTAAATAATTGAAGAAGAAGGGACACTTGCAAACTCATTCTATGAGACCAACAGTACTCTGATACCAAAACCAGACAAAGATACTACAAAAAAAGAAAATTATAGGCCCATGTTTTTCATGAACATGATGGAAGAATTCTCGACAAAATATCAGCAAAACAAATTCAGTACATTAAATGGATCACACAGCACAATCCAGTAGGATCTATTTTAGGGATGCAGGAGTGGTTCAGTATCCACAAATCAATCAATGTGATATACCACATTAAGAAAGCAATGGATAAAATCATATGATTATGCCAATAGATGTAGTAAAAATTTTTGACAAAATTCAATACCCTTTAAAAATAAAAACTCTCAACAGTGTGGGTATAATAGAAACGTATCTCAACATAGTAAAAGTCATGCGTGAGAAAACCACAACATATTTTTATATTCAATGATGAGAAATTAAAAGCTATCGTTATAAGATCAGAAACAAGACAAGAATGCTCATTCTCATCACTTTTATTCTGCATAGCACTGGAAGTCTTAGCAACAACAATTAGGCAAGAAAAAGAAAAAGCATTCAAATTGAAAGGGAAGAAGTAAAATTGTCACTATTTTCAGATGAAAAGATGTGTAAATAAAACTCCAAAGATTCCACCAAAAGCTGTTAGAATAAAAAATAGTCAATTTAGTAGAGTTGCACTATGCAAAATTTATATACAAGGATCTGTTGCATTTTTCCAGAAAAAGAAATTAAACAAATCATTTCATTCACATTTGCATCAAAACTATAAAGTACCAAGGGATAAATTAAACTGAAGAAGTGAAAGACTTGTTCACTGAAAACTACAAGGTATTGATAAAAGAAATTCAAAAGGACACAAATAAAACAATATACCATATACAAGGATTAGAAGAACCAACATTGTTAAAATGTCCATAATTCCCAATGAAATCTATAGATTCAGTGCAACCTCTATCATAATACCAATGGAAATTTCCACAGAAGTAAAACAAATAATCCTAAAATTTATATGGAAGCCAAAAGAACCCAAACTGCCAAAACAATCTTCTGAAGGAGCAAAACTGGAAGTTTGTTCCCTAGCTTCAAACTCTATATATTATAAAGCTGCAGTAGGCAAAAAGTATGATACTAGTATACAGTCAGACAGATCAATGGGAAAGAATAGAGAGTCCACAAATAAACCCAAGCTTATATGGTCAATTAATATACAATAAGGAGGCAAAAATATACAATGGGGAAAAGACAGTCTCTTCAATATATGGTACTTGGAAAATTGAACAGCTACATGCAAAAATAAATAAACTGGACCACTCTCATATCCCATGTACAAAAATTATCTCAAAATGGATTAGAGACTTTAATGTATGACTTGAGATGATAAAACTTCTATAATAAAACATAGCAGTAAGCCCTTTGACATTGTTCTCAGCAATAATTATTTTGGGGGAGTATATCTCTTCAGACAAGGACAAAAAAGTAAAAATAAACAAATAAAACTACATGAAATTAAAATGCTTTTGCAGAATGAAGGAAACCACGAGTAAAACTAAAAGGCAACTTACTGAATAGAAGAATTTTGAAAACAGTATCTCTGATAAGGGTTTGATATCCAAAATATATTAAGAACACATAGAACCCAAAAGCAAAAAACAAACTACCCAATTAAAAAATTGGAAGAGGACATGAATAAGCATTTTTACAAAAAAGATATACAAGTGGCCAACAAGCACATGAAAAGATGCTCAAAAGCACTAATCATTGAGGATTAGCAAATTTTGATTTGATCAGCAAATCAAAACCACAATGAGATATCACCTCGCATGTATCAGAATGGCTATCATCAGAAAGACAAGAAAGAACAAGTGCTGATGAGGATGTAGGAAAAAAGGAACCCTCATGTGACCACTATGGAAAACTGTGGTAGTTCCTCAAAAACCTAAAAATAGAACTAACCTAACGTCCAGCAATCACTCTGGGTATTGACGGGAAGAAAACAAAAACACTAATTTGAAAAAACAAACAAACAAACAAAATACATACATACATATATATATATATGTATCTGTATGTTCATGGCAACATCATTTACAATAGACAAGATATAGAAGCAATTTAAGAGTTCATCAATAGACTAATAGATATAAAAGATATGGTGTGTGTGTGTATATATATATATATAAATATATATATATATATATATATATATATATAAATATATATGTGTGTGTGTGTGGGCTAAGTCACATCTGACTCTTTGTAACCTTATGGACTGTAGCCCGCCAGGCTCCTTTGTCCATGAGGATTTTCCAAACAAGAATACTGGAGTGGGTTGCCATGCAATCCTCCAGGGGATCTTCCTGACCCAGGGATTGAATCTGAGTCTCTTATGTCTCCTGCACTGGCAAGTGGGTTCTTTACCACTAGCTCCAACAGGGAAGCCTATATATATATATATACCACAAAAAAGAATGGAATCTTGCCATTTGAGACAACATATATAGACCTAGAGGGTATTATATTATGTGAAAAAAGCCAGGCAGAAAAGAATGATACCATGTGGTTCCACTTAACATGGAATCTAAAAGTCAGAGCAAACGAAGAAGTAAAACAAAACAGTACCAGTTCATAGATACAGAGAACAAACTGCTGGTTACCTGAGGAGCAAAGAGTGGGGGAATAGATGAAATAAATAAGGGAGGTTAAAGGTGAAATAGGTTAAGAAGTTTGGCTAAACTTCTAGCTAAATATAAATGCAGATACAAGGTTCAGCACAGTGAGTAGTGTCATAATATTGCAATAATTCAGTATAGTAAAAGATGGTAACTAGACCTCTTGTGGGTTTCATCTTCTACACATAAAAATATTGAATCACTATACTGTACATCTGAAATTAATATATTATAAGCCAATTATAATTCAATAAATAATTTTTTAAAACATTAAGCTTTTTAAGAGAATAAAGTAGTAATAATAATAGTAATAAAAAGTAGACTGGGCTCTAAAAGATTTTAAAACAATCTAGCACCAGTCAGTAGCAAATCAATAGAAAGCTGAATGTCTATGATCTATTATTCATATGCCAAACACATATCCAGCATCACTTTTCATTAGTCATGCTTGAACAATTTTCAGTGATGACTAAACCATCATCAAGAAGTTTTAAAAAAGACACATGCATTTATATATAATAGGGTTCTGAATAACTGAGAAGTCATCTCAAGATGACCCATATTCTTTGAGCACTGTACTGAATAAAACTATATCTTATTATAAGAAGCCATATTGCTTGATAACAATTTTGAGTAAGGACAGGAGATGTTGTACTTTATTGATATAACATGAGTCAATAATTCATGCAAATAATATTTGTATTTATAAAGCACTTAATATTTTCCAAAGAATAATCATACTTTTTAATCTCATTGATTCACATACAAGCATTGGAAAGGAGATAGAGCAAACAGTGCTTTTTAATTTTTTCATTATAGATAGTGCAACACAGTTCAAAGACTGAAAGTGTCTTGTCGTGTGTGTATATGGCAGATCTAACACTAAATATTTGTCTGCAGACTTTAAATCTTCTTTCATTTAGTGCACAGATTATTTATTAAATAAAAGTAACATTTACTGAAAGTACAGTTTGTGCCAGAAACTACATTTAGATCTTTATCTGTATTATATCATCCATAATTAACAGATGAGAAGATCAAGACTTAGGTGAAATTAAATATCTTTAATCAAGGTCACACAATTAAGTGAGTTGCAGAACCAAAATTTGCACGATGGTACTCTGATACCAGAGTTTGCATTCTTAACTACTTATTATTCTATAATTTCTTCCACCATCACAGGAAGGACTTTAATTAGACACAATTAAATCTAGTTCCTCTTTTCATTACACTAGCTTTGAGAAAGGATATGTATCTCTCCATTAAATATCATACAACAGCTATTGCAGTTACTTTTCAGTTTTCCCTTCTAAATACCCTCCTCCAAATAGTCAAGTTACATTGTCCATCTTCTTAATCATTTTCAGTGTGTTCAGCTAAAGTCTATGTTTTCCTTGCTTATGCTTTTTTAAAAATAATAACTTATTTTTGATGGCTTACCTAATCACATAATCATATATTCTCTATGAGAAAAACACAGAGCACAAAGGAAAAGAACAAAAGTTAGCCCAAATGCCACCAATATAAGATAAAAATGGTAATGGTCAGTCCAGGTTCGATGCATGATACAGGATGCTCGGGGCTGGTGCACTGGGATGACCCAGAGGGATGGGATGGGGAGGGAGGTGGGAAGGGGGTTCAGGATGGGGAACACATGTACACCCATGGAGGATTCAAGTCAATGTATGGCAAAGCCAATACAATGTTGTAAAGTAAAATAAAGAAATTAATTAATTAATAAAAGCTTGATATGTGTAAGTAAAAATAAAGATTCTGTTAAGTGCTTCAAATATGTCATGACCACAAAAACTTTTAGAGGTAGATATTAGTTAGTTATTAACAATCACTGTCATATCTGACTCTTTGTGACCCCATGGGCTGTTGCCCACCAGGCTACTATGTCCATGGAATTTTCTGGGCAAGAATACTGGAATGGGTTGCCATTTCCTCCTCTAGGGGATCTTTCTGACCCAGCAGTTGAACCCACGTCTCTTGTGTCTCCTGCTTTGGCAGGTGGATTCCCTACCATTGATCCTCCTGGGAAACCTTTAGCATCTTTATACCAGGTAAAAACAAGATGCAAAAATATATAAAATTAAACATAGTTCAATAACATATTGAAACATATGTTTCAATAGTTTATATGATAACAGGCAAATCAAGGATACAAACCCAGGACTGTATATCTGTCCAGGTGTTTCTGACTGGAATCATACTGCTGCATAACCTGTTTTTGACCTTCAATTGTTTCACAAACATCTTCACTACTTGGGATCTTCAACATGAAGTGCAATAATTGGTTAATATTCTGTCTTAAAAGTGCAATATAATTTATTTAAAATCCCCATAATTTAGAAATATTGTGATTGTTTCCAATTATTTTTTCTGCCTGAAATAGTTGTGTGCTGCTTCACCAAAAGCCAATATTCTACATTTGGTTTTCTTTTAGGCATGCTGCCCATGTCAGGTCCAGATATGACTATGTTTGGTATCATTATTACTCTTTTCCTGAGAGAAACTTGTATGTCTAGGCTTTGTTTATGTAGTTATTCTTACCCTTAGGATTCTTACAGAAGTTGATTCCAAGTGCTTACTTTCAATGACATTGATTCACAGCAGAGTAGCACCCAATTTTTTTCTGACCTTCATGTTTGCCTTGCCCTTCACTGCTAAAAATTTACTCATTGAAATAGGTTCTTAGTTTTACAAACAGGAATGAGGACTAGCTAACTTAAGGATAAAAGATATGTGTTGAAAGGATAATAGGTAGCTTACAGAGCTGATGGAAAGATGGGAGAAAGAAGCTCAAAAATAATCAGGAGTCAAGGGAAGTTAAGCAGTCAAAATAATGGCAGAGGAGTAGCTTGGCCAGGTTACCACACCACCACCACCACCACCACCACCAAATGATATTGCTTTTGCAAACACTTGGTGCCAGTACTTCTTCCTGGAATAATTTATAAACCACTTCTGCTTGTTTGTGATACTCTCTTAATCTTAAGTCTCAGGTGGGTACATCTAAATGCACCTAGGTCATATTCCCAGATGCTACTTGGCTGCCAAAGACTAAGAGAAGGAAGGATCTCTCTGCTATAGTTTCTATAGCAGGTTAAAGCCATCTAATCAGCAGGATATATAATGAATTTTCCCCAAATAGAGCATTTGAATGCTGGAACTGATCATTTGACTAGTATCCATTCCAGAGGTATTTAAGGGATTTCACTATCTCAGGTGGAGCAGTTATGAAATGGTTCCTCTGTTTTTTTTGCTCAGTCTTGTATCTTTGTTCTATACATTGCAAAAATCTGGCAAGTTTGTGACTTAAGAATGGCACACTTCTCTGAGTTCCTGAGTTGATATGGGGTCCCCTGTTATCTTCATGCTATTTTACAAGTTGTCATAGGCATTGGAAATGCTTTAAAATGTTTACATTAAACAAATTAATACATTCTATGCATAGCAATATTTGGAGACAATATGAGAAAACTACATTTGAGGAGGCCTTGTGTGAATATGAGGCCTTGACAAAAATTGCCCTTTGACATAAACCCTCTTCTTTTTTTTTTTTTTTTTGATTTTATTATTTATTTATTTTTTTTTATTTTATTTTTTATTTTTTTGTCCAGTGGGTTTTGTCATACATTGATATGAATCAGCCATGGATTTACATGTATTCCCAATCCCGATCCCCCCTCCCACCTCCCTCTCCACCCGATTCCTCTGGGTCTTCCCAGTGCACCAGGCCGGAGCACTTGTCTCATGCATCCCACCTGGGCTGGTGATCTGTTTCACCATAGATAGTATACATGCTGTTCTTTGAAATATCCCACCCTCACATTCTCCCACAAAGTTCAAAAGTCTGTTCTGTATTTCTGTGTCTCTTTTTCTGTTTTGCATATAGGGTTATCGTTATCACCTTTCTAAAATCCATATATATGTGTTAGTATGCTGTAATGTTCTTTATCTTTCTGGCTTACTTCACTCTGTCTATAATGGGCTCCCAGCTTCACCATTCATTAGGACTGGTTCAATGAATTTCTTTTTAATGGCTGAGTAATATTCCATGGTGTATATGTACCACAGCTTCCTTATCCATTCATCTGCTGATGGGCATCTAGGTTGCTTCCATGTCCTGGCTATTATAAACAGTGCTGCGATGAACATTGGGGTGCACGTGTCTCTTTCAGATCTGGTTTCCTCGGTGTGTATGCCCAGAAGTGGGCTTGCTGGGTCATATGGCAGTTCTATTTCCAGTTTTTTAAGGAATCTCCACACTGTTTTCCATAGCGGCTGTACTAGTTTGCATTCCCACCAACAGTGTAAGAGGGTTCCCTTTTCTCCACACCCTCTCCAGCATTTACTGCTTGTAGACTTTTGGATAGCAGCCATCCTGACTGGCGTGTAATGGTACCTCATTGTATAAACCCTCTTCTTAACCCCCTCTTCCTCCATGCATTCCCACCAATGGGCTCTTTTCATTTGATAATTTAAGTCAGTTGTGTGGAGGAAGGATCAAAGAAAAAAGGACTGAATGCCTCTACTTAAGCTACCATCCTTCACAGAAAGCTCTGGACATGTATTAATTTATAGGATCCTGGTATATCTCTTAACATTGGGATATAAAGTGAGGCTAATGTTGAGTGTAATGGTAAGCCAATGCATAGATTTCTATATAATATGTATTTTTCTATTTGCCCTTGTGTCACAGTAAACCTTTAAAAAATATGTAGCACTTCACATTATTATTTTAAAACAAAATGCACTTTTAAGTGTATCAATTATTATTATTATTATTATTTTGGTGGTTGTTAATGACTTGAATAATTGGTACAGCTTTATTTTCTGAGCCTTCACATTACTAAGTAAGATGGTTTCGTTTTATATTACTAATAAGTTGGCAAAAATATTGGTTAATTAACACTGGATAATTGAATCATTATAGAAACAAACACTTGCATGCACCTCGAGAAGAATCAAATGAGAAAACCAGACTGGCATGTGCGCTGTAAATTCTTCCTAATAACTAGTGATGGGTGCAGTGATGCCCTCTCCCTGTCTACCTGATTCATCTTGAATCTTTCAAACAAAGATTGATTTTTTTCTAACATTGTTTGTCATATTAATATGAAACTTTCCATTAACACAACACAATAATTGCAGGCAAGATTAAATACATTTTAACATTGCAAGTTCCTTTTCAAAACCATCTTTCATTTTCATGAAAATGTAGACATCTGGTCTCTGGTGGGCATATATTTTTATTAGTACATCACATCACTTGATCCAGTCATAGAAATAAAATGTAATGAACCTCTAGTAATTTGTTTATTATAATTCTTTAAGTATATTTTATGTGATACAGATCATTAAAAAATGCAAAGCCAAGATAGCATATTTATTTGGTGGAATTATTGGATAACATCAGTTTCACTGCTAAATATATTACCTTTTCATATCAAAATAAAAATGTTATAGCGAGTATCCCACTGAGTTTCTTTTTAATTTTGAATTTATGTTTTAATTAAAGGATAATTGTTTTACATAATTATGTTGGTTTCTGCCAAACATCAACATGAATCAGCCATAGGTATTTGACTATCACAGACTACCAGTAATTCTTGGCACTATATACATTCACTCCCTTCAACCAATGCTGCACTTCTCATCCACAACCAACCAAGTATCCTTAGTTTTTCACTTGGACTCCTTCTTCTCAGTCACTATGATGTACCTAAGCCTGGTGAAAAGTGAAAGTGTTAGTTTCTCAGTCCTGTCAGACTCCTTGAGACCTCATGAACCCTCCAGGCTCTTCTGTCCATGGAACTTTCCAGGCAAGAATAATGGAGTGGGTAGCCATTCCATTCTCCAGGGGATATTTCCAACCCAGGGATTGAACCTGGGTCTCCTGCATTGCAGACAAATTCTTTACCATCTTTGCCACCAGGGAAACCCACTTAAGCCTGGTATTCATCTGATACTGTGTCAAATTTTATCCTTTTTTGCCATAGAAGATAACATCTTGACCATGTACTCAATAAGGTCTTCTTATCCATTTCCATCTACCAAAGCATACACATTCACAATGTTTTTACCTATTGTACATTTATTGGTGGGTGTATTATTGGAAGGCAGAAGTCCAAAAAGGAAAGAAATTACCTTTTGAGACTAGCAGAAAGTCCAAATCCCATGCAATTAATAGCTAAATTATGGGAAGTAGTGGATTTTTTGTAGATTAGGCAAACTGGTCTACCTGTGCCCAGTGCCTGAAAAGTGAAAACATTTTAGATATAACTACAGTGAAAGAGGAAAGTGAGAAAGTTGGCTTTAAGCTCAACATTCAGAAAACTAAGATCATGGCATCTGGTCCCATCACTTCATGGGAAATAGATGGGGAAACAGTGAAAATAGCGGCTGACTTTATTTTTCTGGGCTCCAAAATTGCTGCAGATGGTGATTGCAGCCATGAAATTAAAAGACACTTACTCCTTGGAAGGAAAGTTATGACCAACCTGGACAGCATATTAAAAAGCAGAAATATTACTTTGCCAACAAAGGTCTGTCTAGTCAAGGCTATGGTTTTTCCAGTGGTCATACATGGATGTAAGAGTTGGACTACAAAGAAAGCTGAGCACAGAAGAATTGATGCTTTTGAACTGTGGTGTTGGAGAAGACTCTTGAGAGTCCCTTATATTGCAAGAAGATCCAACCAGTCCATTCTAAAGGAGATCAGTCCTGGGTGTTCATTGGAAGGACTGATATTGAAGCTGGAACTCCAATACTTTGGCCACTTGATGAGAAGAGCTGACTCATTTGAAAAGACACTGACGCTGGGAAAGATTGAGGGCAGGAGGAGGAGGGGACGACAGAGGATGAGATGGCTGGATGGCATCACCGACTCAATGGACATGGGTTTGAGTGGGCTTCGGGAGTTGGTGATGGACAGGGAGGCCTAGCATGCTGCGGTTCATGGAGTCGCAAAAAGTCAGACACGACTGAGCGACTGAACTGAACTGAACTGAACAGGAAAGAAGATTTTCTGTTAATAAAGTGACTGATCAAGTTTAAGAGGGGAACACTGAAAGGAATAGAACTGATAATATTTTGCTACATGAGTGGAATGAAGGAGGAAATGGGAATAGCATCCAGGGGTGGGGCGGCTTCCCTGATAACTCAGCTGGTAAAGAATCCACTCGCAATATAGGATACCCCAGTTCTTGGAAAGAACCCCTGGAGAAGGGCATGACAACCACTCAAGTATTCTTACCTGGAGAGTCCCCATGGACAGAGGAGACTGGCAGGTTGCACTCGCAAAAAGTTGGACACAGATGAGTGACTAAGCATATCCATGGCAAGAAAGAGTAATAATGAGGTTTCTGGAGCTATGTTTCTAGAATCATTGATGAGAGTGAATTTAGCACTGTGATGCTATAATTTGGAATTGGTGGGTAATAAATAATTAAATGTGGGCTTCCCAGGTGGCTCTAGTGATAAGGAACCCACCTGCCAATGCAGGAGACATAAGAGAAGTGGATTCGATCCCTGGGTTGGAAAAATTCCTTGGAGAAGGGAATGGCTACCCACTCCAGTATTCTTGCCTGGAGAATTCCATGGACAAAGGAGCCTGGCTGGCTACAGCCCATAGGGTCATAAAGAGTTGGACACAACTGAAATGACTTAGGACACACACAAACAAATAAATGGGCCAAACCAGAATATAGAAAAATATGAAGCGATTAGTTGGTTCATTTCTGCTCAGTCACTTTTCCTGCTGATTGTATTTTGCTCAGTTGGTCATTAGATCTTGATTCATTTTCTTCTGTTTCATTGTTTTTAGCACCTCATGTATGTTGCTTTTCAATAGACACAGTTACTAGTTGTGAGAACTACCTTAATATAGCAACTGTCTTTGTGAGAAATCAAACCATTTGCACTGGTAGGGTAAGATTTGGAGCAGAATCATATCTTAGTAACATTTCTCCATCTCATATAATATACAATTTTCATTCACTGGGTATCCCAGATATTTTGAAAGTTGAGTTAATTCACTTTTAGAATTTTGGTAATATTCCTTCATTGTATTCTTTGGTCAAATATTTTATTTCTTTGGAAAATCTGTGTGTCTGACCTGGATACATAGTGGTATATTATGTCTACTGTGTTGGATACCAGTAATATTCTTTACTGTCAACTTCAAAATTAGTATATGCAAAACCAGATAATTTGTCTTGCCACAAAAGTACTTCTTACAATTGCTTACAACCATATATGGTGATCATCCAGCTGTGATATACTATGTCTTATGCCTTTACTCACACTTACACAAACATATCATAGTTTCAAGCTCTGTTGATTCTAGTGCTGATACCACATTTGAACATTTACCTCTTTCCATTTGTACTTTTTGAAGTTCTCATTTTTTTGTTCCTGCTTGCATTGTTCTCTGCTTCCAATCAGTTATTTACATAACTGTCAGAGAGGCATTCCTAAACAGTGATCTGACCAAATAACTCCCTAAAAGCCTTCTAGATGCTAATATTTTTTACAGCTTCTAACATGGCCTCCAAGCACTTTCATATCCTTGGCTCCTGCCTGCTGCCACCACACCAATGTGTAGAGTCCATTTTGCCAGGTTTAATTCCATGTTTGCCAATTAACAACCTTCTAGAGTCTGAACCAAACTCTATCATTGAAGTAGTATCTGTATGATTATGCAAAACACAATCATATGTACCATTCTCTCCTATTACTTACCTCAGGCAGAAATTCAAGAAAGGACTAGCAGTTGTTCTCTTTATGGCTAGGCCAATGGTATGAATCACACTCTAATTATACCCTTATTTGGGCTTATTGAGTCTACCCTTTTCACAGTTAAGAGTATAAACTCTACCAATACTCTACTGGAAGTTTTACAAAAACATCTAAGGCCTCCTTTGAATTTCTCATGCCATTCCATTCCAAAAGGACAACATACCACTCCTCTCTGTGTCTTCTGTGTATATGGCAAAAGTAGGTGAAATATAGGAAAGCTTTAATTCATAACCAAACATAGAGATTTTCTTTATACTTTTAGGAACTGCTCATAGAAATGATTATTCCTACCATAGTGCCTGTTTGAAAGGAAGCTATTCTACTTAACACAAAGCATCAGTGTTTTCAATAAAATATGATGAATAGCTATGTGGGAAAGAGAGTTAAAAACAACAGAAAACAAATAAACAGAGAGGTCATTCAATGACAAGAAGGAAATAAAAGTGAGTTAGGGAGGAGAAAGAACTACCCAAACATACAAAAGTGCTTAGTAAAATAGATTTGTAATTTTCCTAGGACTTCCCAGGGGTTTAGATAACTATGCATTTTACTTTTCCAGAAGTCTTTTCAGAAGACGATTAGAATTATAGGATTTTTTTCTTTTACATTAAGGTGTTTTTATGGCTCTTCTGTTATAAAGTAACACATATTCATACAAGGTAATTTTTTAAACAAAAAAAAAAATGAAGAAAGAAAAAAAAACACACATAGTGGATCATCAAACATAATCACTATTAACATTTGAAGATATTTTCTTCCAAGCTTATTTGTGTGCATCATTTTTATTTTAAATACCATTTAGCTTTTAAAATTAAACTATTTTTTCATCTTAAAATCATACCCAATGTGGAAGGTTGAAAGCCTTTCCTCTAAGATCAGAAACAAGAAAAAGATGCTCACTTTCACTACTTTTATTCAAAGTCGTATTGCAAGTTCTAGCCACAATAATTAGGCAAGAAAAAGAAATAAAAGACATCTAAATTGGAAGGGAGGGTGAAACTGTCATTATTTGCAGATGACCTGATATTATATATAGAAAATGCTAAAATCTGTCAAAAAATGTTAGAACTAATAAACAAAATCAGTAAAGTTGCAGGATAAAAAATAAATATGCAAAAATTTATTGTGCATCTATATACTAACAATAAACTAGCAGAAAGGAAAAAATGAAAAGAATCCCATTTACAATTCTATAAAAAATAATAAAATACCTATGAACAAACTTAACCGAGGAGGTGAAAGATCTACACATGGAAAACTATATAAGACACTGAAAGAAATTGAAGAAGACACAAATAAATGGAAAAATATCTCATGTTCATTGAATATAATTTGTATTGTTTAAAATGCCCACACTACCCAAAACAATCTACAGATTCAACAAAATTCCTATCAAAACTCCAATGTCATTTTTCTCAGACATAGAATAACTCTAAAATTTGTATGGACCCACCTTAAATAGCCAAAGTAATCTTGAGAAAAAAGAACAAAGCTGGAGGGATCACATGCCTTGATTTCAATATTTATTACAAAATTGTAGTAATCAAAACAGATTGTGTTGGTATGAATAACAGACACACATATCAATGGAAGAGAATAGAGAGTCAAAAGTAAATCTGCACATATATGATTAATTAAGTTATGATATAGGAATCAGGAGTATACAAAGGTGAAGAGACATTCCCTTCAATAAATGGTGCTGGGAAAACTGAACAGCTACAAGCATAAGAATGAAACTGGACCACTGTCTTATACCATACACAAAAGTAAATTCAAAATGGATTAAATAATTGAACATAAGACCTGAAACCATAGACCTCTTTGAAGAAAACATAAATGATAAACCCCTTAACATCGATCTTGGTGATGATTTTTTGGCTTTGACACCAAAAGCAAAGACAACAACAAAGAAAAAAAAAAAAAAAAAACAACGGGACTATATCAAATGAAAGTGCCTCTGCACAGAAAAGGAAGCCAGCAACAAATGAAAAGCTAACTTATTGAATGGAAGAAAATGTGTGCAAATCATAGATCAGATAAGGTGTTAATATCCTAAATAAATAAAGATCTCATACAACTCAATAGCAAAAAACAAACAAAAAATTCTGATTAGAAAATGGGAAGAGAATCTAAACAGTTTTTTTCCCCAAAAAATAGACATACAAATGATCAACAGGCACATGAAAAGATGTCCAACATCATTAGTTATCAGGGAACTGAAAATCAAAATCCCAATGAGATATCACTTCACACCTATCAGAATTATGAGCATCAAAATGTCTATAAGTAATCAATGTTGGCAAAGATATGGAGCAAAGGGAATTCTTGTACTCTGTTGGTGAGGATGTAAGTTAGTGCAGCCAGTATGAAAAATAGTATGGAGGCTCCTTAAAAAATAAAAATAGAACTGTAATATGTCCAGCAATTCCATTTCTGGGTATTTATCCAAAGAAACTTAAAACACTAACTTGAAAAGATATGTGCACCCCATCATGTTCAGGCCAGAATTTTTCACAATAGCCAAGATACAGAAGCAATATAGGTGTACATCAATAGGTTAATGGATGTACGTGTGAAATATAAAACAAACAAGCCATACTCACAGATACAGAGAGCAGGTATGCAATTGCAGAAATGGAGGATGAGGGGTGCAAGAAATGGGTGAAAGGCATCAAAAGTATAAACCTCCCATCATAGTATAAATAAATCATGGGGATTTAATGTACAACATGCTGACTGTTACTAGTAAAACTGTATTGCATATTTGCCAAGATTAACTCTTGTAAGAAAAACAAATCTGTAGCTACATAGTTATGGATGTTAACTAGACTTTTAACAGTGACCATTTCACAATATATACAAATATTAAATCATCATGTTGTACATCTGAAACTAATATCACATTGTATGTCAGTTATACATCAATAAAAGAAAATTTTAAAAATCATTTTTTTATATTTTGTTTCACAATGTAAAACAGAATTTGTTCATTTAGAATAAAATAAAACTATAGATAAGTAAAAATATGAAACAAGTATGTGGGGGCACTTTTAAGAGAATGCTCCTGCTACCTTTTATTCAAGAAAATGGTAAGTCTGTGTTTTTTAGGAGAAATCTATGAAGTTACAATTTAAATATACATTTAAGAAAGTACTGGAAACATAAAAATCAGGGAGTGATCCACTACAATTGACATATTGACCTCTTAATATTGCCTTATGAGAATTTTAAAAAGTTAGACAAGTTAAATTGTTTCACAAAGACCTTTATCCAAAATTATTCTCTTATGAAAAATATTTCAGGGAAGCTGCCTATAATGCAGCATTCAAACATTAAATTAAAGGTCAAGAATATGTTAATGAGAGGCATGTAAAGTTCAGATCCCTTCATCTCTGCTGACCAACTGTCTCTTCTTCTAACTTTGCTTATTGTTCATACCCTTGATTCTATAAATACCCTTTGCATTTCATTAATTCACATTCCTCTATTGCTTTCCAACCCTATTCAGCAGCTAAACAGTTCTGGAAATCATATCCAGCGTAACTCTCAGGAGGACTTATCAAATGATAACATAAAAGTATTATTTCCAAGTCTCATTCCCATTCTCCATCATTATACTACTGTCCCTATAGACTCTAACTGGAAGACGCCACACACAAAATATATCTGCCACTGCTCCTCACTTCTACACCCAGGTATGGCTTCAGGATTATTCTTAACATTGAACTCAAGCAATCTCTATTACTCAGTGGATTTTGTAATGTGAAATGAAACTTTCATATCATCCCTGGAAACCAATTAACGAAACTGCTGAGAAAGTGTCTGTTAAGAAAACAGATACATTTCTTGTTACTGGTTATACCGTGAGATCACATATAGCTCCAGGCAGACTTTGAGACAGAGGTTGCTCTTGTCTAGCTATAGCTTTCTGTCACTAGTGACTCCATTTTCCATTAGATCAGCTACCACTTCCATATTCCCCTCTTTCACTACTAACTTGCCTTTATATTATTCTACTAATTTACTCTTCATTCTGGGCTTCCCTGATGGTTCAGCAGTAAAGAATCCATCTGCAACGCAGGAGACACAGAAGACACTAGTTCGATCCCTGGGTGGGAAAGACCCCTAGGGAAGGAAATGGCAACCCACTCTAGTATTCTTGCATGGAAAAATCCCATGTACAGAGGAGCTTGGTGGGCTACAATCCATGGGGTCACAAAGAGCTGGACATAACTGAACAACTAAGCACGAAGCACTCTTCATTCCAATGTGAAACATATTCTTTCGTATTCCCTTGATCCCAGAAAAAGGTAAATTGCTTTCCCTTTGTGACTGAATTTCCCTTAATTTCAGCTTAAAATGTCTAAAGTTAAGATATAGATTTTTCTTCCATAATAAAGCCAAAATAACAGTGGCTCAAAAATATAAAGGCTTATTTCTCACACAATAAATCAGGGTGAGTAGTCCAAAGCCAGTCTTGACTACATGGTATTCAGAGACCAGGTTCATTCTGTCTTCCTGATCTGTCATTGACACAATTGAACTGGCAGCTCGTATCTTACATGGCTGTTCCAGTTACTACTCTCTTTATCCACATATTAACTAGTTGGATGGGTAGAGGAGAGTGGAGGGCATGCTCTTTTCTTAATGGCATAACCCAGAAGTCTCAATTATCTATCACTTTTGTTCATCTCTTATCATCACAACTTAGATTATGATGTACCCGATTATGATAGATACTGAGAAATGTACTTTTCAGATGGTTTGCTTTATGCTCAGCTAAATATTGGACACTTTATTATTAAACAAACAAGGGGAGAATGTATACTGGAAACAACCAGCCCATTCTCACCAACTACTCTTTCCTAGTCTAGTCATATCTCTGAACTCTAGTCACAGAATTTTCCTGAAATGTTGTCTGCTCAGTTTGGGATATACAATATTGGCCCATGTATACAGTTTCCTCATTCTGTAGCTCTGTTCTCTACTCAAGTTGGCTCCATTCACTTTGAAGAATTAAACACAGAACTTTATGCTTATTCTTCAGAAGTGATGTGATAGTAGTGGAAAGGGCATGAAGTCAGATATCCTGGATATAGAACCTTGAGAAAGTTATTATATCTTTCTAGCTTTTGTGTCAGCCTTGTCCCTGGTGGCTCAGATGGTAAGGAATCTGCCTGCAATGCAGGAGACCCAGGTTCGATTCCTGGGTTGGGAAGATCCCCTGGAGGAGGCCATGGCAACCCACTCCAGTATTCTTGCCTGGAGAATCCTATGGACAGAGGAGCCTGGCCGGCTACAATCCAAGGGGTCGCAAAAAGTCAAACATGACTGAGTGACTAACACACTGGTCTGTAGAATTCTAGGGAGCAGAAAATGAGATTATGTGAAAGGCTTTGTAGGAAGGCAAAACACTATTAAAATGATTTTGACTACTCCATTTCTTACTGTTAGTTTACAACTGTCTTTCCACAGCATTGCCACCCTATAGCTTCCTAACTTGGGAGTCCCAGGACTTGATCTTCCCCTAAGTGATTTACTTCTATAGGGTCCCAACTCAGCTCTTATCTCTCCTTATCACTGGCACAGTCACAGCTCAGTTATCTTTTGAGTTATTTGATCATAAGAGATTAAGGAGACCTATCTATGTAAGATTTTATTGGGGTTGAGTTTTCAGTTGCCCTCAGATTTTATAATGGCATGATATTATTCATTTCATAGTACTTTATATCCTATATGAAATCCACTATGGACCTACCTAATTAAGGTTCAGGCTTGTGGTGTTCTTTTCTAATCCTCGACAGTAGTTAATCTTCCTTTCCTGGGTCATCTTGTATTCTTTTGAGGTACTTAGCATAACTAATTTTGGCCATACACAAATTATGTCAAGTTATAACAATTCTACTAGTAACTATAACAATACATGTTCCTTGTCCCAACCAGAAAGGAGAAACTCTGGTTCAAATGAGATTGCTTTGCTTACTTAGGAAAAGCAAATGCTCTTATCCATGTTACTGCCCATTACAAAATGTGCAGAGTCTCATATTTTCAGGAAATTAAATGATACCTGTCACTAATTTAACAAACAATTGCCTTTGGATTTAAAGTATGTTATTTTATAATTTTGCAGGCTTTGTTAGAAATATAGGTTACAGCAATGATTTCTGGCATGCTCTAAAAGCTTATTGGTGTTATATAGGTTAAAGTTGATTTAGAATGTTTATAATTTAGAATGTTTATAATTGGATGTTTATAATTCCAATAAATGAAAAATATGAGATAGAAGTAAGGTCTATTGAAAGCCTATTCTTTTCCATGTCTTATACTACTTCCTTTATGTAAATGTAATTAAAACTTAACAGCAATCCTGAGAAGTGGGTATTATTAAATCCTCATTTTTCCAATAAGGAAAATGAGATTCAGAGGTTTTAAGCATATCACTTAAGTCACAGAGCTAGTAGACAGGACAAACCCCAGTCCACCTGCTTCAAAATCATTGTTCATTCTTCTAAATCATGGTACTTTCTGGAAACATGTAAAGATAGATAGAACCTTTATTTCATCTTTATGAAATAAATAAAGATTATGAAATAAATAAAGATTATTCTCTTAAGACTGATTAGGACATCAGTTTGCAACTCACAATTTCTAGCTTTTGTAGCAAAAGAATGAAGTTGGGATATTGTCAGTCTAGGTGATACTGTCTATTCTCTTCACCATTTACTGGTGATTAAACTTAGGTATAGAAGCTGTCAGGTACAATTAAAGAGCAACAAATATTAAAATAAATATTAGAAAAATAGTTTTTGTTAAGTATATCAATTAAACTCTAGGTTAATCTTCCAAAAAGCTGTAGTTGATAACTGTGCAGCTGAATTACTTAAATCTAATACTGGCACTAGCTATAGAGTACTTGAAATGTGATGTGTAGACTGTAGAATCTAGTTATTACATTTCAGTAAGGGATGTAGTTGTAAAAGTTGTTCTTACTTTATTCCAATACATTTCTGAAGAGTTATCTGGAAAGTAAAAAACAAACAAACAAAAAGTATGTTGACTGATTCTATATTTTGACTGACACCATTAATATTCGGATATGTATTCACACAAGGAAAATATTTTGACCAATCATACAATAATGCAAAATGCAGGTAATCTGGTTTACGTCTTTTTTGTTATGATTTCAAAATCTAACTGATCTAATATTTATTTTATAAATTAAAATAAAAACTAACCATTAAAAATTTCAGAAGAAGAATAAGTTTAGGTTTGCATGACACTCTGAACTTAGAACAATTGGAAATCAATTCCAAGGTCAGAAGTTCCCTAGGGTCCCTTCTAATCTCTTTTTAGTCCTAGGATAAATGCTGGTCTTTGCTTATTCTGAGTATACACAGCATATAACCTTTAAATGTTAATTTTACATATCCTATAATATTAAGAAGAGGGCAGAAGAGGATGAGATGGTTAGATAGCATCACTGACTCAATGGATGTGAATTTGAACAAACTCTGGGAGATAGTTAAATGACAGGAAAGCCTGGAGTGCTGCAGTCCATGGGGTTGCAAAGAGACGGACATGGCTTAGCAATTGAACAACAACAGTAACGTTAAGACTCAAAGAAAATGAAAAACCACCCTTTTTCTAACTTGTAAAACCTGAATCAAGAATTGCATGGTGCACATGATTTTGTTAAGGTTCACTGCTGGCTAAATTGACAGCTGACTTGGTCACTCCACCACTCTGGAGAAGCTGCAGCCTCCTTTCTTAGTGACCTCTGATTCAATTAAAGGACTGAATGATCTCAGACAGAAAAGCACCAAAATCGTTCCCAGTTTCTAGAATTTAAAACAGCAGTCGTACTCACCATGTTAATTTAGAGTAACTAGGACATTAGCAAACTCTAATGTGCCTTTCCAGAGAAGGCAATGACACCCCACTCCAGTACTCTTGCCTGGAAAATCCCATGGACGGAGGAGCCTGGTAGGCTACAGCCCATAGGGTTGCTAAGAGTCTGACACAACTGAACGACTTCACTTACACTTTTCACTTTCATGCATTGGAGAAGGAAATGGCAATCCACTCCAGTGTTCTTGCCTGGAGAATCCCAAGGACAGAGGAGCCTGGTGGGCTGCTGTCTATGCGGTCGCACAGAGTCAGACACGACTGAAGTGACTTAGCAGCAATGTGCCTTTCAGTTCAAAAACAAACAAACAACAACAACAACAACAAAAATGGTGTATAAACTGGACAAGATATTGACCTGGAGTATGTGAAGCAACCATTAATGGGATGTTTCTTCTCACTGATGCTATGAGAATAGAGCTAAAATTTTGCAAAAGCCATTTAATTTCATAGATATCTGGTTGTATCATAACACTAGCCCAAGGAAACAAAATGCAGAATATATGGTACAAAGCTCTTCTCCCATTATAGGACGATCTACTTTGGAACGGGAGATAATCTAATCTGAAAAGTCTTCAGGCTGAATTCCAATAGGTAAAGTGTACTTACAACATTATTACATTAGAAGCAATAGCATTAAATGGCCTTGTATATGCAAGAAATTATTTCTCCAGTCTAGGGTTAAGACTCTTATATATTAAATTGAAGACTTCCTCTATGTTAATCCTAAGAAAAAGAAACAGATTGACTTTTAGGGTTATAAAACTCTTATGAGGGTAAACATCCAACACAAAGCTTCAGTTCAGTTCAGTTCACTCGCTCAATTGTGTCTGCCTCTTTGTGACCCCATGAATCACAGCACGCCAGGCCTCCCTGCCCATCACAAACTCATGGAGTTTACTCAAACTCATGTCCATCGAGTTGGTGATGCCATCCAACCATCTCATCTTCTGCCATCCCCTTCTCCTCCTGCCCCCAATCCCTCCCAGCATCAGGGTCTTTTCCAATGAGTCAACTCTTCGCATGAGGTGGCCAAAGTATTAGAGTCTCATTTTCAGCATCAGTCCTTCCAATGAACACCCAGGACTGATTTCCTTTAGGATGGACTGGTTGGATCTCCTTGCAGTCCAAGGGACTCTCAAGAGTCTTCTCCAACTCCACAGTTCAAAAGCATCAATTTTTTGGTGCTCAGCTTTCTTCACAGTCCAACTCTCACATCCATACATGACTGGAAAACCATAGCCTTTACTAGGCGGACCTTTGTTGGCAAAGTAATGTCTCTGCTTTTTAATATACTATCTAGGTTGGTCATAACTTTTCTTCCAAGGAATAAGTGTCTTTTAATTTCATGGCTGCAATCACCATCTACAGTGATTTTGGAGCCCCAAAAATAAAGTCTGACACTGTTTCCACTGTCTCCCCATCTATTTCCCAAGAGGTGATGGGACCAGATGCCATGATCTTAGTTTTCTGAATGTTGAGCTTTAAGCCAACTTTTTCACTCTCCTCTTTCACTTTCAAGAGGCTTTTTAGTTCCTCTTCACTTTCTGCCATAACAGTGGTGTCATCTGCATATCTGAGGTTATTGATATTTCTCCTGGTAATCTTGATTCCAGCTTGTGCCTCCTCCAGTCCAGCGTTTCTCATGATGTACTCTGCATATAAGTTAAATAAGCAGGGTGACAATATACAGCCTTGAATTACTCCCTTTCCTACTTGGGACCAGTCTGTTGTTCCATGTCCAGTTCTAACTGTTGCTTCCTGACCTGCATACAGGTTTCTCAAGAGGCAGGTCAGGTGGTCTGGTATTCCCTTCTCTTTCAGAATTTTCAACAGTTTATTGAGATGCACATGGTCAAAGGTTTTGGCATAGTCAATAAAGCAGAAATAAATTTTTTTTTTCTGGAACTCTCTTGCTTTTTCGATGATCCAGCAGATGTTGGCAATTTGATCTCTGGTTACTCTGCCTTTTCTAAAACCAGCTTGAACATCTGGAAGTTCATGGTTCATGTTTTGCTGAAGCCTGGCTTGGAGAATTTTGAGCATTACTTTGCTAGCATGTGAGATGAGTGCAATTGTGTGGTAGTTTGAGCATTCTTTGGGATTGCCTTTCTTAGGGATTGGAATAAATACTGACCTTTTCCAGTCCTGTGGCCACTGCTGAGTTTTCCAAATTTGCTGGCATATTGAGTGTAGCACTTTGGTAGCACACAAAGCTTAAATTGCTGTAAATAAACAACAGATCACAATGTATGTGAAATCAGAGTCTAAGATGATGCTATATGTGGTATTACTTTTATATTTTTTACAATCTTAACCCCTTGAATGAATTCTTCACTTTTCCCTCAGGTCAGGAGTGCAAAATGGCATACAGTGGAAACTCACATTAACTGTTTCTTTTCTTGTTTATTTATGTCATTAGTCAGTCTATTATTATTATGCATTCCATTTGAAGATAAATAAATAGGCACAAAATATCTACCTTCTACTTCACCTAGGTAGTAATGAAGCCAGGTTTTCTTCTCAATAACACCAACATATTCGGGCTCTGTAAATGACAGAGAATAGATGCATATTATGACATGAGACAAAGACAGGTGATTATGTCTCCTACAGAGAGGGGATGGAGTAAGCCAAAATGAACAAGTGAACTTATTCTGAAACTTTTAATGAAAAACATTACTAAAAAAAAAAAAAAAAAAAAAAAAAAAAAAGAAGAAGAAGAAAGAAAGAAAAAAAGAAAGCATTACTTACCTTAAATGTGAGTGGCAAACTGGTTTGGCAAGCTTTGCTCTAGCATTCAGTGTAGTTTTTGACATTAAACAAGAAAGACACGATGTGATTTCTAAGTTCACCAACACTCAACTTAGACAGGTAAACCATAAGAATTGCAAAGAAAAGAGAGAGGGTGTAAAATGAATGCACATAGTTTCTGATAAGTGTCAGCCTACTATTCCTTATTATATTCTAACTAGAGGAACTTTTAGTGTTGTGAGTAAAGAGTTGGGGAGTGTTTCAAAAAGTCTCATTGAGTTTTGAAGGCAATATCTTTCAACAACAGCAATAAAACTGTGTTATGAGAAGAAAACCTTATTTCAAATGAAATATACTCAAAAATTAAGATAAAAAGCCTCCAGGTGTTTGAATTTTTAACAATTTTTCCTGTAATTGAGATCTAATCTTACTGCACTGTGGTCAGAAAAGATGACTGGAATGATTTCAATTTTTTTGAATTTTCCAAGACTAGATTTATGGCCCAGGATGTGATCTATTCTGGAGAAGGTTCCGTGTGCACTTGAGAAAAAGGTGAAGTTGCTTGTTTTGGGGTGAAATGTCCTATAGATATCAATTAGGTCTAGCTGGTCCATTGTGTCATTTAAAGTTTGTGTTTCCTTGTTATTTTTCTGTTTAGTTGATCTATCCATAGTTGTGAGTGGGGTATTAAAGTCTCCCACTATTATTGTGTTACTATTAATTTCCTCTTTCATACTCGTTAGTGTTTGCCGTACATATTGCGTGCCCTATGTTGGGTGCATATATAATTTAAGTAATTGTTATACTGTTTTCTTCTTGGATTGATACCTTTGGAATCATTATGTAGTGCCTTCCTTTGTCTCTTTCACACTTTTTTTTGAAGAGTCTACATTTTATCTGATATGAGTATTGCGACTCCTGCTTTCTTTTTGTCTCCATTTGCATGAAATATTTTTTTCCAGCCCTTCACTTTTAGTCTGTATGTGTCTCTTGTTTTGAGGTGGGTCTCTTGTAGACAGCATATATGGGGGTCTTGTTTTTGTATCCATTCAGCCAATCTTTGTCTTTTGGTTGGGGCATTCAACCCATTTACATTTAAGGTAATTATTGATAGGTGTGGTCCCATTGCCATTTACTTTGTTGTTTTGGGTTCACGTTTATACAACCTTTCTGCATTTCCTGTCTAGAGAAGATCCTTTAGCATTTGTT
This sequence comes from Cervus canadensis, assembly GCF_019320065.1. NCBI lineage: Eukaryota > Metazoa > Chordata > Mammalia > Artiodactyla > Cervidae > Cervus > Cervus canadensis. The sequence continues at coordinate 91,056,577 of NC_057419.1, forward strand.
GAAGAGCTGGTTTGGTGGTGCTGAATTCTCTCAGCTTTTGCTTATCTGTAAAGCTTTTGAGTTCTCCTTCATATCTGAATGAGATCCTTGCTGGATACAGTAATCTAGGTTGTAGGTTATTCTCTTTCATTACTTTCAGGACGTCCTGCCATTCCCTTCTGGCCTGGAGGGTTTCTATTGATAGGTCAGCTGTTATCCTTATGGGAATCCCTTTGTGTGTTAGTTGTTGTTTTTCCCTTGCTGCTTTTAATATTTGTTCTTTGTGTTTGATCTTTGTTAGTTTGATTAATATGTGTCTTGGGGTGTTTCGCCTTGGGTTTATCCTGTTTGGGACTCTCTGGGTTTCTTGGACTTGAGTGGCTATTTCCTTCCCCATTTTAGGGAAGTTTTCCGCTATTATCTCCTCGAGTATTTTCTCATGGCCTTTCTTTTTGTCTTCTTCTTCTGGAACTCCTATGATTCGAATGTTGGGGCGTTTCACAGTGTCCCAGAGGTCCCTGAGACTGTCTTCATTTCTTTTGATCCTTTTTTCTTTTTTCCTCTCTGTTTCATTTATTTCCACCATTTTATCTTCTACCTCACTTATCCTATCTTCTGCCTCCGTTATTCTACTCTTGGTTCCCTCCAAAGTGTTTTTGATCTCATTCATTGCATTGTTCATTTTTAATTGACTCTTTTTTATTTCTTCTAGGTCTTTATTAAACAATTCTTGTATCTTTTCAATCTTTGTCTCCATGCTATTTATCTGTAACTCCATTTTGTTTTCAAGATTTTGGATCATTTTTATTATCATTATTCTAAATTCTTTTTCAGGTAGATTCCCTATCTCCTCCTCTTTTGTTTGACTTGGTGGGCATTTTTCATGTTCCTTTACCTGTTGGGTATTTCTTTGCCTTTTCATCTTGTTTAGATTGCTGTGTCTGGAATGGACTTTCTGTATTCTGGAGATCTGTGGTTCCTTTTTATTGTGGAGGATTTACCCAGTGGGTGGGGTTAGACGATTGGCTTGTCAAGGTTTCCCGGTTAGGGAAGCTTGCGTCAGTGTACTGGTGCGTGGAACTTGATTTCTTCTTTTTGGAGAGCAATGGAGTGCCCAGTAATGAGTTTTGAGATGGGTCTATGTGTTAGGTGTCACCTTGGGCAGCCTCTATGTTGACATTCGGGGCTATGTTCCTGTGTTGCTGGAGAATTTGCGTGGTATGTCTTGCTCTAAAACTTACTGGCTCTTGGGTGGTGGTTGGTTTCAGTGTAGGTATGGAGGCTTTTGGACGGTCACTTATTGCTTAAAGTTCCATGTAGTCAGGAGTTTTCTGGTGTTCTCAGGTTTTGGGCTTAAGTTTCCTGCCTCTGGATTTCAGTTTTATTCTTCCTGTAGTCTCAGGACTTCTCCAACTATACAGCACTCATAATAAAACTTCTAGGTTAATGGCGAAAAGATTCTCCCCTGTTAGGGACACCCAGAGAGGTTCACAGAGTTACATGAACAGGAGAAAAGGGAGGAGGGAGATAGAGATGAGCAGGAGGAGAAAAGGGGGGACTCAAGAGGAGAGAGACAGATCTACGCAGCTGTCTGTTCCCAGAGTGTTCTCCGTATCTCAGACACCTACAAGGATTCACAGAATTGGATTGGGAAGAGAAGGGGAAAGGAGGAAATAGAGGTGTTCTGAGGTAGAAAACAGAGAGTCAAGATTGGGAGAGAATAATCTTCGGTTTAAAGATAGGGCTTCTCTTTTTTTTTTTTTGGTAAGGTTATAGTGTAGTGAAAATGAAAATGAAGAGTAGTAGAGGAGTACTAGAGGACTTTAAAAGAAATAAGAGAAAAAGAAAAATAGAAAATAAAAGAGAAAACGGAAAGGAAAAAAAAGAAGAAAAAAGAAAAAGAAAAAAAAAAAAAGAAAGAAAAAAAAAAATTTTTTTTTCTCCCTAATTAAAAAAATCGTAAAAATCTATGTAAATGAAAGTTAAGGAGTAATGGGGGAGTAATAGGGAATTTTAAAGGAAAATAAAAGAGAAAAAATAAAAAAGAAAAAATATAAAAAGAAAAAAAAATTTTTTTTTTTTCCTTACTTAGAAAAAAAAAAGTAAAAATATATCTAGGAGTTTCTCTGGAGCTGCTGCAGTCAGTGTGGGTTCGGCTCAGTTTCAGATAGCTCCTCGTTCCAGCTTACACTTCTCGATATCTACAGGGCCCTTCCGGTGAAGTCGGTGTTTTCTACAGGGATTTTAATCTGTTGCACCAGTCCCTTCTGAAGCGGTTCCCTTTGTTTATTTGGCTTCTGTTTGCCGGTCTCTTCAGAGCCTCATTTCCGCCCTGACACAGGCGGGCGGAGGTGGGCTCTTATTCAGTTAGCTAGTTCCGTTGCGCTGCTGGGAGGGGCTGACGCTGCGGGGATGGGCTGGTGCTGCGGGGCGGGGCTGACGCTGCGGGGCGGGGCTGACGCTGCGGGGAGGGGCTGGCCCTGCGGGGGCGGGCTGGCGCTGCCGGGAGGGGCTGATGCTGCTTTCTCCTCTGCGCTGCTCAGGCTCCCGGCTGTTCTATATGGAGCGCGCCCCGCGCTGCGCTAGGTTCCAGCCCTCGGGTGTTACACAAAAGCGCGGAAGGAAAAGCTGCGCCTGCTCTCTGTGCCTTCCCCGTCAGAGCGGTCCAGGCAGCCAGGGGCTTGATGGGCGCACTATCCCCAGGTGTGGCACACTCACTCCCTTCCGCGGACCCAGTCTCAGTTTCCGCTGACGCCAGTCGGGTGCGCGCGCCTTCCGCCCTCTGCGTCCCCAGCCCCAGTCCCCGCCCGCGCCGGTCGGGTGCCTGCGCCCTGTGTCTCGCTGCGACCTTCCCCTCCCCCCTGCCTCCTGCCTCCAGCGGGGCTGGGCGGGTCCGCAGCCTGCGACCTCTTCTTGGGACTTTCTCCGTCCCTTTGTTCTGCGAACGGCCGGCAGTGTGTTCCGGCCGGTTAATTTTCTCTCTTTTGGTCTCCCACAGTTCAAGTTGGCACCTCACAGAAGCTCCCTCCGATTGTCCTCAGGGCACTCAGGCCCGGACCCTAGCCCAAGCAAGGCCGCCTAAGACTCCCTTCCCGGGACGGGTCTCCGTCCTTAGCTCTTTTGTCTCACTTTTTATCTTTTATATTTCGTCCTACCTCCTTTCGAAGACAATGGTCTGCTTTTCTGGGCGCCTGATGACCTCAGCTAGCGATCAGAAGTTGTTTTGTGAGGTTTGCTCTGCATTCAGTTATTCTTTTGATGAATTTGTAGGAGAGAAAGTGGTCTCCCCGTCCTACTCCTCCGCCATCTTGGCTCCTCCCCCGAAAAAATTAAGATAAAAAGAACTCAAGGAAAAAATCACTGACATGCCTGTCAGTATTTTCTACATCAAGTTAGCAGATCTGTCAAGTTATACTTTCTTTTCTCATTTCTCTCTATTTATTTTTATTAGTTCTTCATTCTCAGAAGATAGGGTTATGAAGGTAATTGTAGACATACATAGAAATGAACTCTGTAGACTGAATACTTTCATTTTATTGATTTAAGTTAGCTATTTATATTCTGGAAAAATGTTTAATAGCATTAACATTTCAATAGTTGGTCTCATATCTCATTAGAGTGAACTTCACACCACCCTTGTGCTTAGTCTCTCAATCAAGTTCAACTCTTTGCAGCCCCATGGACTGTAGTGCGCCAGGCTCCTCTGTCTGTGGGGATTCTCCAGGCAAGAATACTGGAATGGGTTGCCATTTCCTTCTCCATCACACTACTCTTAGCAATCACTTTTTTTGAAAGGGTAAATTGTCCAATTCTTTTTGCCTGGGAAAATACTACTAGCAATTGTTTATTGCCATATAGTTGGCTATGTGCTTCATCTTTATTTTTTTTAATTTTTTCTTTTAATGGAATAAATGTGCATATGAAGTTTACTATAAAATTTTGCTCAAAGGATGTGTAGCACACAGTTTGCAAATAGTAAAATATACATACTCTTCATTATTAATTCTATAATTGTTTTTCCTAAGGAAATAGATTTTGTTATTGAAGGAACATTGGTTTGTAACATTATATAAGTTTCAGGTGTACAATATTACATTGCTACTTCTATATACTTTCGGCATGCTCATCACCGAAAATTTAAATTTCATCCATCTAGCTGCCTCATTTTTAGCTGTAAGGGTAAAATGTTGCTGCTATTCTGTGTTGAATACTTGCTGTGCTAGAAATTATTTTGACTGTGTCAAGTTTCACTTCTTTTTCATGTACATTGTAAAGTAAATGGGACCTTTCCATTCACACGAGGAAGAGATAGGTTAAAATTCACAGCAATATGATATTTACAATTTAAAGAATATTGTTGTTGTTGTTCAGTCAGTCATCTCTGACTCTTTGCAACACCATGAACTGCAGCACACCAGGTTTCC
>NC_057419.1:91061005-91106135 GCF_019320065.1 Cervus canadensis
AAAAAAAAAAAAAAAAAAAGAAGAAGAAGAAAGAAAGAAAAAAAGAAAGCATTACTTACCTTAAATGTGAGTGGCAAACTGGTTTGGCAAGCTTTGCTCTAGCATTCAGTGTAGTTTTTGACATTAAACAAGAAAGACACGATGTGATTTCTAAGTTCACCAACACTCAACTTAGACAGGTAAACCATAAGAATTGCAAAGAAAAGAGAGAGGGTGTAAAATGAATGCACATAGTTTCTGATAAGTGTCAGCCTACTATTCCTTATTATATTCTAACTAGAGGAACTTTTAGTGTTGTGAGTAAAGAGTTGGGGAGTGTTTCAAAAAGTCTCATTGAGTTTTGAAGGCAATATCTTTCAACAACAGCAATAAAACTGTGTTATGAGAAGAAAACCTTATTTCAAATGAAATATACTCAAAAATTAAGATAAAAAGCCTCCAGGTGTTTGAATTTTTAACAATTTTTCCTGTAATTGAGATCTAATCTTACTGCACTGTGGTCAGAAAAGATGACTGGAATGATTTCAATTTTTTTGAATTTTCCAAGACTAGATTTATGGCCCAGGATGTGATCTATTCTGGAGAAGGTTCCGTGTGCACTTGAGAAAAAGGTGAAGTTGCTTGTTTTGGGGTGAAATGTCCTATAGATATCAATTAGGTCTAGCTGGTCCATTGTGTCATTTAAAGTTTGTGTTTCCTTGTTAATTTTCTGTTTAGTTGATCTATCCATAGTTGTGAGTGGGGTATTAAAGTCTCCCACTATTATTGTGTTACTATTAATTTCCTCTTTCATACTCGTTAGTGTTTGCCGTACATATTGCGGTGCTCCTATGTTGGGTGCATATATATTTATAATTTTTATATCTTCTTCTTGGATTGATCCTTTGATCATTATGTAGTGTCCTTCTTTGTCTCTTTTCACATCCTTTATTTGAAAGTCTATTTATCTGATATGAGTATTGCGACTCCTGCTTTCTTTTGGTCTCCATTTGCATGAAATATTTTTTTCCAGCCCTTCACTTTTAGTCTGTATGTGTTCTTGTTTGAGGTGGGTCTCTTGTAGAAGCATAGGTATGGGGGTCTTTGTTTTTTCGATCCATTCAGCAATCTTGTCTTTTGGTTGGGGCATTCAACCATTTCATTTAAGGTATTATTGATAGGTGTGGTCCATTGCATTTACTTTGTTGTTTTGGGGTTCACGTTTTATACAACCTTTCTGCATTTCCTGTCCTAGAGAAGATCCTTTAGCCATTTGTTGAAGAGCTGGTTTTTGGGTGGTGCTGATTTCCTCAGCTTTTGCTTATCTGTAGAAAGCTTTTGAGTTCTCCTTATATCTGAATGAGATCCTTGCTGGATACAGTAATCTGTTAGGTTATTCTCTTTCATGTACTTTCAGGACGTCTGCCATTCCTTCTGGCCTGGAGGGTTTCTCTTATAGGTCAGCTGTTATCCTTTGGGAAACCTTTGTGTGTTATTTGTTGTTTCTTCCCATTGCTGCTTTAATTTTGTTCTTTGTGTTTGATCTTTGTTCGTTTGAATTAATATGTGTTCTTGGGGGTGTTTCGCCTTGGGGTTTATCCTGTTGGGACCCTGGGTTTCTTGGACTTGATGCTATTTTCCTTCCACCATTTTAGGGAAGTTTTTCAGCTATTATCTCCTCGAGTATTTTCTCATGGCCTTTCTTTTTGTCTTCTTCTTCTGGAACTCCTATTGATTCGAATGTTGGGAGCGTTTCCCACAGCTGTCCCAGAGGTCTGAGGTTTCCTCATCTTTTGACTCCTTTTTTCTTTTTTCTCTCTGCTTCATTTATTTCCACCATTTTATCTTCTACCTCACTTATCCTATCTTCTGCCTCCGTTATTCTACTCTTGGTTCCCTCCAAAGTGTTTTTGATCTCATTCATTGCATTGTTCATTTTTAATTGACTCTTTTTTTTTTCTTCTAGGTCTTTATTAAACAATTCTTGTATCTTTTCAATCTTTGTCTCCAGGCTATTTATCTGTAACTCCATTTTGTTTTCAAGATTTTGGATCATTTTTATTATCATTATTCTAATTCTTTTTCAGGTAGATTCCCTATCTCCTCCTCTTTTGTTTGACTTGGTGGGCATTTTTCATGTTCCTTTACCTGTTGGGTATTTCTTTGCCTTTTCATCTTGTTTAGATTGCTGTGTCTGGAGTGGACTTTCTGTATTCTGTAGGTCTGTGGTTCCTTTTTTATATTGTGGAGGATATTACCAGTGGGTGGGTTAGACGATTGGCTAGTCAGGTTTCCGTTGGGAAGCTTCGTCAGTGTAAACTTGGTGCGTGAACTTGATTTCTTCTTTTTGGAGAGCAATGGTGCCCAGTAATGAGTTTTGAGATGGGTCTATGTGTTAGGTGTCACCTTGGGCAGCCTGTATGTTGACGTTTAGGGCTATATTCCTGCATTGCTGGAGAATTTGCTTGGTATGTCTTGCTCTATAACTTATTGGCTCTTGGGTGGTGGTTGGTTTCAGTGTAGGTATGGAGGCTTTTGGACAGTCACTTATTACTTAAAGTTCCATGTAGTCAGGAGTTTTCTGGTGTTCTCAGGTTTGGGGCTTAAGTCTCCTGCCTCTGGATTTCAGTTTTATTCTTCCTGTAGTCTCAGGACTTCTCCAACTATACAGCACTGATAATAAAACTTCTAGGTTAATGGTGAAAAGATTCTCCCCTGTTAGGGACACCCAGAGAGTTTCACAGAGTTACAAGAAGAAGAGGAGAGGAAGGAGGGAGATAGAGATGAGCAGGAGGAGAAAAAGGGGGACTCAAGAGGAGAGAGACAGATCTACGGCACTGTCTGTTTCCCAGAGTGTTCTTCCGTATCTCGAACACCTACAAGGACCACAGAATTGGATTGGGAAGAAAGGGAAAGGAGGAAATAGAGTGTTTCTGAGTAGAAAACAGAAGTCAAGATTGGGAGAGAAATAATCTTCGGTTTAAAGATACGGGCTTCTCTTTTTTTTTTTTTGGTAAGGTTATAGTGTAAGTGAAATGAAAATGAAGAGTAGTAGAGGAGTAACTAGAGACTTTAAAAGAAATAAGAGAAAAGAAACAATAGAAAATAAAAGAGAAACGGAAAGGAAAAAAAAGAAGAAAAAAGAAAAAAAAAGAAAAAGAAAAAAAAGAAAAAAAAAGAAAGAAAAAAAAAATTTTTTTTTCCCCTAATTAAAAAAATCGTAAAAATCTATGAAAATGAAAGTTAAGGAGTAATGGGGGAGTAATAGGGAATTTTAAAGGAAAATAAAAGAGAAAAAATAAAAAAGAAAAATATAAAAAGAAAAAAAATTTTTTTTTTTTTTTCCTTACTTAGAAAGAACAGAAAAATAAAAAAAAAAGTAAAAATATGTCTAGGAATTTCTCTGGAGCTGTTGCGGTCAGTGTGGGTTCGGCTCAGTTTCAGATAGCTCCTCGTTCCAGCTTACACTTCTCGATATCTACAGGCCCCTTCCGGTGTAGTTGGTGTTCTCTACAGGGATTTTAATCTGTTGCACCAATCCCTTCTGAAGCGGTTCCCTTTGTTTATTTGCCTTCTGTTTGCCGGTCTCTTCAGAGCCTCATTTCCGCCCTGACACAGGCGGGCGGAGGTGGACTCTTATTCAGTTAGCTAGTTCCGTTGCGCTGCTGGGAGGGCTGACGCTGCGGGGATGGGCTGGCGCTGCGGGGCGGGGCTGACGCTGCGGGGAGGGGCTGGCCCTGCGGGGGCGGGCTGGCGCTGCCGGGAGGGGCTGACGCTGCTTTCTCCGGTCTGCGCTGCTCAGGTTCCCGGCTGTTCTATATGGAGCGCGCCCCGCGCTGCGCTAGGTTCCAGCCCTCGGGTGTTACACAAAAGCGTGGAAGGAAAAGCTGCGCCTGCTCTCTGTGCCTTCCCCGTCAGAGCGGTCCAGGCAGCGAGGGGCTTGATGGGCGCACTATCCCCAGGTGTGGCACACTCACTCCCTTCCGCGGACCCAGTCTCAGTTTCCGCTGACGCCAGTCGGGTGCACGCGCCTTCCGCCCTCTGCGTCCCCAGCCCCAGTCCCCGCCCGCGCCGGTCGGGTGCCTGCGCCCTGTGTCTCGCTGCGACCTTCCCCTCCCCCCTGCCTCCTGCCTCCGGCGGGGCTGGGCGCGTCCGCAGCCTGCGACCTCTTCTTGGGACTTTCTCCGTCCCTTTGTTCTGCGAACGGCCGGCAGTGTGTTCCGGCCGGTTAATTTTCTCTCTTTTGGTCTCCCACAGTTCAAGTTGGCACCTCACAGAAGCTCCCTCCGATTGTCCTCAGGACACTCAGGCCCGGACCCTAGCCCAAGCAAGGCCGCCTAAGACTCCCTTCCCGGGACGGGTCTCCGTCCTTAGCTCTTTTGTCTCACTTTTTATCTTTTATATTTTGTCCTACCTCCTTTCGAAGACAATGGTCTGCTTTTCTGGGCGCCTGATGACCTCAGCTAGCGATCAGAAGTTGTTTTGTGAGGTTTGCTCTGCATTCAGTTATTCTTTTGATGAATTTGTAGGAGAGAAAGTGGTCTCCCCGTCCTACTCCTCCGCCATCTTGGCTCCTCCCCCGAAAAAATTAAGATAAAAAGAACTCAAGGAAAAAATCACTGACATGCCTGTCAGTATTTTCTACATCAAGTTAGCAGATCTGTCAAGTTATACTTTCTTTTCTCATTTCTCTCTATTTATTTTTATTAGTTCTTCATTCTCAGAAGATAGGGTTATGAAGGTAATTGTAGACATACATAGAAATGAACTCTGTAGACTGAATACTTTCATTTTATTGATTTAAGTTAGCTATTTATATTCTGGAAAAATGTTTAATAGCATTAACATTTCAATAGTTGGTCTCATATCTCATTAGAGTGAACTTCACACCACCCTTGTGCTTAGTCTCTCAATCAAGTTCAACTCTTTGCAGCCCCATGGACTGTAGTGCGCCAGGCTCCTCTGTCTGTGGGGATTCTCCAGGCAAGAATACTGGAATGGGTTGCCATTTCCTTCTCCATCACACTACTCTTAGCAATCACTTTTTTTGAAAGGGTAAATTGTCCAATTCTTTTTGCCTGGGAAAATACTACTAGCAATTGTTTATTGCCATATAGTTGGCTATGTGCTTCATCTTTATTTTTTTTAATTTTTTCTTTTAATGGAATAAATGTGCATATGAAGTTTACTATAAAATTTTGCTCAAAGGATGTGTAGCACACAGTTTGCAAATAGTAAAATATACATACTCTTCATTATTAATTCTATAATTGTTTTTCCTAAGGAAATAGATTTTGTTATTGAAGGAACATTGGTTTGTAACATTATATAAGTTTCAGGTGTACAATATTACATTGCTACTTCTATATACTTTCGGCATGCTCATCACCGAAAATTTAAATTTCATCCATCTAGCTGCCTCATTTTTAGCTGTAAGGGTAAAATGTTGCTGCTATTCTGTGTTGAATACTTGCTGTGCTAGAAATTATTTTGACTGTGTCAAGTTTCACTTCTTTTTCATGTACATTGTAAAGTAAATGGGACCTTTCCATTCACACGAGGAAGAGATAGGTTAAAATTCACAGCAATATGATATTTACAATTTAAAGAATATTGTTGTTGTTGTTCAGTCAGTCATCTCTGACTCTTTGCAACACCATGAACTGCAGCACACCAGGTTTCCCTGTCTTGCACTATATCTTGGGGTTTGCTCAAATTCGTCTCATTGAGTCAGTGATGCCATCCAACTATCTTCTCCTCTGTCTTCCCCTTCTCTTCTTGCCTTCAATCTTTCCTAGCATCACGGCATTTTCCAATGAGTCAGCTTTTGCATCAGATGACCAAAATACAAGAGCTTTGCTTCAGCATCAGCCCTTCCAATGAATATTCAGGACTGATTTCCTTTAGTATTGACTAGTTTGATAGCTTTTCTGTCCAAGGGACTCTCAAGAGCCTTCTCCAGCACCACAGTTCAAAAGCACCAATTCTTCAGCACTCAGCCTTCTTTATGGTCCAACTCTCACATTCATACATGACTACTGGAAAAAAAAAAACACATAACTTTGACTATATGGACTTTTGTTGGCAAAGTGATCTCTCTGTTGTTTAATATGCTGTCTAGGTTGGTCATAGCTTTGCTTCCAAGGAGCAAACACCTTTTAATTTCACGGCTGCAGTCATTGTTTGCAGTGATTTTTGAGCCCAAGAAAATAAAATCTCTCACTGTTTCCACTTTCCCCCCATCTATTTGCCATGAAGAGATGGAACTGGATGCCATGATCTTTATTTTTTGAATGTTGAGTTTTAAGCCAGCTTTTTCATTCTCCTCTTTCACCCTGGTCAAGAGGCTCCTTAGTTTCTCTTTGCTTTCCACCATTAAAGTGGTCATCTCAAAATATGAGGTTGCTGATATTTCTCCTGACAATCTTGATTTTGTTTTGTGATTCATCCAGCCTAGCACTTCACATGATATACTCTCCATATAAGTTAAATAAGCAGGGTGTCAATATATGGCCTTGATGTACTCCTTTCCCAATTTTAAACCAGTCCATTGTTCCATTGTTCCATGTCCAGTTCTAAGTGTTGCTTCTTGACTTGCATATAGGCTTCACAGGAGGCAGGTAAGGTGTTCTGATATTCCCATCTCTTTAAGAATTTTCCACAGTTTGTTGTGATCCACATAGTTAAAGGCTTTAGTGTAGTCAATGAAGCAGAAGTAGATGTTTTTTTCTGGAATTCTCCTGCTTTTTCTATGATCCAATAGATGTTGACAATTTGATCTCTGGCTCCCTGCCTTTTCTTAATCCAGCTGTTATAACTGGAAGTTTTTGGTTTATGTACTGCTGAAGTCTACCTAGCTTAAAGAATTTTGAGCATAATCTTGCTAGCATGTGAAATGAGTGCAATTGTATAGCAGTTTGAACATTGTTTGTGATTGAAATGAAAACTGACCCTTTCTAGTCCTGTAGCCACTGCTGAGTTTTCCAAATTTGCTGGCAGATTGAGTGCAACACTTTAACAGCAAATCATCTTTAAACAAATCATCTTTTAAGATTTTAAACAGCTCAACTTGAATTCCATCACCTCCACTTGCTTTGTTGGCAGTAATACTTCTTAAGCCCCACTAAAGCATCCACAGCAACACTGTCAACTGATCTTTGATAAAGGACAAAAGGCAATACAATGGAAAAATATAGTCTTCAGCAAATGGTTCCAGAAAAATTGGACATCCAAAGGCAATAATAATAATGATAATAATAATAATTGAATCTAGGCACTGGTATTAAACCTTTCAAAAAATTAACTCAAAATGGATCACAGCCTTAAAGTTTAAAACTCAAAACAGTGAAATCCCTAGAAGATGCCACAGGTGAAAATCTAGGTGACCACAGGTATGGTTCTTGCTTTTTAGATATGGTGCAAAGCACAATCTATGAAATAACTTATTTATAATTTGGATTTCATTAAAATTAAAAGCTTCTACTCTGTGAAAATCTTTGTTAAGAGAATGAAAAGACAATCCATAGACTGGGAGAAAATCTTTGTAAAATACTTATCTGACAAGGGACAGGAATACAAAAACACAAGAACATTTTAAACACAACAATAAGAAAACAAATAGTACAACTAAAATATAGGCAAAAAATTGAAAAGACACCTCACCAAAGAAGATGTATGAATGTAGATTCACATATGAAAAGATGCTCAATATCACCTGTCATTGGGAAATTGCAAATTCAAACAAGAGACCACTACACACCTTTAGAATGTCTAAAGTCCAAAAGAGTGACAGCATTAAATGCTGGTGAGGGTGTGGAGCAACAGGAGCTCTCATTCTTTGCTGGTGATAATGCAAAATGGCACAGCCACTTTGGAAGACAATTTGACAGATTATTTTAAAACTAAACATATTCTTACCACATAATTCTAACAATTATGCTCTTTGATATTTACCCAAATGAGTTGAAAACTTACGTTCACACAAAAACCTGCATGTAATATTGATAGCAGCTTTATTCACAATAGGGAAAACTGGGAAGCAGCTAAGATCTTTCTCAACAGCAGAGTGAATAAATAAACTGTGGTACATCCATATGATAGAATATTTTTCTACAATAAAAAAATGAGCTAAGATATCATGAAAAGTCATGAAAGAATCTAAAGTGTGCATTAGTATACTGCGTTGGTCTTTATCTTTCTGGCTTACTTCACTCTGTATAATGGGCTCCTGTTTCATCCATCTCAGTAGAACTGATTCAAATGAATTCTTTTTAATTCCATGGTGTATATGTACCATAGCTTCCTTATCCATTCGTCTGCTGATGGACATCTAGGTTGCTTCCATGTCCTGGCTATTATAAACAGTGCTGCGATGAACATTGGGGTACATGTGCCTCTTTCAGATCTGGTTTCCTCAGTGTGTATGCCCAGAAGTGGGATTGCTGGGTCATATGGCAGGGCTGATTCATGTCAATGTATGACAAAAACCACTACAATATTGTAAAATAATTAGCCTCCAACTAATAAAAATAAGTGAAAAAACAAACAAACAAAAAAAGAATCTAAAGTATGTTGCTAAATGAAAAAGTTGCTCTGAAAAGGCGAAATTCTGCATGACTCCAACTATATGACATTCTGATGAGATTGGGCACATTCAGAGTTCTGTACACAACTATATTATGTTCTGTAAAAGACAAAACTGTGGAGACAATAAAAGATCAGTAATTGCCAGGGGTTAGGGGGAAAGAAAAAATGATTAAGCAGAGTAGAGAAGATTTTAAATTGCTGTGAAACTACTCTGCATGATACTGTAATTATAGATATATAGATATATGCTATTATATCTATCAAAATCCAGAGAATGTACACCAAGAATAAACTCTAGTGTGATCTAAGGACTTTAGTTAATAAGAATAATGTGTCAGCATTGATTCATCGATTGTAATAAATATAACTCACTAATATAAGGTGTTTATAACAGGGGGAGATAGGAGGGGTAGAGGTCATGGTGAAATAATATATGGAAATTCACTGCACTTTTCACTCAGTTTTCTGTAAAACTTAAAGTATATTAATAAAAATGGTGTCTAGTGTTGTTGTGTCTGAACTGAGAATTTCTTGTGTACAAAGTCTTCTTTTGCAAAAGAGAAGCATAAAAAGTAGACATATGCTGATCATATCTGCAGAGTAACACATATTTTAAGTAAGAAAATAGCACCGCGAAAATCGATTAAAAATAGAAAAACTGTTAAGTCTATTTCCAATGAAAACATATCTCTAATATTCATACACAACTGTAAAAGCCTGCTCACTTGAAAGTACATATTTTAAAGGTTTTAAATGTGGTGCTGCTATTTATCATTTTACCAATTACCTCATGCATTTGTTATGTGATAAATATTAAATAAATAAATAAATATTGGGGAGAAATGATATGAACTTTTTTTCCCAGTCTAAATCCTAAAATAAAATTTTTCTTTTTCTAGACTCATTTTCACTTATTTACCATCTATTCTATCTTCTCAAAGGTACTTTTCCAAAGCCTAAACAGCTATAGGCTTCCAGTACCCTCCTGAATGATTTGAACGTATAAGTTTCCTTATTTGAATCAATCAAGGTCTAGTCATATGTGTAACTTAGTTAGATCCCATTAAATGCCCACTATCTTTAATTTTGGGCACCTTTAATCCTATATGTTATTTTCTCAGGAATTGTGTCTTACAAACCTAAGTCATTTCTCATTTAAATTCTCAGCTTCTTCAAGCTTTCCCTATCCCTTTTAATAACTATAGATATTTTGATTTACTCAAATCTGCCAATTTATACATGAATGAATTAACGAATGAAATTAAATGTGCAAATATTTGTTGACCTAAAAAAAAGTGAAATGTGTAGAATGGTTATTTGAAAACTAAACCTGGTACAGTAAACAAGGATACACACTCATGTGTGTGTGTACATGTATGTGTTCATTTATAGGAACTATTTCTGAATTCTGAAGGACATTCTTTTTAAAAAGGCAGGTCTTAGAAGTTTGTGAGGCCCAAGTTCAGAGTACAACTAAAAGCTACATGCTAACTGCTACTGCTAAGTCACTTCAGTCATGTCCGACACTGTGCGACCCCATCCCTGGGATTTTCCAGGCAAGAACACTGGAGTGGGTTGCCATTTCCTTCTCCAATGCACAAAAGTGAAAAGTGAAAGTGAAGTCGCTCAGTCATGTCTGACTCTTCGTGACCCCATGGACTGCAGCCTACCAGGCTCCTCCGTCCATGGGATTTTCCAGGCAAGAGTACTGGAGTGGGGTGCCATTGCCTTCTCCGATAAAAGCTACATACATTTGTCTCAATATTTTAAAGATATTTATCAACAAACTATTAAATAAATATATTCTGTGCTCCTACCTTGATGTTCATAACAAAATTGATGTGCATAATATTGATGTTCATGATAAGAAAATTGGAAAAAATATATAAAAGCTATGGTTTTTATATGACTGAAAGTTGGCAAGTTATCAAAATCAATGAATGTTATTATTGAGCATATCTAGGTGCTCTGATCATGAAACATCAATATTCAAGTGAGTAATAAAGACATAATTAAAAAATCACCACGTGTTTATTCTATGAATATAAGCTTTATTGCCTTTATCTTGGCAAATACGTTGTTATGTTATTATAATGAATACTTTCACACAATATATGTTCTAGTGACAGTAATGATCTAAAGTAAGGATCAAGCAAACTTTTAATGTAAATGACCAAATAGTACATATTTACAACTTTGTCAATCATCCAGTCTCTGTAGCAAGACTCAACTCTGCTATTATACCATGAAAGCATTCACAGAAGATATGTAAGTGAATTATCATGGTTGTGTTTTAATAAAACTTCATTTATGGGCACTGAAATTTGAATCTCACATCACTCAGATGTCACTAATATTATTTTTCTTTTGATTTTTTTTTCAAAACAAAAATGTAGAGCCATGTTTAGCTTTTAGTCACTCAAAAACAAGCTGAATTTGGCTTTCAGTCTATCTAGTTCTTTATCTAAAGAATTTTTAAAAATTAAAAGTATTTGTATTCAGAGTGAATAAAATTCATAATTCATTAGGATATGCAAATTATAGTAAATGAAAAATTTTGAAAAATTAGCGATCTAAAATATCAAAATAATTAATTAAAAAGGCAAAGTAAAAACTATAACCTGTGAAAACTAAGAATTTAAGTTAAATTTTAAATTTAAGGTGAAGTTTGTATATCTTTATAAAAATTTATTTAAATATTGATTAAAGCTCAGATTTTAAAATTATTTGCAATTCAATTAATCAATTTCATATAGTTGCCAACATAACATGCCATGTACAGAAGTGCTTACATACAAATTTTAAAATAAAATTAATATTACAATATAATAATCAGCTATTATGTGCAACTTTTGTGAATATCAGGTTAATTTGTGAGTGTCCCTAAAACTGTGAATTAAAATAACACTAGAAGTAAAAATTGGACATTTGACACTCCTGGGAAATAATGCTTCACTAAGCAATATCTATTTCATTTATGCTCTCTAGGAATAAGGATTGAGCTACTTGATTATTTTGTCTTTTAAGCACTTTTGTTCAAATCCTCCTCATATTCTTAAGTAGTGCTCTTTTCTGATTTTGGTTCAACTCAAACAAATCTTTACAGCATCCTGAAGCAATTACCTTTTATTTGGAGTACATAAATACAGAGATGTGGAATGATTCTCTAGAGTCTGAACAATAAGTCACATGAGCTGAAGTTAAGGTTTACTGGTCTTGTTATGCCAAAACAGAGCACCAGAATCTGAGTGACAGCATGCAAATGTTCTTCCATATATTATTCAAATATATGTGTTTATATATGTCTTTGTGTGAAGGGCCCAGGGAAAGGATCGCTATTAATTAGTTATTGCTGCATAACAATATTACTATGAATTTAGCAGCTTAAAACAACACATACTTGTTACCTCACTATTCTTATGAATCTTGAGTCCAAGTACAGTTTAGCAGTGTCTGCTGCCTTGAAATCTCACAACGCTTCATTTAATGTCTCAGGTGGAGTTGTAGCCTCACAGGATTGACCAAGATAAGATCCACTTCTAAGTTCAGTAGGTTTGTATGATTCAGTTTTTCTTGGTTGTGGACTGAAGGCTTCATTTTCTTGCTGACTGTTGGCTGCATGCCCTTACAGGCTATCACCTGCAAATCTTTAGCTTCTGGAGGTCATCCATGGCACTTGCATGTCTTTAGTCTCAACATTCTCATTTGCTTCTTCAATGACAGTGAAGAATAAACTCCAGGAAGACTGGTGTTGCAGTCTTATATAATCACATAATCATATACATGGGATCATATATATCCCATTATCTTTGCCATAGTCTATTCATCACAAGCAAATCACATGTCTTTCCCACACTCAAAAGGAAGGTTTACATAAGTGTGGATACTAGGAGGTAGGTGTTATGGAGCTCATTTTAAGTTTTTCCACCATAGGATTCCTCTTACTTGGATCTAAGATGGTACTGAAAAAAGAGAATAGATCATTTCTCACTGTACTGGATTTTTCTGTTAGAACTTCTTTAATTATATGGCTTTTTTTCCATTTCTTTTCACTTGCTAAATACTTGTTCTACTTAGTTTTTCAAAACAGCTGAGAGCCCACATATTTAATCATAAGGGGCCCTGGCAATTAAGAAGAAGAAAATGCAGAGAAAAAAAGAGGAGGAGGTGCAGGAGTGGATGAAGAAAAAATAGAAGAGGAAAAAGAGGAGAAGGAGGATGAGAAAGGAGGAGGGGAGGGAGAAGGAGGAAAGAGTGAGAAAATATGGAATAAAGAAAGGACGAATGGAAGGAAAGAAAAGAAAGTAGGCGAGAAGGAAGAAAGGAGGGAGGGAGGGTGGGAGGGAGGAAGAAGGGAAGGAAGAGAGGAATGGAGCTATAATTGCTCAAAACTATATAGGAACACTTGGAAACAGAATGTCAATTCTAGAATGCAAATACTATCTACTACAACAGGTCAATACAGTCTTGGGCTTGGACAGGTACTGATTTGAGGCCTCTGGATATATAGTTCATAAGAAAAGATTCTAGAGGTTAATACTTAAATTTTCCTTCTACTTCATGGGATATGCCAACAAAGTCAGGTTACCCTGCTGTGTGATCATCCACTTGAGCTGTCTGACACTGTCCTGCATTCTAGAAATCTTTCCTCAGTAAAGACAGACAGGACGATTGTTTTCTCTCTCAGCTGTCTTGCCATAGAGATCCACTCACACATACATCTTTTTGGATAGAAATAGAGGAAATAAATGTGAACAATCTGTCATATAAATCATGTAATGGTCATTCTACATTAATTGTCAATTCAAAATGAACTTTACCTGTTTCTACTAGCAATTTTGAAATCTCAAATAATGAAGCTGCCATAAAACTCAGTATCAGATTAAATGGATACATTCAGGCTGTATATTTGTATATTAATTCCATTGCTCAGAAACTGTGACATATCAAATCTTTATCTATGTACTTAACATGCTACATTATCCATCATACCTGCACAAAGAATCTTTATGCACTGGAAACAGATTAATGCACTGAAAATAAATGGTGAACCAAAAAGAGCATAATATATATATGAGATTGTACATGAATAGTTTTATTTTAAGGAGGTCTAAATGACAAGCCTTCCCTTACAATCCCTCCTCAAATATGAAAAATCCAGTGCTTCTGCTGTGCACAGATTTGATTTGTCCCCATTTTTAACCTTATGGTCTTTAAATCCAGTAGCTCTAAACAGCAAATCAACCATGAAGTGCAACGAGAGGTCATCATGATGGTTAGAAGACTTCAGTTTTGTGATTGTATAAAATACATATTATTTCTCTCAAGAACAACCCACAATAAATACCCATATTAATGTATCTTACAAACTGCAGGATTAGGATCTGATGAAGTATTAGGTCCTGGGCAAAGTACAGTATAACTGTTCTACAATTTACAAAGGTGGAAAATGTTGATAAACTATAAATATATAACTGAAACTATAAAGCTTCCATTTTAGAATGCTTTGCAAAGATGGTCCATGAAAGAGTAATAACGCTTATGTGAAAAACCTGATATTTTTAGAATGTTATTATGAGATTCTGTGACATTTGCAGAAAGGTTTCTGAGTGTGAGTCAAAGGAAATTTAGTGAAGATGGCCTGGAGATTAATTTATTTCATTTATAAAGGTAAGTAAATGCAATAGAAGCGAGTAAGTCCTCATGAATCATTCCCCCAGAAGCTTTCATCAAGTGTCTCTTAAATATGACCACTATTGTGCATATACACCAATATTGGATTTCCTCAACAATCACTGGAGTATCATTCATAGACTGAAAAATGCAGGATAAAAACATTTCTTTATCAAGCCGAATAGAATTCCTATTTTTAAATAATCTTTCATGTACATTTTATCTTGCTGCTTATTCAAGCAAGGGTAACCATATATATATATTACTGTGTTGTGCTTAGTCACTCTTTGAAACCCCATAGACTATGTAGGCTGCCAGGCTCCTCTGTCCATAGGGTTCTGTCCATAGCTTTCAGAATACTGGAGTGGGTTGCCATGCCCTCCTCCAAGGGGATCATCCCAACCTAGGGATCAAACTCAGGTCTCCCACATTGCAGGCAGATTCTTTACCATTTGTCATTAATATACATTGTTTAATGTATATTAATCACATGGAATATAGCTAATATTTTTATATTAAGCTTAAATGGAGTATAATCTTTAAAAACACTGAAACTAACAAAATATTGTAAATCAAGTACACTTCAGCCAAAAAATGTTTAATTGATTATGGAAAGTATGGCAGCAGAAGTTAGGCATTTAAAGGTTTGTGGAACCATGACCAAGTGGGCTTTACCCCAGGGATGCAAGGATTCTTCAATATTCACAAATCAATTGATGTGATACACCACATTAACAAATTGAAAGATAAAAACAATATGATTATCTCAATAGATGCAGAGAAAGCCTTTGACAAAATTCAACATCCAATTATGATAAAAACCCTCCAGAAAGTAGGCATAGAAGGAACATACCTCAACATAATAAAAGCCATATATGATAAACCCACAGCAAACATTATCCTCAATGGTGAAAAATTGAAAGCATTTCCCCTAAAGACAAGGATGCGCACTCTCACCACTACTATTCAACATAGTTTTGGAAGTTTTAGCCACAGAAATCAGAGAAGAAAAATAAATAAAAGGAATCCAGATTGGAAAAGAAGATATAAAACCCTCACTGTTTGCAGATGACATGATCCTCGACACAGAAAAACCTAAAAAGAGTCCACCAGAAAATTACTAGAGCTAATCAACAAATATAGTAAAGTTGTAGGATATAAAATTAACACACAGAAATTCCTTGCATTCCTATACACTAACAATGAGAAAACAGAAAGAGAAATTAAGGAAACAGTTCCATTCATCATTGCAATGAAAAGAATAAAATACTTAGGAAAAAATCTACCTAAAGATACAAAATACCTATATATAGAAAACTATAAAACACTGATGAAAGAAATCAAAGATGACACAAATAGATGGAGAAGTATACCATGTTCATGGATCAGAAGAATCAATATAGTGAAAGTGAGTATACTACCCAACACAATCTATAGATTCAATGCAATCCCTATCAAGCTACCAACGGTATTTTTCACAGAACTAGAACAAATAATTTCACAATTTGTGTGGAAATACAAAAAAAAAAAAAAAACAAAAAACAAAAAAAAGCCATAAAACAAAAACTCGAATAGCCAAAACAATCTTGAGAATGAAGAATGGAACTGGAGGAATCAACTTGCCTGACTTCAGGCTATATTACAAAGCAACAGTCATCAAGACAGTATGATACTGGCACAAAAAACAGAAACATAGATCGATGGAACAAAATAGAAAGCCCAGAGATAAATTCACACACCTATGGACATCTTATCTTTGAAAAAGGAGGCAAGAATATACAACGGAGAAAAGACAATCTCTTTACCAAGTGGTCCTGGGAAAACTGGTCAACTTCCTGTAAAAAAATGAAACTAGATCACTTTCTAACACCATACAAAGAAATAAAAACAAAATGGATTAAAGATCTAAATATAATTACCAGAAACTATAAAACTCCTAGAGGAAAACATTGCCAAAACACTCTATGACGTACATCATAGCATGATCCTCTATGACCCACTTCCCAGAGTAATGGAAATAAAAGCAAAAATAAAGAAATGGGCCCTAACTAAACTCAAATTTTTTTGCACAACAAAGGAAACTATAAGCCAGGTAAAAAGACAGTCATCAGAATGGGAGAGAATATTAGCAAATGAAGCAACTGGCAAAGAATTAATCACAAAAATATACAAGCAACTCTTTAACTCAATTCCAGAAAAATAAACGACCCAATCAAAATATGGGCCAAAGAACTAAACAGACATTTCTCCAAAGAAGACATAGAGATGGTTAACAAACACATGAAAAGATGCTCAACATCACTCATTATCAGAGAAATGCAAATCAAAACCACAATGAGGTACCATCTCATGCTGGTCAGAATAGCTGCTATCCAAAAGTCTACAAACAATAAATGTTGGGAGGGTGAGGAGAAAATAGAACCCACTTACACTGTTGGTTGGAATGCAAACTAGTACAGCCACTATGGAGACCAGTGTGGAGATTCCTTAAAAAACTGGAAATAGAACTGCCATACAACCCAGCAATCCCACTGCTGGGCATACACACCAAGGAAACCAGAATTGAAAGAGACACGTGTACCCCAATGTTCATTGCAGCACTGTTTACAATAGCCAGGACATGGAAACAACCTAGATGTCCACTGGCAGAAGAATGAATAAGAAAGCTGTGGTACATATACACAATGGAATATTACTCAGCTACTAAAAAGAAAGAATTTGAATCAGTTCTAATGAGGTGGATGAAACTGGAGCCTATTATACAGGGTGAAGTAAGTCAGAAAGAAAAGCACCAATACAGTATATTAATGCATACATATGGAATTTAGAAAGATAGTAACGATGACCCTATATGCGAGACAGCAAAAGAGACACAGATATAAAGAACAGACTTTTGGACTCAGTGGGAGAAGATGAGTGTGGAATGATTTGAGAGAATAGCATTGAAACATGTATATTATCATATGTGAAATAGAGTGCCAGTCCAGGTTTGATTCGTGCAACAGGGTGCTAAGGGCTGTTGCACTGGGATGACCCTGAGGGATGGGAAGGGGAGGGAGGTGAGAGGGAGGGTCAGGAGAGGGAACACATGTACACTCATGGCTGATTCATGTGAATGTATGGCAAAAACCACCACAATATTGTAAAGTAATCAGCCTCCAATTAAAATAAATTAAAAAAAAAGAAAAAAGTTAATAAAGTTGTAAGATAGAATATCTTCCCTTAAACAGCCTAACAAAAGCATACTGCTGTTGAATTTGTAATCCATTTATTTGTAAATTAATTTTTGAATTGGTTTGGAGATGAAGATAATTGATCTCATAAAATGTATTTTTCAGTAATTTTGAGAATCTCATCTGCTACTGTAGTATAAAAAGTGACACAGTAGGTAAAATGAGAAAGGTTAAGATGCATTTAAACAAGCTTTGCCCAATAAATCCTATGTTCTGTTTCTTTCTAGTTATTCACTCCATTATAAACGTAATTAGAAATCTTTTCTTTTTAATGCTGAGAAAAAGGATTTTGATATGTCTTACTCTATATATCAAATCTTCATATCTTATTAAAAGGATGATTTGCAGTTATACCGAATTGACTTTTTATTTTTAATACACTTAGTATGATAATGCTATAAAAGCTTTTAAGGAAGGTTATGCATCTTTAGAAGTATACTCCATGATGCTTCAATCAGTCTATATTAAGACATGATTGTCATAAGTACTATATGAATTAATAGAATAAGATATGGGGTGCTACATTAAATGAAATAATAGTTGGCAGGTACATATTTATGATTAATCTACATAGAGAAATATATATTTTATTTTTTACTGAAAATGATAGAAATTTTATTGTGCAAACTATGATTCTATTGCATTTCTGCAATGATTTGTAGTTGCTGCAAGTTGTTAGGCATCTAAAAACCAAAGTATGAATGGGGTTACAATCTACCTAAAATTTACTGCATTCAGTAAAGGGCTAAAGTACTCAAGCTTTGAAATCATATACTGCAAAACTGTTTATTCTCTGTATAAACTCTTACTGTATATTGTGTCCTCAAGGCTATAAGGGCTGCAACGGAGTAGACTGCTAAACATCTCAAATATTAATTTATTGGTTTCCAAAGCTGTGCTAGCAGAGCATACAGAGTAGCAGATTAGAGATTGGTAAGAAAGAATGAGTGAGATTTGACAATTCTATTGGACTCTTCTGTGGTTTGAAATAGGAATATTTTAAGGTTACATGAGCTGAAAAAGATAGTTTGAACAAATAGCTTCATAAAGTTAGTTTGGTTTTAAAAGCTAGAGGAATTTTAAAAATTCATTTTATTCTTCAGAAATAATTATAAGTGGGAAGCAGTTTATTGTAAATATCAGAAAACACAAATAGTGTAAACTCCCCACTGGCAAGTATCTTGCTATTGTCTCACCCAGTGTGAGTAATAGCCTATCTGGTTCAGGGATCTTTGCCTTAGAAAGGCCTAGGCTTGGTCTTTAATTATTTATTTCTAATAATCTGGGTGGCAACAAAATCAGGTTTTATGCTTTTTACAATCACTTCTCAAAATGAGTAATGAGTCATGCCTTGGAACAATTTACATTTGGGGAAAATATATGTTTTATAGTTAATTGACATCTAAGATTTTCTAGCATGAGGGTTAAATGAGGGAAATGACCCAAAGAAGAGAAGGAGAAGCTGGAATTAGGTCTCTGCACAGTCTCAGTAATAGAAAGAGACTACCAGAGTAATATAAGGCAACTAGTCTATTTTCAAATATTACAGTAATTTCAAAAGAAAGGAAAGAAAATGATCGGTATTTTAATGGTCCATCCCAAACCCTGGGATGAAAAGATTAGCAAAACAAGTGATCAGACAACAAAGAATATCCTCAAACTCTGAGATTTATTAGTTTGCATTCACAAATGTCTGCTTTTATCTTGCTTTTGGATTTTTAGTATAGTCATCTCACTTTCTTTAGTTTACTGTACAATATCTCTCCCAGTATGTCATATATTTTAAAGGAATTTAATTTTTTCCTATTGAGGATTCCTCAGAAATCTTAAATAACACCTTTCTCAATAGAGATCCCTCAGCCAATCACCACTTGAAAAACACATTGCTCTAGAGTCCCAGAGAGGGCACATCCTCCAAGACACAGCCACTTTTTTACAAACACAAAAGAAGTCAAGATGAGAGTTAAGCAAAGATATTTCATCTCTGTCAACATGCGATTACCATATAAGGACTCAGTTCCTTCCTCTTCTGTTGATGAAGGGTATTTTGTTAGGCTGTTTGTAGGTTTGCTTTTGCCACTGGTATTTTCCCAGAAGATTTTTTCCAGCTATCCTTTCTCACTATGATCTTTGTGTTGGTAAAGTTTGGATTTGATTTTCCAACTAGCTCAGTTACCTCATGACCAGTCAGTCCCCGGAGCCACACAGCCCCTTCACTTTTTTGCTTTGTAGTGCCAAAACCTTCATGCCTCACTGAAAACTACATAACATTAAACACATACTGCAGACATACGTTCAAATTAGAGATGTAGCAAACTATCCACTGAGAATCCACTAAATCACTGAAGCAACAAACCTACAGATCCAGAGTTAGCTCCAGTAAATTGCAATCTACAATATACTTCTCCATCTGATGATAAAAGTAAAGCATATTTTATTTTAAAATGCTGACAATAACTCCTAAGCAATCAATTCCTTTCCTAGAGAAGGGAAATTGCACAGACCCAACTGCCGCTGCACATATATTGAAAAGGACAGACAAACTATAGATGTGAGCCCTTTGGCAAAGCCCAGGTATGAAAAGTTTTTGGCACCTGACACTTAGATTAGATGCAGTAGTCAGCCCTTGAACTCTTTGGGTTACATGTGCTGAGCTTCTCATGTTTGACAGTATGTCATCTTGCAAGCTTGAGGAATGTCTAAAAATCAAATGCCAAGACTCTACTGACAAATATGTGGTTTTTCCCCACCTCTCCTTTGTTGGGTGTGGGCTGAGTTTATGTAATAAAAACTGAGCAAAAGCAAAGCAATATTAAACGGGATGCTATATGGAAAATATTATATTCCTGAAGTGGTAAATCTCTTACTGAGAGAGAGATGTTAATTCTGCCATGAAAAAAAAAAAAATCAGGAATAGAAAGAAGGAAACCTCTCTTCAGTGGAATCTGATTCCGGAAAAACATACCTGAGTCTTATGCATTTATTATGTACTGCGGGACTGAGTCTTAGAAAATGGCATAAATATAGAAAGTAAAGCCTATCAGCAGGTGGGGAGGGATTCACAGGAAAAGAACTGGGCAATAAGCATATAAAAGTGTTCCTTATTTATAGAATGCACAAATCCAAAATGTCAGAGTTTGTGATCACTCCCTACTTACATTCTGATAAGGAAGAGTTATTAGCAATTTCTCTAGAGGAAACTTCAGCACCATTACTCTAAGTATCAAATGGAATTTTTTTTTCCCCAAATCTTAGCTTATTTTTGTAGTTGTGCTGTCACTATATCTGTGAATGTTTGCAAATGCTTTCAGGTTTGGGAAATTTCCTTTCCAATACAAAGTGCCCTCTGTGATTCAGAACTAGATACTTCTATTTATAACATTTGGTGGATTGCTTTCCATATGTATATCCTTCGAGGAAGTTTGGCAACTTTTAGTTTTATGGTTGATGGCAATCTGTGTTAGGGGAATAGAAAATGACGCGGATCTGTATGGTGCTTCAAATCAGGGAATCCACCCAAGCAACCACCAGAAATAGCTTTAGAATTTTTCAGTGTGAAAAAGAAATGTTAGGAACCTGGAAACTTCAAAAAAGAAAAGTTGTATCTTCAAATTACTGCTGTGAACTAGCCCAAACTCATACAAGTTATTTTATTGCTTCCACGCATGGTAAGATATACCTTATACTAAGCATTTAACTAGCAATACATTTTATTTTTAAGAATGAGTAAGACATTATCTTTGATCTCTTTATGGTTTTGTTAACTGTGAACTTATCAAAAAATACATTATGGAAGAGATTCATATTTTCAGCCTACATGGCTCCAGTTAACTTGTTTGTTTAATCATTCATTCAAAGTTTATGGAGTTACTCTTTTTATCTCATTATAACTATGTAAGGAAAGATGTTCTTAAGGTGCCCATGAGCTTAAGAGGAGACAATCAACCATACTAAGAAGAGATAGAATGCTGTTGGACTTCCCTGGTGGCTCAGATGATAAAAAATCCGCCTGCAGTGGGGAAGACCTGGGTTCGACCCCTGGGTTGGGAAGATCCCCTGGAGGAAGGCATGGCAACTCACTCCAGTATTCTTGCCTGGAGAATCCCATGGACAAAGGAGCTTGGCAGGCTACAGTCCATGGGGTCACAAAGAGTTGGACACGACTGAGCAGCTAAGCATAGCACAGAATGCTGTTATAAAAGTTTGAACATGAGAGTTTATGCTGTATGTTGGAAATTACAGATACTCTGCTGTGCCTGGAGCTTAGGGAGTCCAGAGTGGAAAGCAGTGGCTAGACATGAGATAAAGTGGTTAGGAACAGACTCTATTGAGGCTTAAATTGCAGAGTAAAAAATTTGGAAGTTATCACTTGTGCAGTGGGAGGCTTTTGAAAACTACTATGGAGAAACACATGACCAAACATGAATTTTAAAAGTAAGTTTTGAAATTGGGTGTGAGGTCATCTGGAAAAAGTAAGAGATTAAAAGTAGAAATAGTTTAATACAGTTGAGGAAGTTCTTCACATAGTCCAGTATTAAATCCAGATTAAGTCCAGTTAATCATGTACTGTGATTAGGGGCTGAATCAAGGTCAGCAGTACGAAGGGAGAAGTAGGTCCAGATTTGGGGCATTTTTCAGATATTAAACTGGCAGGATTTGAAAACATGTAGCTGTGCCCTTTTATGGTGATACAGAGAGCTGTTTGGGAGAGGAAGGCACTGAGAAGGATCATAGGATGCTATTCAGTGAGAAGGGCACACAAGAGGAGAAAAGCACATTTAGGGGACAAAAGATAAAAGATTTTGTTTCACAGGTGTTGGCTTTAATGGGTCTGTGCAGGATTGGAGTAGAGGAATCAAGAAAGCAGTTAGAAATAAAAGTCTATTTTATTTATCACTTAATAAAGAGATGAAGTGAAAAACCTCTAGTAGTAAAAAATTTCCATACATCTATTCTTCTCTGTAGGATGTAGGTCTTCAGTGTACCTTTTATTTTTTGTTTTGTTTTGTTTTGTTTTGCTAAGCTTTTCTCAAGTTTCATCTATTTCATTCTAGTATTCAGAAATTCAATACATTATTTCTTCTTTTTTTTTTTAAGTAAATTACCTCCTCACCCTTAGTATTTCCTCCCATCAGTCCTCATGTTTGGAAATAATCTGCCCTATCCCTTGATCTGCTTCTTTTATTCCTTTGCTTCCTGAATTTATTAATAGTTCACTAATCAGAATTATGTGACTGCAATAATAATTTGCAATCATCATGAGAATGCTTGCTGTTTCTATCTTATTCCTCTCCTAAAAAAGTACATCAATTATTCATTTTTCTTTTCCTTTTTATTTGTTTTGTTTTTTAAACCTCAGCAATACATTAGTCAGATAATTTTGGGAAAGAGGTTCTATTGACTCTCAGGTCTTTTCTTGTGTTTCCTTTGGTTACAACTTAGATAATATTTACCTGAGGACATGCCCTTGCCTTGTCACTTTACCACTTTGTGGGGTCATAAAGTCTTACTGGTCTTCTTATATCCCTTGATAATTTAACTGCATGAAAGTGCTTGAGGACTTATGCCAACTTAAAAAGTGTCCTGTGCCCTTATCAGGATAATTAACAAAATACTAACTATCCATATA
This sequence comes from Cervus canadensis, assembly GCF_019320065.1. Taxonomy (NCBI): domain Eukaryota; kingdom Metazoa; phylum Chordata; class Mammalia; order Artiodactyla; family Cervidae; genus Cervus; species Cervus canadensis. The sequence goes on from NC_057419.1 coordinate 91,084,106, forward strand.
CCCAGGGAATGCTAGTGTTTGTAATTTTCTCTTTTAGAAGTGCCTATTTATTTCCTAGTGGAGATGATGGTATTACAGCTGAGTTATTTTAAATCCTAAAAGGTGATGCTGTTAAAATGCTGCACTCAGTGTGCCAGCAAATTTGGAAAACTCAACAGTAGCCACAGGACTGGAAAAGGTCAGTTTTTGTTCTAATACCAAAGAAGGGCAATGCCAAAAAATGTTCAAATTACTGCACAATTGTACTCATCTCACACTAGCAAAGTAATGCTCAAAATTCTCCAAGCAAGGCTTCAACAGTAGTGAACCAATAACTTACAGATGTTCAACCTGGATTTAGAAAAGGCAGAGGAACCAGTCAAATTGTCAACATCCATTGGCAAGAGAAAAAGCAAGAGAGATCCAGAAAAACATCTACTTCTGCTTTACTGACTACACCAAAGCCTTTGACTGTGTGGATCACAAAAATCTGTGGAAAATTCTTCAAGAGATGGAAATACCAGACCACCTTACCTGCCTCCTGGGAAATCTGTATGCAGGTCAAGAAGTAAGAGTTAGGACTGTACATGAAACAATGGACTGGTTCCAAATTAGGAAAGGAGTACATCAATGCTGTATATTGTTACTCTGTTTATTTAACTCATATGCAGAGTACATCATGCAAAATGCCAGACTGGATGAAGAACAAGCTGGAGTCAAGATTGCCAGAGGAATATCAATAACCTCAGATATGGAGATGACACCAGCCTTATGGCAGAAAGTGGAGAGGAACTAAAGAGCCTCTCAATGAAAGTGAAAGAAGAGAGTGAAAAAGCTGGCTTACAACTCAACATTCAGAAAATGAAGATCATGGCATCCGGTCCAATCAGTTCATTGGAAAAAGATGGGGAAACAATGGAAACAGTGGCAGGCTTTATTTTTCTGGGCTCCAAAATAACTGCAGATCATGACCACAGTCATGAAATTAAAAGATGCTTGCTTCTTGGAAGAAAAGCTAAAAAAAAAAAAAAAAAAAAAAAGAAAATCTATGACCAGACTAGATAGCATATTAAAAAACAGAAACATTACTTTGCCAACAAAAGTCTATCTAATCAAAGTTATGGTTTTTCTAGTAGTCATTTATGGATGTGAGAGTTGAACCATAAAGAAAGCTGAGTGCCGAAGAACTGATACTTTAGAACTGTGGTGTTGGAGAAGACTCTTGAGAGTCTTTTGGACTGCAAGGAGATCCAACCAGTCCATCCTAAAGGAAATCAATCCTGAATAGTCATTGGAAGGGCTGATGCTGAAGCTGAAGCTCCAATACTTTGGCCACCTGTTGCAAAGAACTGACTCATTTGAAAAGACCTTAATGCTGGGAAAGATTAAAGGTAGGAAGAGAAGGGGACAATAGAGGATGAGATGGTTGGATGGCATCACCAACTCAATGGATGAGTTTGAGCAAGCTCTTGGAGATGGTGAAGGACAGGGAAGCCTGGTGTGATGCAATCCATGGGGTCACAAAGAGTCAGACATGACTGAAGGACTGAACAAGAACAATAAATGTTGATGAATGTGGTGTTTGCTCCAATGTGAGGGATGAGATAAGGGAATAACACTGGAGCTGTCAAGAGCATAAAAAACAGCCATAAACAATTCCTGAAAAATAAATAAATGGATTGATTAAAAAGTTGAAGCTTTCAGATTTGATATTTTTTGGAGAAATGACTTTTGATAAGATGAAGTGAGATACCAGATTTTAAAAATGCCAGGTTTTTCTTTCTAAAAAAGATTTTTAAGTAAGCTTTTTTTCTCTCTCACTTAGAAGAGAGGAAAAAAAAATCAGCCTTTCTGAGCATAGTACATATGGTTGTCTAGGCAACAAGCACAATAATAACATCCACAGCATCCATGTGAACCTTAATTATAGCATTGTATTAAACTAGCACATGTTAATTCTTTAACAAAGCACATATATTCTTTACTATTGAGAAATATCTGCTATTTATACATTGCCTTTCAAATTAAACTGCCTGCTTCTTTACCAAGTTTTGTGACAAATGGCAAAGAATTCTAGCAGTTTCTCTCATGATATTTCAAGAATGAAAGTCAAGGTTGATGAGATGACATTTTGTTTATGTTATGTTCATTTTATGAATTATTAATGGAGTGTCACTGATGTGCCTAGTGCAGTGGGAAAGGTTTTAATTTTTATTCTTGTTTTCAGTATAAAACACAGTCTCTGCTATAAAAGATGTTTAAAGCATATTAAGGACATAAGGCTGTCATGTAAAAAAGGTCCAAGAACATCAGTATTTAAATATCTCCATATATATTATCTGAATAAAGTAATCCAGTTAAGTGTTCATTTGAATCAAGCACCAGACTTTGATACTGCTGTATAACAAAATGGCACAAATCTAGTGCATGGAAAGCACACAAATGTATGAGCTTACAGTGCTGTAAGTCAGAAGTCCAGGTGAGCTCAGCTGGTGTCTCTGATCCTGGTTTCACAAGGCCAAAATCAAGTTATCAGTGGGCCAGGGCTCTTAGCTAGACACTGCGTAAAAGTCTTTGCTTCCAATCCCATTTATTCCATCTGAATTCAGCTCCTTGTGGTTATAAGACAAAGTCCCTGTTTTCTTGCTGGCTGTCAGTTGGAAACTGCTCTCAGCTCCTAAAGGTTGTCAACATGGTCTCTTTTCAGTTGCATGCATCTGCAAGCCAGCAAAGGGGCACCAAATTCACCCCTGACCCCTGCAATGCTGCTGTGTTTTGAGTCTGATTCCTCCTTCTTTGACCAGCTGCAGAAAATTCTCTGCTTTTTGAGGGCTCAGCTGATTTGATCAGACCCACAGAAGCAATCTGTATAGCTCAAGATCAATTGGCTTAGAATTTGAATTACATATGCAAAATTTCTTTAGAATTTAATCTAAATTAATGTTTGACTGAATAACCAGAGGAAAAAAACTCTTGGCTATCCATATTAAGAATTCCGTCAACCACCCTATAGGACATCAGAAAGGGATGGGAATTACTGAAAAATATCCAGAGTTGAGATGGGCTTGAACTCATCTTTGAAAAACAGGTAAAATTTGGGCATATGGGTGCTATTCTAGGCGGGAAAAACAGCGTGAACCAAAGCAGAGAGATTCAGGTAAGGAGTAGGTTTTGTATAGAACAATAGGTAGACTTGTGGACTTTATGATCAGAGGCTTTATGATCTAGTGAAAAGTGACCTTTATAGTTATGTGACTTGAGCAAGTTACTTTAACCTGGTGACTATTAATTTGATTATCAATAAAATGAGGGTAACAGTGGAATATGGCTCAAGATTATTGAAAGTGATTGGAAGTTTCATAGAGATAGAAAGATAAATAGATACAGATAGAGACAGACAGAAATAAATATAGAAAGAAAACTGCTGCTACTGCTGCTGCTGCTGCTGCTAAGTCACTCCAGTCGTGTCCGACTCTGTGCGACCCCATAGACGGCAGCCCACCAGGCTCCCCCGTCCCTGGGATTCTCCAGGCAAGAACACTGGAGTGGGTTGCCATTTCCTTCTCCAATGCGTGAAAATGAAGTTACTCAGTCGTGTCCAACTCTTAGCGACACCATGGACTGCCGTCTACCAGGTTCCTGCGTCCATGGAATTTTCCAAGCAAGAGTACTGGAGTGAGGTGCCATTGCCTTCTCTGAAAAAAAAACTTCTAGCTTCTGTTAATGCATACCAGGATTATCATATCTTTTGTCACATGGAGTTACATTTCTTATTCACATTCTGGTTAGGGGATTATGGGACACCTGTTGGTGTTTGTTGCTTCTTAGATGTATATTTCACTTTGTATTTTGAGTTTTTAAAGTATTATGAACCCCACATTATTCTATATGTCTAGATAATTGGTGAGAACATTAAACTGAATGAAATAAAAGATTTAGGGGGAGGTAAATATCACCTCTGCCCCTACTCCTTATTCTTGACACTCATGGTTGACACAGCACTACTGATTACTATAATTTGAATACAAATTTTCAAATTAGTTAACAGTCCTTAATGGTAGTATCATACTTTCCAAGGTTACTGAGAAAAAATATCATTTGGAACGGGATAAGAAATCTTCATGAGCTAAACATAGGTGAATTATACATTTTTACTTACCTATATGATCCACCAATTATTCATTCAAGACAAATGAATACCTACTAGGTGCCAGACACAGTATTTGTGGATTACAGAGACAGATAAGACATGCTCTCTGCTCTGACAAATCTTTTTCACCAGCGAGGGAGTGTCTAGGAAAAGCTGTTTTCCTTTACTCTCACAACTGCTACCACACTCAATATTTCTGACACCAAGTGTCTGGGTTTATCCCTACACCAACCAATCTCCAACACCAGCAGGGTGGCCTAAAATTCAGTTCAGTTCTCACACTCTATATATAGAATTGTGACCTGGTCTTTCTGGTGAGCAACTCCCATCCAGGAACCCACCAAGGGACAAAGGATACGGCTATCCTAAGATTTTAGCTCTGTGTCAGGAACCAGAGTCAAAGGCCAAACAGTGAGACAAAAGATGCTCTTAGCACTCTTGTCATTTAGAAAATTCCAATGATTTTAGAAGCACTGTTCCAAGAATCAGAGGCAGAGAGCAATATACATGCATTTCCTATATTTTATAGGGAGATATACACATATGCAAGTATGTTGTTGTTGTTTAGTCACTAAGTTGTGTCTGACTCTTTTGTGACCCCATGGCCTGTAGCCTGCCAGCCTCTTCCGTTCATGGAATTTCCTAAGCAAGAATACTGGAATGAGTTTACATTCCCTTCTCCAGGGGATCTTCTCCACCCAGGGATTGAAGCCAGTCTCCTGTGTCTCCTGCACTGGCAGGTGGATTCTTTTACCACTGAGCCACCCGAGAAGCCCATATGCAAGCATACACACACACACACACACACACACAATTAATTATAACAGTCTTGTTAGTTAGTACACAGTATTATTATTATATGTTTGCCATTTTTAGGATATACATTCTGTTAAACCATACTGTGTGAGATCATGTTGAGTAGCTATATGGTACATTGACAAGTTTCTGCTTGTTTATAGATTTATTCATTCCAGAATCATTTATTGAATATTTCTTATTTGCCAGGCTATGTCACACACTATTAATGCCAAGATGAATAAGGCAACTCCCAAGGAGCTCACTCTCTAGTGAATGTAAAAGATATTCCAAAGAATGTCATGCAGGGGTTATGGCTCTAAATTAGTGATCTGCAAGCTTCATGTAAATATGAGACTCACAATGTATTTCCTTGAGAAATGAAGTGAAACCAACATTATAATTACTATACTTTAAAAGCACCAAATAGAAAGTTATAGTAAATCTTTCATTGACAGGAATGTATATTAAACTTGAGCATATTTGCCAGCCCTCCTTTGGGTTAAATATGGCCCTTTCTACGGTGGCCTTTTAAAATGCAAATGCCCCTGAAGAGTTAATCCATTAAATCAATATCACATTAATGGCTTTTTTCCCCCTTTGATAGAAGGAGCCCAATGAAGAATGAAAATACAGAGGGTTAGTTATAAGAAGGGAGGATACATGGACAAATTTCAAAAAGTCCATTTACTTTATCCTTTTGCTGAGGTCCTGATGCTACATTTCTATTTTAACTGAATACTTATTTTAAATGGAAGCATGTTACTAAGCAGCACTCAGTTTCCTTTGCATATCTTCACTGTACTTCTTAACTCACTTTTATTAAAGACTTTTAATTTTGAGTCTTAGTGGCAAAGTGGCCTATAGGAATATATGCAATACTTTAGCTATAATGGTTTTTTTTTTTTTTTTTTTTTTTTTTTTTTTTGCAATTTGGAAAGGAATAAATACATAAACACATGTTACTAACCTTTTCACAAATATCTTAAACAAAAAGATTCACTCCCATCTTTAGTCAGGGTACGTATGTCCTCAGCAGTTGATGCCATTTATGAGCAAATCTTCACAATGATTTCCAATAAAAGATTGCAGAGGCAAAAATCTTTTGATTGGCCTTAAATATACCATGTGCTTTTCTGCTGTTTTGTTTGGGGACTCAGCTAATCTTCCATTATGTACACAAATTTGATCTTTAGCCTAAGTTTTCTGAACTAGTTATTATAAAGCGCAAATAAAATATACAATATATCCAGCAAATTTCCCTAACAATTCAAAACATAACTGCATAATTACACTATTGTTTGTCTTCTTCTACAATTGATTTTCACTAAGATTAGAAACAATTGGGTAGCCTTTCCTTTTTCCAGGGGATCTTCCTAACTCAGGGATCGAACACAGGTCTCCCGCATTGCAGGTGGATTCTTTACCAACTGAGCTATCAGGGAAGCCCAATTTTTCTAAGAAATCTTCCAGGAAACAAAAGCCCAGGACCAGATGGCTTCACACAAAATCCCAGGACCAGATGGCTTCACACCTGAATTCTACCAAAAATTTAGAGAAGAGCTAAGACGTATCTTACTCAAACTCTTCCAGAAAATTGCAGAAGAAGGTAAACTTCCAAACTCATTCTATGAGGCCACCATCATCCTAATTCCAAAACCAGACAAAGATGCCACAAAAAAAGAAAACTACAGGCCAATATCACTGATGAACATAGATGCAAAAATCCTTAACAAAATTCTAGCAAACAGAATCCAACAACATATTAAAAAAAATCATACACCATGACCAAGTGGGTTTTATCCCAAGAATGCAAGGATTCTTTAATATCTGCAAATAAATCAATGTAATACACCACATTAACAAATTGAAAGATAAAAATCATATGATTATCTCAATAGATGCAGAAAAAGCCTTTGACAAAATTCAACATCCATTTATGATTAAAACTCTCCAGAAAGCAGGAATAGAAGGAACATACTTCAACATAATAAAAGCTATATAAGACAAACACACAGCAAGCATTACCCTCAATGGTAAAAAATTGACAGCATTTCCCCTGAAATCAGAAACAAGACAAGGGTGCCCACTCTCACCACTACTGTTCAACATAGTGTTGGAAGTTTTGGCCACAGCAATCAGAGCAGAAAAAGGAATAAATGGAATCCAGATAGGAAAAGAAGAAGTGAAACTCGCTGTTTGGAGATGACATGATCCTCTACATAGAAAACCCTAAAGACTCTACCAGAAAATTACTAGAGCTAATCAACAAATATAGTAAAGTTGCAGGATATAAAATTAACATACAGAAATCCCTTGCATTCCTATACACTAACAATGAGAAAAAGAAAGAGAAATTAAGGAAACAATACCATTCACCATTGCAACAAAAAGAATAAAATACTTAGGAGTATATCTACCTAAAGAAACAAAAGACCTATACATAGAAAACTATAAAACACTGATGAAAGAAATCAAAGAGGACACAAACAGATGGAGAAACATACCGTGTTCAAGGATTGGAAGAATCAATATTGTCAAAATGGCTATTCTACCCAAAGCAATCTATAGATTCAATGCAATCCCTATCAAGCTACCAACGGTATTTTTCACAGAACTAGACCAAAGAATTTCACAATTTGTATGGAAATACAAAAAACCTCGAATAGCCAAAGTAATCTTGAGAAAGAAGAATGGAACTGGAGGAATCAACCTGCCTGACTTCAGACTCTACTACAAAGCCACAGTCATCAAGACAGTATGGTACTGGCACAAAGACAGAAATATAGATCAATGGAACAGAATAGAAAGCCCAGAGATAAATCCACGAACCTATGGACACCTTATCTTTGACAAAGGAGGCAAGGATATACAATGGAAAAAAGACAACCTCTTTAACAAGTGGTGCTAGGAAAACTGGTCAACCACTTGTAAAAGAATGAAACTAGAACACTTTCTAACACCATACACAAAAATAAACTCAAAATGGATTAAAGATCTAAATGTAAGACCAGAAACTATAAAACTCCTAGAGGAGAACATAGGCAAAACACTCTCTGACATAAATCACAGCAAGATCCTCTATGACCCACCTCCCAGAATATTGGAAATAAAAGCAAAATTAAACAAATTGGACCTAATGAAACTTAAAATCTTTTGCACAACAAAGGAAACTATAAGCAAGGTGAAAAGACAGCCCTCAGACAAAGGATTAATTTCAAAAATATACAAGCAACTCCTGCAGCTCAATTCCAGAAAAATAAATGACCCAATCAAAAAATGGGCCAACGAACTAAACAGACATTTCTCCAAAGAAGACATACAGATGGCTAACAAACACATGATAAGATGATCAACATCACTCATTATTAGAGAAATGCAAATCAAAACCACAATGAGGTACCATTTCACGCCAGTCAGGATGCCTGCTATCCAAAAGTCTACAAGCAATAAATGCTGGAGAGGGTGTGGGGAGAAGGGAACCCTCTTACACTGTTGGTGGGAATGCAAACTAGTACAGCCACTATGGGGAACAGTGTGGAGATTTCTTAAAAAACTGGAATTAGAACTGTCATTATGACCCAGCAATCCTACTCCTGGGCATACACACCAAGGAAACTAGATCTGAAAAAGACACGTGTACCCCAATGTTCATTGCAGCACTGTTTATAATAGCCAGGACATGGAAGCAACCTAGATGCCCATCAGCAGACGAATGGATAAGGAAGCTGTGGTACATATACACCATGGAACATTACTCAGCCATTAAAAAGAATTCATTTGAATCAGTTCTAATGAGATGGATGAAACTGGAGCCCATTATACAGAGTGAAGTAAGCCAGAAAGATAAAGACCAATATAGTATACTAATGCATATATATGGAATTTAGAAAGATGGTAATGATAACCCTATATGCAAAACAGAAAAAGAGACACAGATGTACAGAGCAGAATTTTTGACTCTATGGGAGAAGGCGAGGGTGAGATGTTTCGAGAGAACAGCATTGAAACATGTATATTATCTATGGTGAAACAGATCACCAGCCCAGGCTGGATGCATGAGACAAGTGCTCGGGCCTGGTGCACTGGGAAGACCCAGAGGAATCGGGTGGAGAGGGAGGTGGGAGGGGGGATCAGGATGGGGAATACCTGTAAATCCATGGCTGATTCATGTCAATGTATGACAAAAAACACTACAATATTGTAAAGTAATTAGCCTCCAGCTAATAAAAATAAATAGAAAAAAAAAACTTACATAAAATATAGAACGTATCCAGAGAATTTCCCTAAGTGTTTAAAACATAACTGCATAATGAAACTATTGTTTGTCTTCTACTTCAATTGATTTCCATGAAGATTGTTTTCTTTACAACTTTGTCTTATGTTTTCTCCTTTATTTAATGAGATATTGCTAAAATATCATTCTCACACTATATATAGAGAGAGTAAATAATAATAATCCTGTTCTTGGGTTAGCAAAACCGAAACTCACCAGGCAAATTTCCTGATAATGGTAATGAATGACAAAAGAGGTATAACAGTGGTTTGACTACAGCATTTGAGTTTGAAAGATTTGAAATATTTTTTTTTTTTTTTTAAGAGGTGGCAGGAAAGACGCTACTATGGCCACCCACTCTCTGGCTCTGGATTGAGTAAATTTATGTCTTTCTTCTTTTGGGAGGCAGGGGGAACAGACTAGATGTGCAACAGCGCAGCATTCAGGATTTTATCTCACCCTGACCAGGTATGTAACTAACTCCCCTGCAATGGAGCGTGAAGTCTTAATCACTGGACCACCTGGGAAATACACTGGAAGCTGTTTAAAATCAATCATATTTATGTTTCCAACTATGACCATTGACTTGAGTAAGCTATTTAATATACTTGCTTTTATTAGACCTGAAAGCAAAATGATCAAGGATGAAAATATTGCATATATCATATGTGTATATTTGTACACATATTTCTATATCTCTATTTTATTCTATTGTAATAATTCTATACTAAAGTTAATTTAATGTAGCAATACAACCTCCTTAATATTCATCTAAGGTATAAGTGCATGTAATTTGTTTCATTATGTATTTTGTTATAATTTTACATAATCTTTTTTCTGGGAAATATAATTTTAAAGTAGCTGAACATGCTTTTTATTATTTATATTTTGAATGATCTCAAGGTAAAGGGGAATGGAGTTAGTCAAAGTATAGATGAGCCAAGAGGGCTTTTGAAGTTCTAGGTGGCTGGGTGATTGGAGCACTATTCCCTCTACTTTTGCATATGTTTGATATTTTCTAAGAAAAGGTTCACATAACTTTAAAAATATTACTTTCAGTAACATAACCTAATTTTTTAAATGTTTAAAGTTTCAATATACTCATGAAGCTAACTGTATTTAGAGCTGATGATTTAAAAAAAAAAAAAAACTCAATTATTACATCCCATGGGGAAATCGCAAGTTTTAATAAGTACTAGAGAGAGAATCGGAGAAGGCAATGTCACCCCACTCCAGTACTCTTGCCTGGAAAATCCCATGGACAGAGGAGCCTGGTAGGCTGCAGTCCATGGGGTTGCTAAGAGTCAGACACGACTAAGCGACTTTATTTTCACTTTTCACTTTCATGCATTGGAGAAGGAAATAGCAACCCACTCCATTGTTCTTGCCTGGAGAATCCCAGGGACGGGGGAGCCTGGTGGCCTGCCATCTATGGGGTCGCACAGATTCGGACATGACTGAAGTGACTTAGCAGCAGCAGCAGCAGAAAGATAATCTGATTTAAAAAGTTAGCAAAATGTTAAAACTTGGTATGAGAGACAAGTGCTCAGGGCTGGTGCACTGGGAAGACCCAGAGGAATGGGATGGGGAGGGAGGTGGGGGGGGGGGGTCAGGATGGGGAACATGTAAATCCATTGCAGATTCATGTCAATGTATGGCAAAAACCACTACAATATTGTAAAGTAATTAGCCTCCAACTAATAAAAATAAATGAAAAAAAAAGCAACTTGGTATGATAATTTTGCATAAGTTATATGAAATGGCTCCTGTAAATGAGCACATTTTAATTTCAATATTATAGAAGGAGGAAGAATAATCACTTTTAGTGTTTTTCAGCTTAGCTCCATAGAAAGCAAATCAATATTTCACCTAGATGGAAGAGATGGGAAAACCAACATCTCTTGACTTCTTAATTTTGCTGGGTGTTGATATGATTTCACAACACTAGCTACTTATTTCAAAGTTTGGTTTTGACCTCATATTTTGTATACATAAATAGGTTTTCAGTTTCAAATTAAAAGTTGTGAAAGTATCTGATAGATGAAAACAACCTCACCAATAGAAATATAAATAGCAACAAAGAAAAGTAGACAAATATGTGCTTTCTATTAGGTCTCAGGGTTTCTGAAGCACATGAAGGAGAAAAAGTGAAAGGTCCTAAATAGTTGCCCCCTAGTCACTGGCAGACAGAAGAGCAGAATTTGTTTCATATTTCTGAATGCTAAGACTATTTTTGAATATAGAATGGAATGCATATAGATACTTGGTGGCATATTCTTATAAGGTATTAAGCTATTATTATGGGACAAGACTTGAAGTTTAAAGTTACTACAGGGAAAATTAATTTAATAAATAATGCTCGCTATGAATCTGTAAATATTTGGGAACATTTTGTAGGATTTTTTTTCAAATACATATTTTTACTCTTTATTAATAAACATCTAGAAAAATGCACATAGCATAATATTTTAATGTTGTTTGCTTTACATTCCAATCAAGAAGAATAAAAATTTAAATGAATATATTGTACAAATGCAATTAGGTGTAACAAAATAAGTCTCTGGTAAATTAATTTCTTTTTGACTGTCTCTCACCCCCTCCTCCTACCGACTTCCATTCCTCTCTCTTGTCTCTCTTCCTTTTTTCCTCCCTTCTTTGCAATAGCAGGTATGCTTGAAATCTTACTGTATGCCTGCCACTATACAAGGCATTAGGAATAAAGCAGAGAACAATATAGACATGTTTCATGCCCTCACAGATTTTCCAGTCTATTGGGAACAGTTGACAAATAAGCAGGAGAAAGAATGAAGAGGTAATAGGGGAAATCCATTATGCTATGAGAGCACATAAGATGTGAACTTTCCCTTTTCCTGGTTATTAATCCTGTTTATCCTGTTTAGTGAGCCCAAGGAGAAGGAAACGGCAACCCACTCCAGTATTCTTGCCTAGATAATCCTGTGGACAGAGGAGCCTGGTGGGCTGCCATCTATGGGGTCGCACAGAGTCGGGCATGACTGAAGTGACTTAGCAGCAGCAGCAGTGAGCCCAAAGTGAACCTCCTTCTCTTCAGATCTTATAATCTATGTCATATTTATACATGTCTTTCTAACACTGCCAGCTCAAAATATGCTTCTCACTTCCATCTTCACACTAGACACCTACCCCCCACAATTCCCTGGTACCCAGCACAGAAATGCTTTATTTTACTGGTTCCTCTGAATCTCAAGAGTAGCAACTACTCTTTTTAGCCAACTAAGCCACTGATACACAAGTAGCAGAATCTCTAGATAACTTTTACTGAATCTCAAGTGGGTATTCTAAAAGGTGAGTAGAGGGTCTGTGGGCTTGTGTACTTATAATTTCTACATGCTTTCTTCTGTTTGGTATTCCTGGATAGAATTGGTAAGTCATTTCTGACAATTTCTGCTATGTCATAGGTTATTAAAACTCTCCTTTCTCCTTTTATTTTCAACATCACCTTCACTCTAGTGATCCAAACAGCTGCATATGTTGGATCTTACATGGAGAAACTTACAGCATTCATTCAAAATCACTCTCCATTGTGAGTCCCACAAAAAGATATGCACATATAATAGCTCTCCGATAACACATTTTGACTTCTACTTAATAGGGCTCCTACAGGCAACATTTTGAATTGTAATTTTATGTGCTATTCTTGTTAATGTGATTTCTATAGAAATGTTATGTAGTTGCAGAAATAAAACATTGATAATGGAGATTGTTTAATTAAGATTTATAAATAATATTAGAAGTCTAGTGAATCATAAGATGGAGAGCTTGGATTCTAGTCCTGTTGAAGCCACTTACTTCCAAATTGCTGTAGTGTTCCCCAGGCTTTTGTTACACTATCTGTAAAAAGATATATTTGCATTGCCCGCAAGGAAGGTAGTTCTGCTGCTTATCTCATGGTTGTTATGAGGCTCCAAATATATGATGAAGACTTTTGGAATTGCTTTTAACAACTGTAAAGCATAATGCAAGATGAAATTTTTATTCTACTATTAAACTTAGGCAGTTGACTTTTACTTTCATTACTGTTTTTGTAACACATTTTTGCTTTAAAATCTGATAAATCAAATACTCATAAAATAGAGCTCATAGTCAATTCTGGGTTCCAAGTAAAACATTTCATTTTGTTAATTAAAGTGCTATTTTTATTCAAGTCAGGATAGCTACTTTTATTCCTTGTGTGAACTGAAAAAAAAATTCAATGCCTACACCTTTAGGGTGTCTTAGCCCCATCCTGTGATCTTGCACATTTCTCTTTGAATTTAACACTTACTTCTTGAATAAAATGAACTTGAAATAGTATTTTTGTGCCAGAGTTTTAAAAAAGAATGGTAGGATGGTTCATTTAAATATTCAGTTTTGTACTCTGTACTGTGAAACAAAAACTTAGTGAACCTGGCTTGCCAGTACCTCTAGTTTTCAATCCAATCAAAGATCATGAGGAAGCCATCCTCTAGATAAACAAAAGAATATGATAGTAGAGAGTGGAATCACTAGCATATAGTAGAAAGAAAGAGCCTGGCCTGATAGGCCTTGATAGTTTTATATGTTTGGCTCTTCCTTGAGCTATAAGACTCCCCAGGTCCCTATTCCACAATCTATCAATTTAAGGGTGTGGAAGCAGTGGCCATACAAGTCTGCAATATTGATATCTATCCTTCTGAAAAGTAGTTAGCTAAAAGTCCACAGGCCCAGGCAAATATTAGCCTTAGAAAGTTCAATTCTAATTAAGAAGACATCTTAATTTGTTACCAACAAGATAATTTATGTGGCCATTCCCTTAGAGACATTTGTTTGTGGATGTGTGGGGGTGTATGTGTACTACTGGATAATACAAATATACTTTATGCAACAAGATTTGCAACTTAAAAATCCATTATCATAAATTTATTTCTACAAAATTATTTCACCTAATATCAGAGGAGTATCTGCTATGTTATTTCCACTAGGGCCACCACTTGGAGCTACCAGAATAATAAAACTTGGACTTTGAGAGCAGCTAGCACCTGGTTTGTCTCAACAAATATAATTATCACTATATCACTAACCAATGATACCATTGTTATAGACAAGAGAAAGGAAGGAGAGGGAGAGAAAGAGGGTGAGAGGACAAGAGAGAGAGGGAGAAAAAATTCTAGAGATTAAAAGAAAGCAAGAAAATCTTGTTGTTGTTCAGTCACACAGTCATATCCAGGTCTTTGTGACCCCATGAACTGCAGCACAGCAGGCTTCCTTGCCCTTCACTATCTCCTGCAGTTTTACTCAAACTTATGTCCACTAAGTTGATGATGCCATCTAACCATTTGATCCTCTGTTGCCAGCTTATCCTCCTGCCCTCAATTTTTCCCAGCAACAGGGTCTTTTCCGATGAGTCAGCTCTTGCCTTCAGGTGGCCATATTGGAGCTTCAGCTTCAGCATCAGTCCTTCAAAAATGAACATTCAAGGTTGATTTCCTTTAGGATTGACTGGTATGATCTCCTTGTTGTCCAAGAGACTCTCAAAAGTCTTCTCCAGCACCACAGTTTGAAAGCATCAATTCCTTGGCTCTCAGCCTTCTTTATGGTCCAACTCTCATATCCATACATGACTACTGGCAAAAACCATAGCTTTGACTATATGGACCTTTGTCAGCAAAGTGATGTCTCATTTTTAATATGCTATTTAGGCTTGCCAGAGCTTTTTTTCCAAGGAGCAAGCATCTTTTAATTTCATGGCTGAAGTCACCATCTTCAGTGATTTTGGAACCCAAGAAAATAAAGTCTGTCACTGTTTTCATTTTGTTCCAAATCTATTTGCCATGAAGTGATGGAACCAGATACCATGATGTTTGTTTTTGAATTTTGAGCTTTAAGTGAGCTTTTTCACTGTCCTCTTTCACCTTCATCAAGAGACTCTTTAATTCTTCTTCGCTTTCTGCTATTAGGTTGGTGTCATCTGCCTATCTGAGGTTATTGATATTTTTCCCTGCAATCTTGATTCCAGCTTGTGATTCATCCAGACCACATTTTGCATTATGTACTCTGCATATAAGTTAAAAAGCAAATCTTGGACATGAGGTTTTTCTAAAGAGCTTGACATTAAACAGGTCTCAATATCTGATTTGAGATGGTGACCAATTTAGGGCTGATTAGCATTTCAGTGAGAAGCAGGATGGTAGATATAAACTTGCTGGTGTGAGATCTTGAAGACCAGAGTCTAATCCACCTATCTCTGCCATGTATAAAAGCTTTATATATATATATATATATATATATATATATATATATATATATATATATATAAAATCTCCTTCCCTGGAGGCTCCATTTCCTTTCCTGTGAGATGTAAAAGGTGAACTAAATGATCTCTAAAATCCCTTCCATTTTGAACATTCTACAAATGATCTAAGAAAGAAGATCCTGTAAAGAAAAGGCTTGTGGGTCTTTATGGGTGACTCACTCCTCTAAATTAATACTAAAACAATGCTTCAAATTGGTACTTTGTTAATGTTGACAATTTCAGTTGTATAATTAAATGTGTCACACAGTGAAGTGAGGATGAAATAAAAGAACTGGAATCTGAAGTTGCTCTTTCTACTACCGACTCCTCATAGACAGATGGACAGATACCTTGCTTCACCCCCATATTTAAACCTTTCTGAGGTGTTTTATTTAAGGAATCCTGTATATCTCAAAGTAGTGTCTCGCAGTATTGCCAAGTAAATATAGATTCTCCTTGGATACTTTCCTGTCTGTTTCTGGACCAGTTCTCATTCCATATAGGGTTTTAATGACAGATGTTCCATACAGTTTTAGCTATATATCTATCTATCTTGGTATTCTTCATCCTGGAAGAGTATACCCTCCACTCCATATCACTCCCCTATAGCCTATCCTGGGCTTCCCAACACCTACTGACTTCTACCTCCAAGCATCTCTGCTTGATAGCAATGATAATTATTAAAGAGTCACTAACTCACAAACTCATCTCAGACAAGTCACTTCAGATTTCTGAGCCTCTGTTTCCTCTTATGCTAGCTGAATTAGATGACTCTTTCTGACTTAAAAATACTTGATTTTACACTTGATTTAAGCATGTTGTGTCACTGTAAAGTCATATGACAGCAGGAGCTGTATTATAAACACTTAAGTAATGTTTGTGCAGAGGATCTGTGAATGGATACACCTATGAAAATCTTAAAGGCACCATTCCTAACATGTTGTAAGCTAGTTTGGCATCAGAAGCCTGTGGATAATGCTTACCTCCCATTACTGCAGAGGGAGAAAAAGGAATCCACTAGTCCTCCTCATTGCTACTCAGTTCAGCTGAACCCTCCAAAGTGCAAGTTATGGGGGCAGATTTATAATCTGAAAGTGAGATACTCCATACTGAAAATCTTGGTGGATAAGCCCCAAAAGACCTGTAATTATTTTTCTAAGCACACTTTCATAAAGTTATTAGGTATGCTTTTTGGCAAAGAATATCTGACGAAGGACACAGCACATAGTTCAGCTGCAGCCATGAATATGATACAAGGTTTTCAGGAAACCATAGCAAAGGATAATAGGAGTCTACTTCTCAGCTCTTTCATTTTCTTTTTCCCACTCAATGCATCTGGCTGATCCCTTGCTTTATATGTCATTGCTTGACAGAATTACAGATTCCTTCTAAGAGAAAAGATAGGCTTTTCATACACTTTACTGTTATAGATAGGCTTTGGGCATTCCATTTGTTTGGAGATAATGCCTTAAAAATAATACCACAGCAAAGTGTATGCATAAAGAATGAAGTAATTTACAGATAAGAATCGATATGTTAGGTGAAATAATGGCTCTTCTGTGCCACCTACCTATGACTAATAGTTGAAAAGTGATTAGAGAATATGTAATGAAGGAATTCAAATACATAACATGACAATATTTAGGTGTGACAGAATTCACAAAACTGAAAAACATATGACAAACAAGGAAAAGTACATATAGAATATAAACCAGACTCAGTTTATTCAGTGTAAAAAGAGCAGTTAGACATCAATAAAGATAAACAGGCATATGAAAATAAGCAAAGATAGGATAGGACAATACAACAAAACAGAAAATTCAGTGGCTTATAAATATAAGGGAAAAAATGTCAGGGACTGCCCTAAATAAATCATATTTAAAAACTAAAAATATTTTTAACCATGAATTAACAAAGCATTTTAAGAAATATTAATAGTCTTTCTTCATAAAAGTGCAGGAAAACTGGCATTGTCATCCACAATTTGTGGGAAATAATAGAGTCTTGTTTGAAGAAAATGTGACAATATTCATCAAAACCTATGGAATTGTGCATGCTTTGTCTGAAATTAAGGATTTATACTAAGATGATAATGTATGTGTACCAAGATGCTATTATAAGACTACTTTGAAGTACTGTTTATAGCATTAAAATATAGTAAGAAATATAAAATAATATAGTACTCATTAAATAATGCTATCTATTGAAAAAAGAAACACTAATAATAATCAAATATGGTGCTAAAAATGAACATTTAATGATGCATAAAATGTCGCAAACAAGTGAAAATATCATATTATTGTGAAATGTGACCTTGTTTTCTTAAAAAAAGAAAATGTGAGCATTACACACAAATGCATACACATATGCCCAAAGACATGTACCAAAACAAACAAACACAAAATTATTAAAATGGAATAATGAGATTCCTGACTTTTCCATTCTTTGCATTTTGTTATTCTTTCAATATTTTTTAAAATAGATAGTATTATTACAAAAAGAAAAATATTTTAAAGTCTCAAATATACTTGAAGATGGTATTATTACATTAGAACGTGTATATTTTTATACTATCATGTTAAAACCACTATATAATAGATGGAATAAATAAAAACAGAATCTCTAAAATCTCTTTTAAATTTGTTATAACTTGCAGCTTTAATTATAGAAAAGTATAAAGAAAAAATGAATCTAATCTATCCTGGCACTCAAATATAACCACTGTGAATATTTTGGCATATATACTTTTCTATATAGATAAATAAATTTATACATATATGGTCTTTTTAATAATTTTTTTCAGTACATGTGTATTTATAAATTGCTTTTCCACTTAACAGTATATCACAAATGTTTCCCTTAAATGTAATTCAAAATTTATTTTTACTGGATTCATTATTCTATAACATAAATACATTATCATTTATTTAGTCAGTCCCACCTTATTGAACCTCCATGTTGTTGCCATTTTTTTACAATATTAAGGCAAACACTTGTGATGACCATCAATATGGATTAATTTTGAACTGCCTTTCTGATTTTTTTCTTAGGATGAATTCTTAGATCTGGAATTATTGCCTTAAGTACCTAGCAAACTTTGCCAAATCACCTTGGAGAAAAGCTGTTCTAATTAACACTTCTACTTTAATTTTACGGAATTGCTGTATCTCTACACCCTTGAAAACATTAAAGATCACCATACTTTCCTTCATTTGCCAGGTTAAATAGTGAGATTCTGCCAT
This sequence comes from Cervus canadensis, assembly GCF_019320065.1. Lineage (NCBI taxonomy): Eukaryota > Metazoa > Chordata > Mammalia > Artiodactyla > Cervidae > Cervus > Cervus canadensis. The sequence continues at coordinate 91,102,837 of NC_057419.1, forward strand.
ATTTTTATTCATATATTCCTTTTGTAGTATGCCCCTTCATGTCATTTATCCTTTGGTTTGTTGGTACTGGCATTATTTTCATTGACTAATAAAATATATTTTATATTGAGGATATATATTGGATACCGCTAACCTAACGTTAGGAACATTTAGTAGAAAACCTGGTGAAATGTGTTAGATACCAAGCAAATGATACCAAAATCTCAGTCTCGCTATACACCTGTGCTGAATCAAATCTCAGAGACAGAGTTTTGGGTGAAGTAGCAAAGAATCTACCTGCCAAAGCAGGAGTTGCGGATTTGATTCCTGGGTCCGGAAGATCCCCTGGAGAAGGAAATGATAATCCACTCCAGTATTCTTTCCTGGGAAATTCCATGGACAGAGGAACCTGGTGGGCTACATTCCACGAGTTCACAAAGAGTCGGACACAACTTAGTGACTAAACAACAGAAGAGAATGGCTTTCTTGCTTTGCCAGGCAAAGGGGGACAAACTCCTGCCCTCGTAAACTATGTTTCCAAACCCAGGAGTATTTGTTGAGTAGTTTCATACCAGCAGATCAAGGATGAGGTTGTTGATAAAATTAGGATGTGTGCAGGACTTGCACTCCTTTAATCTTGTTTCAGATAATCTTTCTGAGCTTCTCTGGTTACTTTAGTTTGGCCTTAAGTGGTCTTCTTTGGAAGGAAGAATGCTGACATCTTCCATTAGTCATAATGAAGAATGCTGACTGAAATTTTTCCATGGGGGTTTTAGTTCTATAAAAGAGGTTTAAAGATTTTGTTTTGTGTATGCTTTGAGGCAGAACCAGGACCCTGCCCCAAGGCTACACTATTGTTTTTTGGCTGTTCCTCTCTTGACTCTGCATCTCCTTCCTTCTGGAATAGCATCTAACTGAATCTGCAATTTGGAACTCAGGGAAGGTCACTGATGGTGAACAGAAACATTCCCCATGCCTAGGAGCCCCTATAGGGTCCTGCTGGGTTTCACAAAGAGGTAAATCAATGGAGTCTATGTGCGTGCATGCATAGTAAGTTGCTTCAGTCATGTCCAACTCTTTGTGACACTATGGATTGTAGCCCACCAGGCTCCTCTGTCCATGGGATTTCCCAAGCAAGAATACTGGAGTGGGTTGCCATGCCCTCCTCCAGGAGAATCTTCCTGACTCAGGGATTGAACCCATGTCTCTTATGTCTCTTGCATTTGCAGGTGGATTCTTTACCACTAGTGCCACCTGGGAATCTCAAAGGAGTATACTGTACTGTACTTAGTTGCTCAGTAGTGTCTGACTCTTTGCAACCCCGTGGACTGTAGCCCGCCAGGTTCCTCTCTCCATGGGGATTCTCCAGGCAAGAATATTCGAGTGGGTTGCCATTCTCAGCTCCAGGGGAATCTTCCCAACCCAGGATCAAACCCAGGTCTCCTGCATTGCAGGCGGATTCTTTACCATCTGAGCCACCAGGTAAGCCCAAAGGAGTATATATCTAATAGTAAATACCCATCAAAACATTTGGAATTTCTGTACTGTGTGTGTGTGTGTGTGTGTGTGTGTGTGTGTGTGTGTGTGTAGCACCTCCATTTCAACTAAGATTAAAGTATTGTATGGCGACTATCTGCATTCTCCTTTACCACATAATGTTTTATATTCTACTTTCTGGTTAGGATATTTGTACCATATCTATATTAGCTTTACCCAATATTTTTGGAGTCTGGCTTCTTATCTAATTGACTAATGCTAGAGGCAGAAAAGGACATGCAGAGTTCTGCTAAGTACTCTTAGCAACAGAAGCTAGAGGGAACAGGTTGATCCACATGGGAAAATTGAAATGTTCATTGAGTGTAATGCTTATTATAGAACATCAATGATCCAAAAAAGGAAGATAGATTTATCAGATGGGAATTTTGAGAATCAATTGTTCCAGATCACTGGCTAAGGTTACCATGTAAAGCCATTTCTCTTATCTTCCATGATACCAACATTTTATACTCACAAAAGGATGGTGATGGATGAGAATTGAGCCAAGAGAGCCATACGTAATGAAGTGTTCATATAAAATTTGTGAAAGCTTGGAACTTTGATCTGAACTGGGACATTATATTTGCTACATCCATGCTATTGGTTTAGAATTAACATAATGAAAGCTCTTAAGATTTTGCATGCTGGAAAACTGAGTTTTCATGAAGCAACAGCATTCTCAAGAAGGTTATTACTCTGCAGAAGGTTAGGTACTAGGTTGGTTCTCATACCTTTACAAGCGTCCACCAACTACCGCTAGAGGCCAGGACAAAAATCTGGCTATTTCCTTAGGCAAGGATCACAAAGGATACTTTCTACCAGAAAGAATCACTTGAGAATGCATTTATATCTAAAGATCAGATAGGGTAAGTGATCTGATTTGTAATCTAAATGAGTGTTTCTTTGTTACTTATCATTTTATAAATAGCAAGGCGACTCTATTTACTTTCTGATGTTAAAGACCAAATGGCTGATAAGAAAAAGGTGCTAAAAGAAACCTCTTACTGATTAGATCTCAATTACAGGAAAAAAATTGTTAAAAATTCAAACACCTGGAGGCTAAATAACACGCTTCTGAATAACCAACAAATCATAGAAGAAATCAAAAAAGAAATCAAAATATGTATAGAAATGAATGAAAATGAAAACACAAAAACCCAAAAACCTATGGACACTGTAAAAGCAGTGCTTAAGGGGAAGTTCATAGCATTACAGCTTACATCAAGAAACAAGAAAAAAGCCAAATAAATAACCGTAACTCTACCCTTAAAGCAATTAGAGAAGGGAAGAAATGAAGAACCCCAGGGTTTAGGCAGAAGGAAAGAAATCTTAAAAATCAGGGCAGAAATAAGTGCAAAAGAAACTAAAGAGACCATAGCAAAAATCAACAAAGCTAAAAGCTGGTTTTTTGAAAAAATAAACAAAATTGACAAACCATTAGCAAGACTCATTAAGAAACAGAGAAGAACCAAATTTACAAAATTAGAAATGAAAATGGAGAGATCACAACAGAAAACACTGAAATACAAAGGATCATAAGAGACTACTACCAGCAGCTCTATGCCAATAAAATGGACAACTTGGATGAAATGGACAAATTCTTAGAAAAGTATAACTTTCCAAAACTGAACCAGGAAGAAATAGAAGATCTTAACAGACCCATCACAGGCAAGGAAATCGAAACTGTAATCAAAAATCTTCCAGCAAACAAAAGCCCAGGACCAGATGGCTTCACAGCTGAATTCTACCAAAAATTTAGAGAAGAGCTAACACCTATCCTACTC
>NC_057419.1:91106235-91125790 GCF_019320065.1 Cervus canadensis
AACTAAAGAGACCATAGCAAAATCAACAAAGCTAAAAGCTGTTTTTTTGAAAAAGATAAACAAATTGACAACCATTAGCAAGACTCATTAAGAAACATGAGAAGAACCAAATTTAACAAAATTAAGAATGAAAATGGAGGAGGATCCACAACAGACAACACTGGAAATACAAGGATCATAAGAGACTACATACCGAGCTTAGCCACTAAAATGGACAACTGGATGAAATGGACAATTCATAGACATATAAATCCAAAACTGAACCAGGAAGAAATAAAGATCTTAAAACAGACCCATCAGCAGGCAAGGAAATCGAAATCTGTAACAAAAAATCTTCCAGCAAACAAAAGCCAGACAGATGACTTCACAGCGTGAATTCTCCAAAAATTTAGAGAAGAGCTAACACCTACCTTACTCAAACTCTTCCAGAAAATTGCAGAAGAAGGTAAACTTCCAAACTCATTCTACGAGGCCACCATCACCCTAATTCCAAAACCTGACAAAGATGCCACAAAAAAAGAAAACTACAGGCCAATATCACTGATGAACATAGATGCAAAAATCCTTAACAAAATTCTAGCAAACAGAATCCAACAACATATTAAAAAATCATACACCACGACCAAGTGGGCTTTATCCCAGGAATGCAAGGATTCTTTAATATCCGCAAATCAATCAATGTAATACACCACATTAACAAATTGAAAGATAAAAACCATATGATTATCTCAATAGATGCAGAGAAAGCCTTTGACAAAATTCAACACTCATTTATGATTAAAACTCTCCAAAAAGCAGGAATAGAAGGAACATACCTCAACATAATAAAAGCTATATATGACAAACCCACAGCAAGCATCACCCTCAATGGTGAAAAATTGAAGGCATTTCCCCTGAAATCAGGAACAAGACAAGGTCGGCCACTCTCACCACTACTATTCAACATAGTGTTGGAAGTTTTGGCCACAGCAATCAGAACAGAAAAAGAATAAAAGGAATCCAGATAGGAAAAGAAGAAGTGAAACTCTCACTGTTTGCAGATGACATGATCCTCTACATAGAAAACCCTAAAGACTCTACCAGAAAATTACTAGAGCTAATCAACGAATATAGTAAAGTTGCAGGATATAAATTAACACACAGAAATCCCTTGCATTCCTATATACTCACAATGAAAAAACAGAAAGAGAAATTAAGGAAACAATACCATTCACCATTGCAACAAAAAGAATAAAATACTTAGGAGTATATCTACCTAAAGAAACAAAAGACCTATACATAGAAACCTATAAAACACTGATGAAAGAAATCAAAGAGGACACAAACCAGGATGGGACGAAACATACTGTGTTCATTGATTGGGAAGAATCATATTGTCCAAAATGCTATCTACCCAAGCAATTATAGATTCAATGCAATTCCCTTCAAGCTACCACGGTATTTTCACAGGAACTAGACCAAAGAAATTTCAAATTTGTATGGAAATACAAAAAACCTCGAATAGCCAAAGTAATCCTTTGAAAAAGAAGAATGGACTGGAGAAATCACCTGGCCTGATTCAGACTCTACTTACATACAAAGCCACAGTCATCAAGCAGTATGGTATGGACAAAAGACAGAATATAGAAACAATGGACCAGAATAGAAAGCAGAGATAAAGCCACGAACCTATGGACACCTTATCTTTGACAAAGGAGGCAAGGATATACAATGGAAAAAAGACAACCTCTTTAACAAGTGGTGCTGGGAATACTGGTCAACCACTTGTAAAAGAATGAAACTAGAACACTTTCTAACACCATACACAAAAATAAACTCAAAATGGATTAAAGATCTAAATGTAAGACCAGAAACTATAAAACTCCTAGAGGAGAACATAGCCAAAACACTCTCCGACATAAATCACAGCAAGATCCTCTATGACCCACCTCCCAGAATATTGGAAATAAAAGCAAAACTAAACAAATGGGACCTAATGAAACTTAAAAGCTTTTGCACTACAAAGGAAACTATAAGCAAGGTGAAAAGACAGCCCTCAGATTGGGAGAAAATAATAGCAAATGAAGAAACAGACAAAGGATTAATCTCAAAAATATAAAAGCAACTCCTGCAGCTCAATTCCAGAAAAATAAATGACCCAATCAAAAAATGGGCCAAAGAACTAAACAGACATTTCTCCAAAGAAGACATACAGATGGCTAACAAACACATGAAAAGATGCTCAACATCACTCATTATTAGAGAAATGCAAATCAAAACAACAATGAGGTACCATTACACGCCAGTCAGGATGGCTGCTATCCAAAAGTCTACAAGCAATAAATGCTGGAGAGGGTGTGGAGGAAAGGGAACCCTCTTACACTGTTGGTGGGAATGCAAACTAGTACAGCTGCTATGGAGAACAGTGTGGAGATTTCTTAAAAAACTGGAAATAGACTGCCATATGACCCAGCAATCCCACTTCTGGGCATACACACCGAGGAAACCAGATCTGAAGGAGACACGTGCACCCCAATGTTCATCGCAGCACTGTTTATAATAGCCAGGACATGGAAGCAACCTAGATGCCCATCAGCAGATGAATGGATAAGGAAGCTGTGGTACATATACACCATGGAATTTTACTCAGCCATCAAAAGGAATTCATTTGAACCAGTCCTAATGAGATGGATGAAACTGGAGCCCCTTATACAGAGTGAAGTAAGCCAGAAAGATAAAGAACATTACAGCATACTAACACATATATATGGAATTTAGAAAGATGGTAACGATAACCCTATATGCAAAACAAAAAAAGAGACACAGAAATACAGAACAGACTTTTGAACTCTGTGGGAGAAGGTGAGGGTGGGATGTTTCAAAAGAACAGCATGTATACTATCTATGGTGAAACAGATCACCAGCCCAGGTGGGATGCATGAGACAAGTGCTCCGGCCTGGTGCACTGGGAAGACCCAGAGGAATCGGGTGGAGAGGGAGATGGGAAGGGAAATCGGGATGGGGAATAAGTGTAAATCTATGGCTGATTATATCAATGTATGACAAACCACTGGAAAAAAAAAAAAAAAAAAAAAAAAAAAAAAGAAACCTCTTACTTAATATAAACCTTTATTTCTGGTAGAATTAACTAGTAAAGGACCTTTGTAGACTACAATTGTTAGCAACAACATAGAGGACAGTAGCTATGCAAAGCAGACCACTATAAAACTTTATCAAGAGCAAGAGTGAAAACATTTGGTAAATGAATACTTTGGGAAAGGATAATCTGTAGCTGGAATAATTGCACTATTTTGCAAGCACTCAGTCTGAAAAAAAGCCACACTCTATGCTGAAACTGAAAGAAAAATAAATCCTTGTGACAGGAAAATGATGCATGTTGAAATACTAAATAAAATACTGTCAGATCCTTTAAAGTCCATTTTGGCTTTTATTTAAAAACTCACAGATTGCATGATTCTTCAATTTGCTGACCAGCCATAAATGTGCAGCTCGTTCATGTTCCACAACTGAGGCGACTTCCCACAGGCACAGGGAATGATCAGGATAAGGTAACAGAGACAGGATGAGAAAAAGAAGAAAAGGAAAGGAATACATAGCCAAGAGCTGTTTCAATCCTAATCATTTCTCACTTTAAAAATATTGTGAAAGTGAAAGTCTCTCAGTTGTGTCCGACTCTGTGTGACCCCATGGATTATACAGTTCAGGGAATTCTCCAGGCCAGAATGCTGGAGTGGGTAGCCTTTCCCTTTTCTGGCAGATCTTCCCAAGTCAGAGATGGAACCCAGGTCTCGCGCATTGCAGGCAAATTCTTTACCAGCTGAGCCACAAGGGAAGCAAAATATTTTAGTCAATAAATAAAAAGCCAAGTTTTTAAAGAATATGGACCTTTTATTTCAAATGTCTGCCAAAGCAAATACATAGTTTCCTTTTAGGAACAGCCCTACAGATAAGCAGAATCTGCAACTATCTAGAGAAGTGTGTTAGTTTCTCAGTCATGTCTGACACTTTGTGATCCTATGGACTGTAGCCTTCTACGCTCCTCTGTCCATGGAATTCTCCAGGCAAGAATACAGGAGTGGGTTGCCATGCCCTCCTCCAAGGGATCTTCCCAACCCAGGGATGGAACCCGAACCTCTTGCATTGCAGGGGGATTCTTTATCGTCTGAGCCAACAGGGAAGCCCCAACTATCTACTGAAGATGATATCAAAAGTAGACAAGACCCTCTTCCTCTGGGGACTTTTCATCCTATTTTCCTGTCTCATTTAAAATTGATAGGATATCTTTTAATAATAGTATAAGAGAAATATCTTTAAAGACAACTTTTTAAAGGGAAGATTTATAAACCACAAGAATGTTGGTCAATTTCCTCATTTCACAGATGAAGGAACTTAAGCCCAGAGAGTAGAGTCAATTGCCCAAAGTTTCTCCAAATAGACACATGAGGGAGACTAACATAAGCTTGAGAAAGTTCTAGCCATTCTCAAGAACACAAAAAACTTAATAGTACACTATCTCCCATAAATTTATTTGATTAGCTATTTTTTAACCTTAAAAGAGAAAAATATTTTAAAGGAGAGTTGACAAGACAAATAAGAGAAAAGAGAAAAGAAAACATCCAAGTTCTCAGGAGACTGGTTAGAAAGTAAACTCAGAGATCAAAAAAAAAAAAAAAAGAAAGAAAGAAGAAGGGAAAAAAAAAATGCAGTAACAGAAGGGTACGGTGACAGGGAAATAAGATAGAAGGCACCAATCAGGGAAAGAAAGATAATGGGAAAAATCATTGTCAGTTTGACAATATAGTCTAGACTCCTGAGTTACAAATAGAAGAGCAGGGACTAACTGTATAATTATTTTCCTCAAATAATTGAAGAATCTTGATACTAACTTAAAGATGCAAGGAAAAGTCAATAATTTCCTATTTTTGATTTTGATTTGTAGTTCATTCATTCTCTTCCATTAGTCCTTTATTTTGGCCACCTTCATTAGATATCCAAGTTCACATTTTGATTTCTCACATTTGCATTTTATCTGAAAATATGAAAATGACACAAAATGAAAAAAAATTTTTTTCAAAAGTTTTGATGAGGTAAGTTAAAATCAATGTGTTCAGCTTTAATTCTGAATGTCCTTGTTTTTATGAATTGATATCAGATCCTTAATATACAATTTAAATGCTGCTTTGACTGACTCAAAAATTCTATTTTAAACCCCAGAAGACACAGATCAAAGGACAGTAAAAATGTATCCATGTTTGATTTAACGATGCTTTGATTTAAAATAAAAGTAACATATGTCAAAACCTTGATCCATTGATTATTCAAGTTCAGTTTAAGGCTAACCTGCTGTAGCTTTAAAGGTATCTATAGCTTAATGTATAAAACATAACAGAAACTACCTGTTTGTAATAAATAAATAAATTAAATAAATAAATAAATAAATAAATAAATATATATATATATATATATATATATATATATATATATATATATATATATATATATATATATATATATGCCTTCAAAGACGCATTAGGTTGCTAAGCCCAATTTTCTGTGTTGTGTTTATAGCTTTAACAGTATCTTTTTCTTCTCTTAAAGAGATCTTCACTTTCCTCTGTTGACCTCCAGGAGCACTTTAACGGGAGTTTACACCATTGTTTCTCTGTCTAGTAACAGCTGACACTTCTCTTTCCAGTTTCTTTCTTTTTTTTTCCCCCACAGTACTATTCATTCAGTTACCACAGTTCATCTTTCCCATTCTCACCTCCATTTACACAAAAATCTTGAAGATTGCTCTAATTGTATATAACACTTTGCCATTTTCTTTGATCAATCTAGGGACTTCTGCTGTCACTTCTTTCCAGTCAACTCTTACATAATGACCCTCAACTATTGTCTGAACTTCAGATCCATGTGGCCAAATGCAGATTTACATTTCCAACTGGATAGCCCACTTGTCCTTTCCCTATCAGTTCAGTTCAGTCTCTCAGTCATGTCTGACTCTTTGCAACCCAATGGACTGCAGCATGCCAGGCTTCCCTGTCCATCACCAACTCCCGGAGCTTATGCAAACTCATGTCCATTGAGTTGATGATGTCCTACAACCATATCATCCTCTGTTGTCCCCTTCTCCTCCCGCCATCAATCTTTCCCAGAATCAGGGTCTTTTTTGATGAGTCAGCTCTTCACATCAGGTGGCCAAAGTATTGGAGTTTCAACTTCAATATCAGTGCTTCCAATGAACATTCAGGACTGATATCCCTTAGGACGGACTGGTTGGATCTCCTTACAGTCTAAGGAACCCTCAAGAGTCTTCTCGAACACAACAGTTCAGAAACATTGATTCTTCAGCACTCAGCTTTCTTTATAGTCCAACTCTCACATCGATACATGACTACTAGAAAAACCATAGCCTTGACTAGACGGACCTTTGTTGGCAAAGTAATGTCTCTACTTTTTAATATGCTGTCTAGGTTGGTCATAACTTTCCTTCCAAGGAGTAAGTGTCTTTTAATTTCATGGCTGCAATCACTATCTGCAGTGATTTTGGAGCACAAAAAAATAAAGTCAGCCACTGTTTCCACTGTTTCCCCATCTATATGCCATGAAGTGATGGGACTGGATGCCATGATCTTAGTTTTCTGAATGTTGAGCTTTAAGCCAACTTTTTCACTCTCCTCTTTCACTTTCTTCAAGAAGCTCTTTAGTTCTTCACTTTCTGCCATAAGGGTACTGTCATCTGCATATCTGAGGTTATCGATATTTCTCCCGGCAATCCTGATTCCAGCTTGTGCTTCATCCAGCCCAACATTTCTCATGATGTACTCTGCATATAATTTAAATAAGCAGGGTGACAATATACAGCCTTGACATACCCCTTTTCCTATTTGGAACCAGTCTGTTCCATGTCCAGTTCTAACTGTTGCTTCCTGGCCTGCATACAGGTTTTGCAAGAGGTAAATCAGGTGGTCTGATATTCCCATCTCTTTCAGAATTTTCCACAGTTTATTGTGATCCACACAGTCAAGGGCTTTGGCATAGTCAATAAAGCAGAAATAGATATTTTTCTGGAACTCTCTTGCTTTTCTGATGATCCAGCACATGATGGCAATTTGATCTCTGGTTTCTCTGCCTTTTCTAAAACCAGCTTGAACATCTGGAACTTCATGGTTCACGTATTGTTGAAGCCTGGCTTGGAGAATTTTGAGCATCACTTTACTAGCATGTGAGATGAGTGCAATTGTGTGGTAGTCTGAGCATTCTTTGGGATTGCCTTTCTTTGGGATTGGAATGAAAACTGACCTTTTCCAGTCCTGTGGCAACTGTTAAGTTTTCCAAATTTGCTGGCATATTGAGTGCAGCACTTTCACAGCATCATCTTTTAGGGTTTGAAATAGCTCAACTGGAATTCCATTATCTCCATTAGCTTTGTTTGTTTTGATGCTTCCTAAGGCCCACTTGTCTTCACATTCCAGGATGTCTGGCTCTAGGTGAGTGATCACACCATCGTGATTATCTGAATCAAGAATATCTTTTTCTGTATGGTTCTTCTGTATATTCTTGCCACCTCTTCTTAATATCTTATGCTTCTGTTAGGTCCGTACCATTTCTGTCCTTTATTGAGCCCATCTTTGCATGAAATATTCCTTTGGTATCTTTAATTTTCTTGAAGAGATCTCTAGTCTTTCCCATTCTATTGTTTTCCTTTATTTCTTTCCCTTTCCATTTATTTCCTTTCCATATACATCCTTCTTAAACTGCTGTTCCTGACTTTGCTTTTCTATGAATACTTCAGCCTCTTTCCCAGTCACTCAGGGCTTGAGCACTTGCCACCCTAGACTACTTTCTCTCCCTGACCCTTTACATGTAGTCTGTTTCCAAGTGCTCTTGATTCTACTGCCTCAATATCTCTTGCATTTGTCTCCCCCTAGCTATTGTCACTGCCAACATTCTGGTTAATGCTCTCATTGTTTTTCATTTGGGGCTACTCTAAAAACTTTCTAATTGATCTCTCACCACTTATTTCCTCTTCCCACCACTGAATGCTAGTTGTACTATTAGAGGGATCTTCTTTAAGACAACTCTGATGAATCACCAGCACATTCAAAAAATTTCAGAACCTTCCTATTGCCAGCCAACAAGGTATTAATCACTGACTCTGGCATTTAATGTTGTCTAAATGGACACCAAACTTCATATGCTGTGCTTCCTCTGTATTCAACTTATGCCCAATAAAACCAAAAGTCTGACTTTTTGAAAATGACTTATGCTCCCTTTTCATTTGCCTTTGATCATGCTGATTTTTCTCTCCCTCTCTTCATGAGAAATACTTGTCAGTGCTGAGTTTTCTCTCGCTTGCTCCACAGAGAAATACTATTCATCCACCAAGGTCCATCTAAAATTGACTTCTTCCCTACAGTTGTTTGTACCTGCCTTTTAGAGCCATTTCAATGGACTAAATTGGTAAATCTAAAGAGCTACTTTTAGAGGCAACCTGAAGAAAACCTTGATCAACACTACAAAGTTGATGCAGGCCATACTAAATTTCAGGAGAAGTAATCTTTGGGTGCCATGCAGAAAAATACTCTGCATGAATAATCATTCAGTGTCAAAGGATAAGTTCAACCAGGTTGAGTTATGTCAGTTATGACCAATACCTGGGCAGGCATTCTACCTGTCCCTTTTTTAATGTCCGTGGTAGATACAAAGCAATCTTTTGCTTTTGTGACTCTAGTCTGGGGGATAATTAATCCTGAAAACATTAAACCAAGAGAAACATTAGCAGAGAAACATTGTCAAGAGAAACATTAAACCAAGTAGCTATTTCTGGGCTGGGTATTTCCTAATCCTTGGTTATCCATTTACCTATGAACTCCAATTGTATTCAGGACTTACTATGTTACAGAACATTTTTCTCTACTTTGCACTATGCATCATTTGTGTATTTCTCTTATTTTCCCCCACTGGACTATAAGACCTTTGAAAGAAAACACTATGTCTCAGTCATTGAAATCCTAAAATTTCTATATAAGAGGGAGTTAAGGTGGCAAACTAGAATCAGGAGGTGGAAGGGCTGAGGCTAGGAATCTGTTATCTGCATATCATACATACTATGTTACTCAGGCTATGTATATTTCTGGTGGCTTGGTGGGTGGGCACTAGTGGAAGTCATGGAAGAGCACCACAGCTATCTCAGGGCTCCCTGTGTCAATTGAACATTATCTTATTTCCTATTAGTTCTACCTACACTCTAGCAGATATATTTGTAATTATCAGTAATCAGTAACTATCAATAAACTCTGTACACAGACTTGCTTAAATACCATTATCTCTACTACATTCCCAAATGGGAACCACTTGCTTTCCTCTGCTCTCCTCTCTCTTTGTTCCTTTCATCTTCTTTGCTTCATTTCTTCTTTCTTTTCTTTTGTTTCTTCCTTCTTTCCTTTCTTATCAAAAAAGAAAACGGATTCTCTGGAGTATGGACAGCAAATGTGGTGCAGTGGTTTGTGGATCAAACAAACTTGACTCAGTACTCCAGCTGTGTCATTAGCTGTGTGCCTTTACACAGATGACTTGATCTCTCTGTTCATCAATATTTTTAACTAAAACTTTAATAATAGCATTTCTGCTTTAACATGGAGAATAGAGAAGAAGTGATAGTATGCTAAAAGAATTAAGGCACCAAAGTACAAAGTGCACTTATATTTCTATTTTGGGTAAAGTGGATCCCTTCAACAGTTCTTTGAATTTATACATTTGAATGAGATTGATTAAAACCAGGAATATATTCAGAATTGTAATAATCTCTGTATTTTTGTTGTAGTTTATGTACTTGTGCAATTTCAAAAATATAATTGGAAATTACTCTTTGTTCTTGAACAAATTAAGAACCTTGTGCAATGAGATAGCACAAATGCTCATTTTACTTATGTTAATATTTCCAGAAAGCCGGAGCACTATCTGTTTATGATTCTGGTAATGTAGATGGATATTGTGTTTCTATTTTTGCATCAGCTGTGAAACTACAGAATTTTACCATCCTAATGGGGCTTATCTCAATAAAGATTTAAGAAAATAATTTTGATGTTATTTGGACATCCTATTATCATCTACTCAAAATTTGGCACTAGAATGATGTTTTCTTTTTATTCATTTGCTTTTGGAAAAAATAGGAAATTTAGAACAGGTTTTCTAGTAAAATGGTGATTGGCTTTTTTTTTTTTTTTTTTTGATCAGATTACGTTTTACCTGCTGCCCGGGGTTCATTTAAGTTACTAGCTACTATCTATAAAATGCTACATGATGAAAATACTTTCCTCAGTAAATATAGATTTCCTTTTTTTTAATAAGTGTATTTTTCCTAAATAATACAGGAAATAAATTGGTTCTAATAACTAGAAGTTCAGTGACAGAGCAGTCTTTAGGATTGATGTGATCAGAAGCTCCAACTCCACATTTTCTGAATTTTTTATCTCTACTATCATCTGGGTGGTGCTGGCTACATTCTCAGGCTGATATTGAAATGGTTACAGCAGTTCTGGACCTCATATCCAGTCAAATTAATGTTCAGAAGGAAAGTGGTGTGTCTAGTTTTTTGTTTTGCTTTTTTGTTTGTTTTTAAGGAGATCTAAGGTGTTAGTAAAAAGGCTTCTCGTGACTGAATCAAAGATAGCAAGCAGGTGTTGATAAATAAAGTTTTTTTATATATGGAGGACTCTGCCATTTACTACTGCCTCCACATAGAGGGACTAGATGACTCACGTTTGTATGCTGCTTAATATATTTTTCATATAAGTAATTTCTTCTTTATATCTAAACACTGTCTCAATGCCTTTGAAGAATATGTTTTCCTCATCTGCTTTTTCAACAGTGTTGATATCTCTGTTAGTAAATTATAACATTCCCAAAGTAAACATGATTGTGTATATGTGATGTTGAGCACTTGATTAAAAATGGAAGAAAACAATAGAAATTACATGTCTGATGTCATTTAAGCAGATGATTTTCAAAATTTACGTATTTCTTAGTGAAAGACTAAATTTCCTTTGTAGTTCTTCATAGCTTCCCTTCATGTATCCAAGCACCACACTTTTGTGTAGATCAAAGACTCAGATATATGTATTAGAATCTTTATATTGCCACTAACTACCAGTGTTATGTTGAATAAATTACTTAAACTTCCTGAGCTTCAGTTTCCTTACCTGTAAGATGGACATACAATTTTTTAGCTAGTAACTTTTTCTGTCATTCATTAAATACTAGTTTCCTTCTCTTAACATTTCTCTTTACCTTTACCTTTATTTTCTTAACAAAAAGCCTTAAACATAATATTGGTTAACTGCAACAACCTAAGTACTTAAGATTGGTGTCACCAGTCTTTCAAAGGTATCCTAAACCTTTCATTTTTCTATTTCTGTTTGACTTAATCTCTCATTAGAAGTCTGTCTGCAAACCAGGTCCTTTAAATAAGAAATTGGAGGTTTTCTAGGAGTTGTCTTTTCATTTGCTTTATATACTTGAAAAATACACCATTCTTATTGTTTGCTGCTTGATAAAATCACATCTCCCTATCAATTTAGATTTCCAGGCTCATCTCAAAACAATTTGATTTTTTAAAAAAACTACTTCAATAGAACTACCATATGACCCATCAATCCCACTCCTGGGCATACACACCAAGGAAACCAGATCTGAAAGAGACACATGCACCCCAATGTTCATCGCAGCACTGTTTATTATTGCCAGGACATGGAAGCAACCTAGATGCCCATCAGCAGATGAATGGATAAGGAAGCTATGGTACATATACACTATGGGTCACTCAGCCATTAAAAAGAATTCATTTGAATCAGTTCTAATGAGATGGATGAAACTGGAGCCTATTATACAGAGTGAAGTAAGCCAGAAAGATAAAGACCAATACAATATACTAACACATATATATGGAATTTAGAAAGATGGTAATGATAACCCTATATGCAAAACAGAAAAAGAGACACAGATGTATAGAACAGACTTTTGAACTCTGTGGGAGAAGGTGAGGGTGGGATGTTCTGAGAGAATAATATTGAAACAAGTATACTATCAAGGGTGAAACAGATCACCAGCCCAGGTTGGATACATGGGACAAGTGCTCAGGGCTGGTGCACTGGAAAGACCCAGAGGGATGGGATGGAGAGGGAGGTGGGAGGGGGGATCGGGATGGGGAACACATGTAAATCCATGGCTGATTCATGTCAATGTATGGCAAGAACCACTACAATACTGTAAAGTAATTAGCCTCCAACTAATAAAAATAAATGAAAAATAAATAAATAAAACTACTTCACAATAACTGGGAAAATTTTTACTTTGTCACACACATTTACTTCCTAGGCTTTGAGGAAACAATATGTCAGCATAACACTTTGGATTTTTTATGATGGAGATAAAAGTTCCTGCCAATAGATGAAAAAGAGTGAAATATTGCTATTACCAGAAACATGGATGGACCTAGAAAAGATTGTACTAAATGAAGTCAAGACAAATATCATATTATATCACTTATATGTAGAATCTTAAAAAATGAAAGAAATGAGTCTATGAAAAAACAGAAACAGACTCATAGACAGAGAAAGCAAATTTATGGTTACCAAAAGGGAAAGGGAGGAAGGGTGGGGATAAATTAGAAGTATGGGATTAACAGATACAAACTACTATACACAAAATAAATAAGCAATAAGGATTTACTGTGTAAGATAGGGAAATATATTTAATATCTTGTAATAACCTATAATGGAAAATAATCTGAAATATATCTATATCATTAATGCATTATTAATATATATTAACATACATATATAATTGAATCACTTTACTGTATGCCTGAAACTGACACAATATTGTAAATTGACTATATTTCCATTTTAAAAAATCCTGCTGATACATCATAGTCATTACTGTCATCCAAGTCTCAAGCTAGGATTAGCCAGACAGACAACCAATAGATTTCATCGCTGTGTTGTAGAACATGTCCCTTCATTTCGAACTGATTCAACAGAAAAATATTTGAAATTAATTTTCAGCAGATAAAGAAGTTGCAACACGGCAGAATTATAAATGTCAAGGTAACATTGATGTTAAGAAGTGCATTTTTTTAAAGGACTAGAAGTAGCAGATTAACACATCATTTCAGGAATGATGTAATGAGGCTTCACTGTATTTACTTATAAGAGCATTATTAGCATAGCAATTTTTGAAGATTAATATTCTGCTAAATCATCTCAAAGGTTTCAGATAACTCTTCTAATTTTATGGGGAATTGTTACTAAAATAATATCTTTTATGAAAAACACATATTGATGTACCAGACAAGATAAAAACATTTTAATAAATAAGCATTATATTACAAAGGAGCTATATCTTATTTGAACCTGGTGTAATGAGTAATGGAGCATTTCAGCTTGATACAATGAGTAATGAAAGCTTTCAATGACACTGATGATTCAGTCACTAAAATATGCTGAAATTTTAAAAGAGAGACATTAAAATCATCACAGACATCCCTTCAGAGTCTATAAGAATAAAGCCTGAATTATTTTCCATGTTCTGGCAGAGCAGGAGACAGAAACTGCTTGCACAAGTTGTTCAGTAGAATCCTAAAAGAAACAGAGAGTCTGAATAATTTATTTTTCCTGTAGTTGCCCAATACTGTACTACAAAATGGTATATCTGATGAAACTAACCCTTTGTAACTTGACATCTTAATGGTCTAGTGTTAATTTTGACTAGACTTTGTAACATCATTTATTTTTCATTATCTCTGAAGATTTGCACTGAATTTGTAAGATTGTTAACAACTGAATGTAAAATTGGAGTTATACATCAAGGATGAAAATGGGAAAACCAATTTTACTATAAAATAGTGTATCATTTTCATTTCAATAATAGAATCAAATAAGTAAAACTCTTTGCCATGATCAAAAAACATTTTTAATCATGATAACATTTTTTCTATTTTCAGGGATTATTTCTAATCTCCCCATGCTTTTTCTATATAGCTTTTTGGCTGTTATTTTCCCCTTAACATATATGTGGCAGCTAATTCAATGTTGCTGATGGCTGTATTTATGCAGTAGATAATGTTAGATTGTAAAATTAGAGTGCTACTAATATTATAAAATTTCTTTTTGAATAATCTTCTAGAACCAGAGTTGAGCAAAATGTATGACCTCCTCCAGGTCAGTGGGTTCAAGGAGAGTAAAAAAGATATGTCTAAAGATTGCAAATGTTAATTGCCTAGGTCTTTTTTCTTTCTTTCTTTCTTTTTTTTTTTCTTTTTTTCTTTTGAGCTTTCTTAAGATTCAGGGAAAGGATGTTTCATCTTTTGTTGACAAAAATTTTATCTGGAGAAGCTCTTTATAAGAAATCATTCCAAATATAAGTTGGTTATCAAAAACTAGCAGCTTTGACACTGAAGGAACTTCAGTCCAATCTAGCAAAGTTTCATCTCTGGAATTTCACAACTAATGTAATTGTGTCCATTTTGCAGTTGCCAATTCTACTCAGTGATTTCATCTGTCACTTGGAATCTGTCAGACTCTCATAGATGTAATATTCAGCACCCAAACTGGAGGTCACTAAGTTGTGCAGTTGAAAAACAATATAACTTTAACAGCATGGATGCAAATACAGCAGTTGTCAAAAAGAGGCAATGGATTTCTCATAAGATTAAAAACATGAATTTAAGGTTAGAAAACATAGCTGAAGCTTTCCTGGTGGCTCATATGTTATATAGCCTGCCTGCAATGTGGGAGACCCCAGTTTCATCTCTGGGTGGGGAAGATCCCCTTGAGAAGGAAATGGCAACCCACTGCAGTATTCTTGTCTGGAGAATCCCATGGACAGAGGAGCCTGACAGGCTACAGTTCATGGGTCACAAAGAGTCGGACACAACTGACTGACTAACAACAACAACAAAACATAATTATCAACCAAGATTCTGAAAGATAGTTGTCTTGAAGCACACTTAAATGAATATTGCTGTTAATGTTGTTTTTAATTGATAGCTTTTTGTTCTATCTCATGTTTCCCAGTTTCTTAACTTTCATAGTTTTGGTCCTACTACATGATGATTCCTCTATGTTCGTTGTTTCTGTAGCAATAACTTTCAAAAATACTTTAAAATTTATTTGTGCTATTATTTCAGACACCAAAATAGGGTACTCACATTTCTCAGTGCAAGACATATCAATAATCACTAATTGTTATTTTGACTAGTATTTAGTGTGGTCAGTAATTCTTCCAAAAACCAATCAGCCTCACTAGCTTGAACCAATCACTTGTTCTTTCATAAAAATACTTGTTACAACCCTACAAATAAGAATTGGAAATTCTTAACTCTTAATTTTTAGCTATCTATGTGGGAATGACTTCGTTCAAGAGCTATTCAATTTCAAGCAGCATTGCTTAGAATACTCAAGTAAAATCTCATTTATGAATCCCTTTCAAACATGAATCAGAAGCTCAAAAGTTATGTCTTAAAAATAACACTCTCTTGAATGTGCTTCAATATTAGCCCAGGATCAAAAAGCATTAAATAAAAAAGGGAAACTTGATTTTTGCATTAACATATTTGGTGGTAATGTCCTTGAATATTTTTTACCATTTTGTCAAATTGCTGCATCCTGAATCTGACTGGAATTTGCTTTCTAGTGCTAAATTGTTGACTCATCACCACCACCCCCTATGCTTGTTCAAGCAACAGACAGAAAAATACATCTCTGTAGTGAAAGTATATTCATTTTGTTTCCTCAGCATGAGTTTTACCACTCTCTTTTGTTTGACATTTATTAATACCTATACAAACTGGTGGCACTAGTGCTAAAACAAACAAACAAACAAACAACAAAAAAACCCTGCTTGCCAATGCAGGAGATGTAACAGACCTGGGTTCAATCCCTGGGTCAGGAAGATCCCCTGAGGGAGGGCATGGCAACCCACTCCAGTATTCTTGCCTGGAGAATCCCATGGGCAGAGGAGCCTGATCGGGTACAGTCCGTGGTGTCACAAAGAGTTGGACACGATTGAAGCGACTTAGCGTCACGAAACCTAAACCTTCACTAGTGGTCTGGTTGTTAGGATTTGGCACTTTCACTGCAGTGGCCTGGGTTCGTTTCCCAGTCAGGGAATAGGTTACTTGGGCTTCCTTTGTGTCTCAGATGGTAAATCATCTGCCTGAATTAGAGAAGACCTGGGATTGACCCCTTGGTCAGAAAGATCCCTTGGAGGGGGGCATTGCAACCCACTCCAGTATTCTTGCCTGGAGAATCTCATGGACATGGGGTTGTCCATGGGGTTGCAAAGAGTCAGACATGACTGAATGGCTAATACAGTTCACACTCATACTGATTAAATCAATATTAGCACCATCAAAGAATACTGAGTGAGCACAATGAGCACAACTCCATGCCCATCAGTAGCCAAGATCATAAACCTTAAGATACAGTGCAAACTATGTTGGACTTCAGTCAAAAATTGTCTTTTCTGACAATACTGACAATTACATAGTCAGTAATCACTCAACTTTAAGGAAGCTGAAAGCTGAGTAATCTCCCAGTTCATCCTCAAGCTTTTTCTTAATTCATATGTTATTGTGTGCTAGATAACTGTCAACTAAGGGCCTAAAAGTGAAACTCTAGCAGATCAAATATCACTAGAAATGTTTTATTTTAAGTCAACAATTGGTTGAAATAAAACAAGGTGAAATACTAATGTAAAAAATTACTACACAGAAACCTCAATTACATAGAGTCAAGAGATCAGAAGGTGGAGCGCTCATGCTCTGTGATGATAAAAAAGCCCAGCTGTAATAAGAAAGACTCTTCCTTTTTCCTGGCAACATCCAGACAATGAAAACCATAGACTCTGTTTACTAAAGCCATCCCAACTTCCTTTTACTCTGTAAAAATATTCCCCTTCCCTTGCTGTTTGGGGACTTATATGTGGCCTACCATGCTTGTGTTACCCAAAAACTGAATCTGCCTCGTGGTTGGTTTCAAGACAAAAGAGACAATCAAGCTAAAGATCAGAAGAAAGAAGGATTATTACTTGCAGCAAGGAAGGAGAACACTGAGAATTTTTCCCAAAGCAGCATCTCTCCAAACAGCAATATTGAGAAAATTTGAAGCTAAGGGTACATGCATATTCATAAAGAGACTGGGTGGTTGACGATCTAAACCTTAGTTGATTGAAGTCACAAGAGTCAGAAAAAGTCAACACCATCATCCCTTAGGTTCCAGTTGATCTAGTAGTTGAGCAGTTCAGGCTAATCTTTACTATTGAAACAGAACTGGGAATCTTTACAATTGATATATTATCTTTGCTATTGTTACTTATTTTGCCTGATAGCAGTCATTCTTTCTAGGGATCCCCTATCCTATTTGCTTACAGCTGTAGAATATGAATTACAATTCTTTGCCAATATTGAATAATCCCATTTTTGCTGGAGAAATAATTGACAAGCTATTTGTTTTAGGTCAGTATTTTGGTGGCTTATATAGGAATCCAGAGAAGACCCCCAACAAATCCAAAGCTGGTAAGTAAACAGGTGTGCTGTGCTTAGTCACTCAGTCATGTCTGATTCTTTGTGACCCCATGAACTGTAGCCTGCCAGGCTACTCTGTCCATGGGGATTCTCCAGGCAAGAACACTGGAATGCATTGTCATGCCCTTGGAAAGCCATGGATCAAACCCAGGTCTCCCACATTACAGGTGGAGTCTTTACCATCTGAGCCACCAGGGAAGCCCAAGTAAACATGTGTAGTATCCACATTAAGCCTATTTTTCCTCATTGATTTTCTTGCCAACTCAAGAATTTGAAGATATGTCTTTCTCCTGGGTCCAAGCTTCTGCCCTCTTTGCATTTTGAAGCTCCCACATTCTATTCAAGATCTGTTTTAAGATTTCATCCTTTCTGTTTAAGGCCTTTTTCTATATGCAAGTACCTATTTGGCACTTCAGTCTTACTTGAAATCAGACTGTTCCAACTGAAACTGGTTCAGCCCATTCCTTTTGGAATAGGAACTGTTCCTCCAGAAATTGACTAGCCTTTGGCCCATGACTTTGGGAGCAGAGGCTGATTCATTGTAACTATGCCAGTTCAGCCTTCAGCCCATTCCTTTAGAATAGTGGCTGTTCTATGGGAACTGAGCTGAGAATCCTTCAGCTTGGCTCCTCTGGGACCAAGCTGTTCTCTTAAAATTGGCTGGTATCAGGCCGGCAGGCTGTTTGAGAGATTTAAACTGTTTAAGATGTTTGAATTGTAAAGTGTTAGAAATATTTGAGATGCTCAGGCTGTTTGTGTTGTTTGAGCTGGAAGCTGTTTGTGTTTAAGTTGTTTAAAAATTATTCTTTTCTTTTAGAGAAAAATATCTGAGAAATGGGATCCCAGTTATCTAAATATTTTTAGTCCCCCTACAGGGACTCTGAGTGATTTTGTGTTTAAATATCATAGTCTTTCCTTAAGCACATTTCTAACAAAATGGACTGACTTGACTAAAGGCAATTTAGAATATCAATCAATGGTCACGACTTTCCTTAAAACTGAATTGGATTATCATAACTCTAAAGCTTCTAGAACTGAATGGAATGTGTGTTTTGATTAAATTTGAGGCTTAAAACTGCCTTTCTGTAAAATAAGATTTTGAATATTAACTGAGACAATCAAAGATAAAACAGCTTTCAAAGTCTCATTCTCCTCTTCCTTTGTTTCTTTGTCTCAGGACCTGTTTCCAGTGCCATCTTGTCTCTCTCCTTTAGTTTCTCATGCTCAGGCCCCACCTCCAGGAACATCAACTTCCCTTCCCTTCCATACTACCTACATCTCCTCCAAACTCTCAGTTCCACAGTACTGATTTTCTTGCAGAACTTCCCTTTTCCTCTGAACTTATCAGAACCTGTCCCTTTAAAATTAAGCCTTCTGAGGACCCAGAAACTAAACTCTTAACTTCTTATATTCCCTGAACTAAAACTGAACTGTGAGCCAGAGTAAGATTTTCCCTAAGTAGTCAAAGATCCTCACAGATTTGCTGAGTAATATAATATAGTCATTTAGCCTTAATCTGGTTTCTTTTTTTTTCTTTTTCTTTTTCTTTTTTATTAGTTGGAGGCTAATTACTTCACAACATTTCAGTGGGTTTTGTCATACATTGATATGAATCAGCCATAGATTTACATTTATTCCCCATCCCGATCCCCCCTCCCACCTCCCTCTCCACCCGATTCCTCTGGGTCTCCCCAGTGCACCAGGTCGGAGCACTTGTCTCATGCATCCCACCTGGGCTGGTGATCTGTTTCAACATAGATAGTATACATGCTGTTCTTTCAAAACATTCCACCCTCACCTTCTCCCACAGAGTCCAAAAGTCTGTTCTGTACATCTGTGTCTCTTTTTCTGTTTTGCATATAGGGTTATCGTTACCATCTTTCTAAATTCCATATATATGTGTTAGTATGCTGTAATGTTCTTTATCTTTCTGGCTTACTTCACTCTGTATAAGGGGCTCCAGTTTCA
>NC_057419.1:91125800-91182573 GCF_019320065.1 Cervus canadensis
CAGTAAACATTCTTACTGGCGGGTCTGTGGGGAATCTTGGAATCTCAGAGGGCAACATAAACGGGAGGAAAAATAAATAGATAAATAATTAAAACCCACAGATTACACATTTAATGGCAACTCCCACTGCTCACAGCCACCACCAGCAAGTAGGGGCTGAACAGGGAGGTGCGGGCTGCATTGCTTAGGGTAAGGACCAGGCCTGAATGCCCTGAGAGTAATCTGCGGGAAATAACGTGAGATAGCAACCAAAACTGTGGGATTTTCCGGGGGCGGGGGGGGGGGGGTTGGGGGAAGAGAGAGAGAGAGAGAGAGAACTATCCTGTGAAAAGCCCTAACATGAGGCACTGCCAGGCCCGCTCACAGAACAAGGGACTGAGAAAATACCAGAGGAGAGCTAGCCGGCTGTGGACCGGCCCATCCCCTGCCGGAGACAAACAGTGGGGGTGGGGGGATGGGAGTGGGGGATGGGGGTGGCGGTGGGAGTGGAGGGCAGCCAGAGCCAGAAAGGGGCAATCGCTACCCCAGAGAGGTATCCTCTACCAAACTGCAAACAGAATCCATTGCTAATCAAGAGTTCTTGGGATCCTGGAGGGTTGACATCTGCCGGGAGGGTCGCAGCCAGAGATCAGCTCCCCAGAAGAGACACAAGGCACACCTGAGAAGGCACGCCTATTGTACACCCAGAAAACCCAGCGGCTGGGACGGGGGAGGTGATAAGATGCACTGCCCAACTGGGGGTGACTGCACTCGCCAAGCACCTGGTCACCTGAGCTGTTCGGACCTGGGAAGGGCACAAAATGCAGGCCCAACTGAGTCTGTGCCTTTGGGGAGTACTCAAGAACCTGAATCTGAGCAGCTTAGACCTGGAAAGTGCGCGCAACCCAGGGCCTGCCTCAGACACTTCCCAGGCAGAGCAACCTGGAGCCTGAGCAGTGTAGACCAGGAAAGCACACACGCTGTGAGCGGGGGCAAACCCAGTGCAGCTGAAACACTGCAAGCACTCCCCACACACGCCAGTGATATTTGTTTGCAGTGTTCCTCCCTCCCCACAGCACGACTGAACAAGTGAGCCTAAATAAATGACCACCTTCACCCCCTTGTGTCAGGGTGGAAATTAAACACTGAAGAGACCAGCAAACAGAAGAAACTAAAATAAACAGGGGGAACCACTTTGGAAGTGACAGGTGCAACAGATTAAAACTCTGTAGTTAGCACCGACTACATTGGAAGAGGCCTAAAGATCTTGAGAAGGATAAACCAGATCAAGGAACAATCTGAAACTGTACTGACCCCACACTGTTGGCAACAGCTCTAGAGAAATTCTTAGATATAATTTTACTATTATAATTTTTTAAATTTAATTTTTTTAAAAAATTTAAGTCCTCTATTACTCCTTTTATTTTCATTTTTATAATCTACTACTAGCTTGCAAAAAAAAAGACCTTATTTTTAAAGCAAACTTCATATACATATATTATGTTTGTGACTTTGTTTTTATTTTATTTTTTTAATATTTTATTTTTGAGAGTCTAATCTCTACTCTAGATTCTTAATCATTGCTTTTTGGTATTTGTTATTAATTTTGTATCCTTAAGAACCCAATCTTCAGTACCCATTTTTATTGGGAGTGTGATTAGTGGCTTGATTGCTCTTTCCCCATTTTGATTCTCCCTTTTCTCCACCAGGTCACCTCTACCTCCTCCCACCCCTTCTCTTCTCAACCCAACTCTGTGAATCTGTTTGTGAGTTCTGGGCTGTGGAGAACACTTAGGGAACTGATTACTGGTTGGATCTGTCTCCCTCCTATTAATGCCCCCTTTTCTCCTCCTGGTTACCTCTATCTCCCTCCTCCCTTTTCTCTTCTCCATGTAACTCTGTGAAGCTCTCTGGGTGTCCCTTACTGTGGAGAAACTTTTCCTCATTAACCTAGATGTTTTATCATCAGTGCTGTATAGATGGAGAAGTCTTGAGACTACTGTAAGAATAAGACTGAAATTCAGAGGCAGGAGGCTTAAGTTCAAAACCTGAGAACAACAGAGAACTCCTGACTCCAGAGAACATTAATCAATAAGAGTTCATCCAAAAGCCTCCATACCTACACTGAAACCAAGCACCACCCAAGAGCTAATAAGTTCCAGAGCAAGACATACCATGCAAATTCTCCAGCAACACAGGAACACAGCCCTAAGCTTCAATATACAGGCTGCCCAAAGTCACACCAAACCCACTGACATCTCAAAACTCACTATTGGACACTCCATTGCACCCAAGAGAGAAGAAATCCATCTCTATGCACCAGAACACTGACACAAGCTTCCCTAACCAGGAAACCTTGACAAGCCACCTGTGCAACCCCACCCACAGTGAGGAACCTCCACAATAAAGAGGAACCACAAACTGCCAGAATACAGAAAGGCCACCCCAAACACAGAAATCTAAACAAGATGAAAAGGCAGAGAAATACTCAGCAGATAAAGGAACAGGATAAAATCAAACCAAACAAAAGAGGAAGAGATAGGGAATCTACCTGAAAAATAATTCAGAATAATAATGGTGAAAATGATCCAAAATTGTGAAAACAAAATGGAGTTACAGATAAATAGCTTGGAGACAAGAATTGAGAAGATGCAAGAAATGTTTAACAAGGACCTAGAATAAAAAAAAAAAAAAAAAGAGTCAATATACAAGGAATAAGGCAATAAATGAGATCAAAAGCACTCTGGAGGGAACCAACAGTACAATAATGGAGGCAGAAGATAGGATAAGTGAGGTAGAAGGATGATAGAAATAAATGAAACAGAGAGGAAAACAGAAAAAAAGAATGAAAAGAAATGAAGACAACCTCAGTGAACTCTGGACAATGTTAAACGCCCCAACATTTGAATCACAGGAGTCCCAGAAGCAGACAGAAATAAATACCATGAGAAAATACTTGAGGAGATAATAGTTGAAAACTTCCCTATAATGGGGAAGGAAATAGTCACCCAAGTCCAAGAAACCGAGAGAGTCCCAAACAGGATAAACCCAAGGCAAAACACCCAAAGACACATATTAATCAAATTAACAAATATAAAACACAAAGAACAAAAATTTAGAGAAGAGCTAATACCTATCCTATTCAAACTCTTCCAGAAAATTGCAGAGGAGTGTAAACTTCTAAACTCATTCTATGAGGCCACGATCACTCTAATACCAAAACCAGAAAAACGTGGCACAAAAAGAAGAATACTACAGGCCAATATCACTGATGAACATAGATGCAAAAATCCTTAACAGAATTCTAGCAAACAGAATCCAATGACATATTAAAAAGATAATACATCATGACCAAGTGGGCTTTATCCCAGGAATGCAAGGATTCTTCAATATCTGCAAATCAGTCAATGTAATACATCACATTAACAAATTGAAAAATAAAAACCATATGATTATCTCAATAGATGCAGATAAAGTCTTTGACAAAATTCAAAATCCATTTATGATTAAAAAAAAAAAACCTCCAGAAAGCAGACATAGAAGGAACATACCTCAACATAATAAAAGCTGTATATGACAAACCCACAGCAAACATTATCCTCAGTGGTTAAAAATTGAAAGTATTTCCCCTAAAGTCAGGAACAAGACAAGGGTGCCCACTCTCATCACTACTATTCGACATAGTTTTGGAAGTTTTGGCCACAGCAATCAGAAAAGAAAAAAGAAATAAAAGGAACCCAGATAAAAAAAGAAGAAGTGAAACTCTCACTGTTTGCAGATGACATGATCCTCTACATAGAAAACCCTAAAGCCTCTACCAGAAAATTACTAGAGCTAATCAATGAATATAGTAAATTTGCAGGATATAAAATTAGCACACAGAAATTCCTTTCATTCCTATACACCAACAATGAGAAAACAGAAAGAGAAATTAAGGAAACAATTCCATTCACCATTGCAAGGAAAAGAATAAAATACTTTGGAGTACATCTACCTAAATAAACAAAAGACCTATACATAGAAAACTATAAAACACTGATGAAAGAAATCAAAGAGGACACAAATAGATGGAGAAATATACCATGTTCATGGATTGGAAGAATCAATATAGTGAAAATGAGTATACTACCCAAAGCAATCTATAGACTCAATGTAATCCCTATCAAGAGACCAACTGTATTTTTCACAGAACTAGAACAAATAATTTCACAATTTGTATGGAAATACAAAAAACCTCAAATAGCCAAAGAAAAAAGAATGGAACTGGAGGAATTAACCTGCCTGACTTCAGGCTATACTACAGAGCTACAATCATCAAGACAGTATGGTACTGGCACAAAGACAGAAATATAGATCAATGGAACAAAATAGAAAGCCCAGAGATAAATCCATGCACCTATGGACACTGTATCTTTGACAAAGGAGGCAAGAATATACAATGGAGAAAAGACAATCTGTTTAACAAGTGGTGCTGGGAAAACTGGTCAACCACTTGTAAAAGAATGAAACTAGAACACTTTCTAACACCATACACAAAAATAAACTCAAAATAGATTAAAGATTTAAATGTAGGACCAGAAACTATAAAACTCCTAGAGGAGAACATAGGCAAAACACTCTGTGACATAAACCACAGTACGATCCTCTATGACCCACCTCCCAGAATATTGGAAATAAAAGCAAAAATAAATGGAACCAAATTAAAATTAAAAGCTTCTGCACAGCAAAGGAAACTCTAAGCAAGGTGAAAAGAAAGCCTTCAGAATGGGAGAAAATAATAGCAAATGAAGCAACGGACGAAGAATTAATCTCAAAAATATACAAGCAACTCCTGCATCTCAATTCCAGAAAGATAAATAACCCAATCAAAAAGTGGGCCAAAGAACTAAACAGACATTTCTCCAAAGAAGACATACAGATGGCTAACAAACACATGAAAAGATGCTCAACATCACTCATTATCAGTTAAATGCAAATCAAAACTACAATGAGGTACTATTTCACTCCAGTCAGAATGGCTGCTATCCAAAAGTCTACAAGCAATAAATGCTGGAGAGGGTGTGGAGAAAGGGGAACCCTCTTACACTGTTGGTTTGAATGCAAACTAGTACAGCCACTATGGAGAACAGTGTTGAGATTCCTTAAAACACTGGAAATAGAACTGCCATATGACCCAGCAATCCCTCTGCTCGGCATACACACAGAGGAATCCAGAATTGAAAGAGACACGTGTACTCCAATGTTTATCACAACACTTTTTATAATAGCCAGGACATGGAAGCAACCTAGATGTCTATCAGCAGATAAATGGATAAGATTGCTGTGGTACATATGCACAGTGCAATATTTCTCAGCCATTAAAAAGAATACATTTGAATCAGTTCTAATGAGTTGGATGAAACTGGAGCCTATTATACAGAGTGAAGTAAGCCAGAAAGAAAAACATTTGTACAGTATACTAACGCATATGTATAGAATTTAGAAAGATAGTAACGATAACCCTATATGTGAGACAGCAAAAGAGACAGATGTTTAAAACAGTCTTTTGGTGGGATGATTCAGGAGAATGGCATTGAAAGTCCTATTCTATAATAATAATAATAATGATAAAGATAGTAATGGCTATTTAATAGGGTTATTTTAAAAATCAGATGAAGACTAAGAAGCATTTGTGTGATTCCTGACATATAATAAGCACTGAATTAATTAATAATAGTAATAGGAAGCATTTAATCAACAGGAAACTTCTGTGGGCTCTGACTAAAGCAAACATAAATATAAATAATCAATATTATTCCCTCATACCAGATTCTCACTGACTGGGAAAGTAAAAAGAGACTAATAGTTACTACACACTATAGGTGTTAACATAAGAGAAAAGCCAAAAGAAAGGCATATATTCCATGTTGCTGTGGCTTGAAGACCTTTACTTAGGTACTTAGTAGTGGAACATCATCACTATTAGAGACTCTGTTACCAAAGTTACTCTGGTTCAAGTGTATTGTGCATTATAGCAACACAAGAAGCACAGCAATAACCTGGGGACCAGTTAAGGTAGTAGCATTGAAAGGCTCAATGTAATTTGGGAAGATGTTAAGAGTTTGAACTAGAAGTCTGTAAGTCTTATTCTAAGCAATATCCAATAAGAGAAAAGTATGTTTAAGGATGATAAAGCATATTGACATAAAGAATGTTATTGGGGGGATGAAAATATTCCAAAATTAATTTTAGATGATAGATTACAATCATGATGATTGTGTCACTTGGTAAAGTTTGTAAAAATCATTGAACTACATACCTGAAATGGGTGGTTTTCATGATATTAAAATATAAATCAATAAAGATGTTAAAAACATTTAAAGTAATTTGTTGGAATTATCACCTGTTCCTTATATCATGTTTAGAGGCAGGAGAATAAAGAACTGAAATTTATTAAGCACTTAAGATATGCCAATCACTCTGAAAAATGCCTTAGGTTAAGATGCCCCACTTTTTACTCATAAGATCCTACACAGTAAGCATCATTACTTCCATTTTGCAACCTCTCCATGAAACATGGAGAAGTTGAGTTACCTTATAGCCTGCCCAGCGCCTCTGTCCATGGAATGCCCTGGGCAAGAGTACTGGAATGGGCTACCATTTCCTTTTCCAATATAAACAGTAAGAGTGACAAATCTTATTCTTTCAAAAACAATATAGTGATAAGAACAAACTGATTAAATTTTGTCTAATACAGTTTTCTTTTAAAATTCTACTGACAATTTTATAAGGAATATTTTTGACATCAAGTTTCTAAGGCTACAAGACACTGAATAACAATATCTGGCAATACCTGATGAAGCACAAAGATGAGTGTTGTAGTCTATCATTACTGAGGATGGAGAAATAGTTAAGAGGATGGAGAAATCAATTTAAGTTATAGTAATGGGGAAAGTTGTGGGGAGAAGAGTAGAAACACACTAGAAAACATTCGACCTGAAAGACACTAAAAGGACAATGACATTAGAATTAAAGTTTCTATGATGTGGTCTAAACACCAGGTCATTACTGTGAATGTACGCCATCTGAAACAGCTACACAGAATCATTTTAGAAAACAAAGTGGTTTGACTTTCTTGCCTATTCTTTGCTTTCACTCATCAGTCTGTATTCACATTTGTATTGTTGACCCTTCTCCTCTTGGTTCTTTCTTTAATAATCTGTTTTTAAATTTTTATTATGAAAATTTTCAAGCATAAAAATGGAAAGCATTGTATGGTGACTGTTTTCACACTCAACTCCCAGAATTAACTATATTTGCCAAAACTCTTTTACTTATTACCTTTTACTTTATGTAATAAAGTACTTTATTGATAGTATATTAAGATTAGAAAGCAATAACTATAATTAATTATAGCCCAAATGTCTTCTATTTTATATACAGTCTGTATTTATAACATACCACATTACAATTTATTCTAAATAATTGACTTCTTCTCATTCAAGAAGTAATTTAGGTAAAATATGCCTCAAAACCCAAATGTTCATTCATTAAACATTCATTTTGGGGGCCACAATGTATTCCTTTCACCACATATTCATCTGAGCATGCTCTATATTTACTCTGCATTCTCAACTCTGTCATGGAGTCCTTTCATCACACAGAGCATAACCTGACCCCTCTGTACAATCTTTAATGGTGATCCTCTATCAATTTTTCCTCCAAATCCATTCTCCCTTTATTTTACAGATGCATAGACACCAAGCTTAAGAAGATATTTCCCACTTTTATTTACCAGGAGGTAAAGAATTAAGTTTGAGCCAATGATATGGGAAAGGAAGTAGATGGATACAAAAGCTTGACCATATCCACTTGAAAGCCATATTACTTTCTTTATATTTTTAATATTTTATTTTTTGCTTCTTTCTGTATGATGTAATGGGCTTCCCAGGTGGTGCTAGTGGTAAAGAACCTGTCTGTCAATGCAGGAGACATGAAAAGTGGGTTCAGTTCCTGGGTTAGGAAGATCCCCTGGAGGAGAGCATGGCAAATCACTCCAGTACTCTTGCCTGGAGAATCCTCATGGACAGAGGAGCCTGGGAGGCTACAGTCCACAGGGTTGCAAATAGTCAAACATGACTGAAATAACTTGGCACACATGCAGATTGTGATGGATTATGAATATGGAAGCAAGCCAACTTTGATGATACAGATGAGAACAACACCCTAAATGATGAATGAGTAGAGAGGAGGAATTTGTGATCATGAATGATTCAGTGGAACAGAGTTGAAAATCTAGCAGAGAACTTCAAGACCATTATGGGGGAGAAAAGTAAACTTATTTAATAAATAAATAAATATCTTATGTATGCTACTGTTTTGGGGGTCTCCCTGTTACAGCAGCTTAACCTATACCCTAATTATTGTAGTAGTGTAACATGCTGTAAGTGTAGAGAAAATAATGGCTTTGCAGATCAGTCATACCTTGAAATTCTAGTTCTATCACTTATATGTGACATTGGCAAGTTATTTCAGCAGTATGAACTCATTTTCCCACTTGAAAAATATCTACCCACAGTGTTGCTGTGAGGATTCAGTGAAACAATGGATGTATATCATCTTGAATGTTCCTGAAATGCAAAGCAGTGCTTAAGTGTTCTTTCATAGTTTTTTTGTGGCCATACTCATTAGAGAAAGTGTTTTCTACTTTATTATTGAACTTAAATTTTTCATTCAGTGCTTTTACTAATGACATCATTGTTTCCTATTTATACAATTTAATTAACCCAATCAACATCCAGTGTTGAAGACAATTTTTTTTCCTTTTAAAATAGAGTTTGATACACACAGAGTCACTTTAAGAACACAGACAGTTGGCAAAAGAAAATCATTTTAACAGACTCTGATTTTTTGCAGATCTACATGTCAAGGCTATGATGGCTCAGTGAACAAACAAATATGTTTCATGTCTTTTGGGATAAAACGACTGGTCAGAGAAGCTTTTGTATTAATGCAAGCTTTAAATCACAAGTCCTCACAGCATTCTGGTGTTAAAACAGGAAATATGGTTAATCCCTGAAGTCTTTGCAGGATTTCTTCATTGTGATTTAGTGTCTGGACTCAAATGATGAAACTGACACAGGAATGCAATGATTCTTTAAAAATCATATAGCTTATTGGAATAGTCTAGAAAGAGGGATTGGAAACATAATGGTTGGAGGCCACAAACAATGTTTTCTTTAGTAAATTATTTAGTCTACATGTAAGAAAGTCAGCCATGAGAAACATTATTACATTATTTTCAAAGGATAAGTAGCTGTAAAGTGATAGCACAGAGCAGTTGGTAGAGATTATAACTGTGAAGTTGGTAACCAGAAGTATACCTCAAAAATATATTACATTACATATGAGATTTCCTCCGTGAGCCTTGAAAATCAATAATGTGTGCCCTCAAGCTCAGATGAGTCACATGGTGGTATGTTGGTGACAAAATACACCCTTGGATAATTTTCTCCTAGTTCATAGATATATATTTTGGAGATGGAACATGGGTTGGTAACACACAAATATTATTTGTTGCTAATAAAAATGTGAAAGGTTATAATTCTGGTGCTTGAAGCTCCTTTCAATCAACCCATCAAATAGAATAATGAGATGGAGGACAATTGGTTCCTATATCTTGCAATCAACAATGCTCACTACCTGTAAGTGATTTTTCTCCCCAGATACCTAAAAGAATTGCATTGTGAGTTATTTTCTATCAAATAGGATTAACTTTGTTCTATATGAAACACCCTTGATTTTCTCTGCCAAGGAGTTCAGCAGTTTGGTGTGTCATGCATTACTGCTTACTACAGATCGTCAAACTCATTTCATTTGTGACAGGAGCTGGAATTAAACCTTGTTCTCCAGAGATGGGATGCCCATGTATTAATCTGATATGTACTTCCTTCCAAGCCACCTTGTATATTGTTACAAGAGTTTCTCTTTTTGCTGTGAAATCCACCTTATCTATTTGTTTGTTTGCTTGTTTTGTTAAGAAGTAAAGAGAAAAGTATTTTTGTGTTTGTTGTATGTAAAGAAAGACATTCCATTGCCTCTGTTTGGTATGGGGGTCAACCTTTTACTGAGTTCCACCAGGCTCAGGCAGGCTGCTTCATCATATCTCCCTTATTTACTACCTGCTTCTCTAGCTTTGTCTCCTTCACCTCTGATTTAGCAGCTGTCTCTAATGCTGCAAAACATCATGAAGCTTCAGTATTCGAGAAAATTCAAACTCTCTTACCTGTGTCAAATAATTGTCATTTTTCTACATTATCTGAGATTGCAAATCATTGCCTATATATAGTCTAAGATGACCAAGAGAAACCAAATCATGTAGTACTAGGTTAAGAGACTGGGTGGATGAGTCTTGATTATTGCCAATAAAGGATGATGGATAAATGGCTGAGTTCCATTTTTAAACTTATATATATTTGGACTAGCATTAATATATGTGCAAATGTGTGTAAAGTCTTTTCCTCTAAGAGAGCATATTTTTAAAATATTGGCAAATAACAAAAATATGCTTTTCATTTTGCTCAGACAGCAATTTTCAGCTGAAAAGACCAAGGTCATTTATAATTGTGTTAATTGATCTTAAACTTTAGTAAACACAGATATTAAAATAAGATACACATGTGTCATTTGCTATCATAATTAAATAAAAAGTAATTCATGGCCTCTGGAAATGTGTATTAGTTTAAATTTTGGTCAATAAAATTGAAAGCAATGACTACTTATTTGAATAGCACAATTTTGAGGAAGACTTTGAATACTATTATTTTAGAAACTGATTTTTCAAGCTAAGAATTATAATTGGACTTAATGCAGTATTAATGGTCACACTGTGGTCTCCCTGACATTTTAAAACATTCTTATGCTAATAGAAATGTCAGTTCATGTTATCTCTCAAATACTAAATGACTCTTGATTGGTTGTTGTGAAGTCATTTTTTTTTTTCCCCTAAGCATAATGCCTCAGCATGAAAGTATGCTGGAAGGTATACTTATCTGAAAGGAATTTCAGATATATGCTGGGATTGCCATCAGTCACCTTGTTAAGTTTGGTTTAATTTACAAACCCCATGTCAGAACATCTGTGCACTTCAACTGTCTTTCTAATAGAACCTGGGGCCTAGGACTCTTAGAGGGATATGATAATCAGATTTTATTCATAAGGTTTTTCTCTAATTTTTCCCATTACACCAGGTTAGTTATAAACCAATTAAGGCAATGATTTTATTGGGTCAGTTGCTAAACACTCAAATTAAGAGAATTTAAAATATTCTGACAATAGTATCCTTAGAATTTCTGAACTTACACTGGAATTGCATTCAAATGATACACTTTATTTATGTAACCCTTTTCTAAAGATCTTAGACTACATTTATGAAGTCAAACTGTGAAGCAGAATATATTTTTCACCATTTTCTCTCAAAGCTGGGAATTAGTGTTAAACAGATACAATTTCTTCAATGTCACCATGCCAGAGGGAGAGTGTAGTTGAGAGTGTGCATGATTTTCACTTTGTCATACAGTGTTTTTCCAGGCCAAAGGATAACTACCATTCTTCCTATCTCAAAATCATAAGGAAGCCTCCAAGATCATTGATTTCACAGCAGGCTCTGAGCAGGTCACTTCACCATAGAGGATTATGGAATCCTTGTTTACTGTCCTTTAGGTGAAGAGGAAACATCCTGTTTCTATGTATCCTGATTTCTCTCTTCCCTATGGTAACAAGCCACATACATGCATATCTGAAAGAGAAAATAAAAAGATGAACAATATCCACTGTTGACCATAGTAGGAGATAGTAATTGCTCTCATTCATTGTCATTGAGAGTATAAATCAATTAAACATTTTTTGGATGGCAATTGGTAATATGGAACAAAATTTAAAGGCACATATCTTTTATTTTCCTGTATAAATTCGATTTTAAAGAAGCTATCAGATGCCATTGCTTCTAGCAATATGGCAAATTAAATAATTTGAGCAAGTGCTCTTAATTCAGGAAAAAAAAGACTCTGCAATAAGTATAACATTTGTTGTATCATACACATAGAATAAGGAAATCTCCAACAGATTGAGAAAAAACAGGATGTAAACAGAGTGAGCAGAAAATGCATGAAAATAACTTGGGAGCCCTAATGATAAATGCCAAAAACTACACTGAAAGTAGGAAGAGGTATATTTGAACATGAGAATTGTGAGTGAAGTGGAGTCCCTTGGGTGGATGATAAAAATGAAAATGTTTCAAGTTAGTAGCACCACATGGCCCTCAGAAGAATTAAACACAATTCTACTTTGGAGGAAAGCATTCAGGATATACTAAGAAAAAAATAATTTTAAGCTCATAAATGAAGATAACAAAATCAAAATGAAATGAAGTGTGATGAGTTAAGAGTTTTGTTGTTACTATGCAGTGATTCAGACATATCTGACTCTACGTGACCCCGTGGACTGCAGCATGCCAGGCTTCCCTGTCCTTCACTATCTCCTGGAGTTTGCTCAAACTCATGTCCATTGAGTTGATGATGGATCGAACCATCTCATCCTCTAGTGTTCCCTTCTTTTCCTGCCCACAATCTTTACAAGCATCAGGGTCTTTTCCAATGAACTGGCTCTTCACATCAGGTGGCCAAAGTACTGGAGCTGCAACTTCATC
The DNA here is from genome assembly GCF_019320065.1 of Cervus canadensis. Lineage (NCBI taxonomy): Eukaryota > Metazoa > Chordata > Mammalia > Artiodactyla > Cervidae > Cervus > Cervus canadensis. Next base: position 91,138,465 of record NC_057419.1, read on the forward strand.
ATCAGTCCTTCCAATGAATATTCAGGATTGATTTTCTTTAGGATTGACTGGTTTGATCTCCTGGGCTGGCCAAGGGACTCTCAAGAGTTTTCTCTAGCACCACAGTTCAAAAACATCAATTCTTCAGCACTCAGCCTTCTTTATGGTCCAACTCTCACATCCATACATGACTACTGGAAAAACCATAGCTTTGACTATATGGACATTTGCCGAGTTAGAGTTAGCAGGGATAATCAACAACAAAATCCAAACAAAGTTAGTCCCATAGGAGTTCCAGAATCTAAAATTTTCAAATACAGAATATATGAAAACAACGAAATGGAAAATCACAATGAATAAAGGATAGAAGTATAAGATGAGTAATCCACAAGAAACTACAAAATGTCAGCAGATAAATTTGAAAAAAAAGTGAAATAAAACAAGAAAATAAAAATAAATGATAAATTTAATTGCCATCTTAAGTAGTGACAAATATACACGATGAATAGAAAAAGAACTCAAAAAGAAATCTATTTTGTATGTGGAGTGTGGTACACAATCAAGGTAGCTAGGAAGACTTTATTTATTTATTTTGAAAACATATAACATGTATGTGATTGGTGACCCAGAAAGAATAGAGGGAGAAAATGGGGAAGAAGCAACATTTGAAGAGATGATAACCAAGAACTTTCTAAAACAAGTTTACAATAATTACTTACCAAATCAAACTGCTCTAAAGACCCTAAGAAAGATAAATACAAAGTATCTCCAGTTTGACTTGTCATAGTAAAACTGTGAAACTCCAAAAACAAGGACAAAATCTTAAACCATCTAGAGAGAGCTAGGAAGACTTTATATCACTCTTCTTGAGCTGAAGTCAGCAAACTATGACCAGGGGGCTATATCTGGTCAATAATGTATATTCAATTAAGTACTGTCTATGGCTGCTTTAGGGCTTCCCTGGTGGCTCAGTGGTAAATAGTCTGCCTGCAATGCAGGAGACCTGGGTTCGATCCCTGGGTAGGGAAGAACCCCTGGAGAAGGAAATGGCTACCCACTCCAATATTCTTGCCTGGAGAATTCCATGAACAGAGGAGCCTGACAGGCTATAGTCCATGGGGTCTCACAGAGTCAGATGCAACTGAGCACGCACACCTGGCTGCTTCAACTCTACAAAGGCATAGTTAAATAACTGTAATATAGACTGCATAGTCCTCAAAGTTTAAAACACTTATTATCTGACCCTTTATGGAAGAGATTTCCCCATCCTTATCAACTGATACATTATTTTGGTGGATTTACGATTCTAGGAATCTTAAAGATATTAATATTTTTCCAAATTGAATAATAATGTCAATGTAATTGCAAGTAAAATAATAACACATTATTTTGAGGAAATTTGCAAGTAATTCCAAAATTTATATGGAAGAACCAACATCAAGGAATAGTCAAGAGGAGCCTGAGAAAACAGAAGAAAAAAACAGGGGAAAAGTTAGGGGAAGTTACCCTACTGTTTATTATGAAAAATTATAATGATATGAAAACTGTAATAAACTTATTGGTTCAAACATTAATTTTAAGAATTAGTGGTAGTTCTAGTGGTGCCACTAGTAATAGTTAACACTTATATAACACTTACTGTGTGCAATGTGCTAGGTCTGGATGAAAAATAACTTATTTAATCTTTACAATAGCCTTATGGAGGAGACGGTTCCTTTATTTTACACATTGAAAAGACTGAATCATAAAGTTAAGTAATTAAAAAAAAAAAGCTGACCAATGAATATATAGAGATTTCAGAAGGAGATTTAGTGATCTGTCTGTATAATCTTGTGTAACAAATCATCCCAAAATTTACGACTTGAATCAACAACAATCATTCACTCCCTGTCACAGTTTCCATGGGCTAGGAATATGGGAATGCTCAGCTAAGATGATCTAGCTTAGGGTCTTATTAGGATTTTGTCAGATGGTGGTAAGGCAGGGGTCATCTCAAAGGCCTTGGTGCCTGGACTGGGAAGACTCAGATAGCTGGGGAAGCACCCTGAGTATTTATATCTATTTTTGCTGTTTTTTTCCTGCTTGTTTTCTTTAGGACAGCCAAATTCTTCCACGGTGTCTTAAGACTCAAAAGACACAGGTTCTGAGCAAACCAGGCAGAAAGAAGCTGCATCGTATTTTATGCTCTAGCCTCAGAATTCAATCAGGGTGGGGAGTTCCCTGGTGGCCCAGGGGTTAAGACTCCCCACTTTCACTGCCAAGGCCTGGTTCCATCCCTGGTTGGGGAACTAAGATGCCACAAGCCCCACAGCATGGCCGAAAAAAAAAGTCATCCAGTGTGAATCCCACTGTAGTCACCACATGGACAGATTAAAGGGGAGAAAACATGGACTCTTTGAGTATCCATCTATGGAAAATAGACTAAGCCAAAATCTGGCATTGGTGTAAATATTCTAAGATTGAGGTGCCATGGCAGATTAGTGGGAAAAGATGGACTATTTCATAGCGACTGGTTATATGTAAAAGAGAAGGATTATATCCATATATCACCAATGCTAAAATCACTTTTTGATTGATTAAGGACTAAATGTGAAAGGCAAAACCTGGAAAATTATAGAAGAAGTGTTTTATGGCATCAGACTAAGGAAGGATTTTTTTTTAAAAGACACAAAAAGCGCTAATCATAAAATACAAGACTAATACATTTAATTATAGTAAAATAAGAATGTCTGTTGTTGAAAAGATACAATAAAGAAAGTGGGAAGACAAACGAAAAACTAGGAGAGGACATTTGAAGTACATAAAACTGACAAAATTTTAGCATCTAGAATATATAAAGAATTGTCACAAATCAATAAGAAAAATACAAACAGCTCAATAGAAAACTCAGTAGAAGCATGAATAACCATTTACAAAAAAAAAAAAAAGAGAGAGAGAGAGAACAAAAAGGACCATGAATATATTTTTAAAAAAGTTTTTAACCTCATTAAGAATCATGTTCAAATTACCAGCATAATGAGATACATACATCAAAAATTTGACAAAAATTAAGAATTCAGCTAAAACTTAAAAGTGTGATGATACCAAGATGTGGAACTAACATAATACCTACGTCCTGATGTTCTGCTTATAAAAGTTTGAAATTCTATAATCAATCTGGAAAACAATTTTGAACTTCCTTAGAAATTTGAACATGTATATATTATATGATCCAGCATGCATGAGAATATATTAATAAATTATAGGATAGTTACAAATTATAATGTTTAAAAATGAAAATGAATCAGCCATAGCTATACACAACAACGTGGGTAAATCCTTAATATAATATTGATGAAAAAAAGCAAATTGCAGACTACACACAGTAAAATAAAAATTTTATAAAGGTAAAAAACATTCAAATTAAGTTCATTGTTTATGCGGTAAGGAATAAGAGAAAAACCTTTTTAAAAAAGCAACATACAAAAATCCAGCAAACTCTAATTGGTTTGCAGGCAGTGGAGGCAGGTGAATGGAACAGAAATAGGGTCAGAGCACACAAGGGGTACAAAAGAATGACAATGCCATACGTCTTTTTTTTTTTTTTAAGTGATTTTTATTGGAGTGTACTTGCTTTGGCCTTTCCAGGTGGCTCAGTGGATAGAGAATATTCCTGCAATGCAGGAGATGCAGGAGACCCAGTTTCAATCACTGGGTCAGGAAGCTACTCTGGAGGAGGGCATGGTAACCCACTCCAGTATTCTTGCTTGGAAAATTCCATGGACTGAGGAGGCTGGCGAGCTACATACAGTCCATAGGGTGGCAAAGAATCATACATGACTGAAGCAACTGAGCACGCAGGCATAACTGCTTTACAATGTATTATTTTTTGCTAACAAAATTAATCTGTTATAAGTGTACTTATACTCACTCTGTTTTTATATTTCCTTCCCACTTAGGTTACCACAGAGCACTGAGTAGAGTTCCCTGGGCCATATAGTAGGTTTTCATTAGTGATCTATTTTGTACCTAGTAGCATATGTCTCTAAAGAAGACATACACATGGCCAAACACATGAAACAAATGAAAGATGCTCAACTCACTAATTATTAGAGACATATAAATCAAAACTAACAATGAGTTATCATCTCACACCGATCAGAATAACCATCATCAAAAAGTCTACAGATAATAAATTCTGGAGAGGATGTGGAGAAAAGGGAACCCTCCTATACTCTTGGTGGGAATGTATAGAGAACAGTATGAGGTTCCTTAAAAACCTAAAATAGAACTACCATAGGCACAGCAACTCCACTCCTGGGCATATATCTAGAGAAAACCAGAATTTGGAAGGAGATCTGCACCCCTATGTTCATCGAAGCACTGTTTGCAATAGTCAGGGCATGGAAGTAACCTAAATGTCCATCGACAGAGAAGTGGATAATGAAGATGTGGTATATATGTACAATGGAATGTTGCTCAGCCATGAAAAGGAATGAAATAATGGCATTTGTAGAGATGTGGGTAGATCTAGAGATTGTCATACAGAGTGAAGTAAATGAGAAAGAGAAAAACAAATGCCTTACTTCTTGAGTGGTGGAGTCATGGTTATTCTTTTAGTTATTGTTTCTTTATATGTTGCATATATGCCTTAGCTATTTTAATCAAATCAATTAACACCTGATAGACATAATGATTAATAAAAAGTATTACACAAACATTGTTGCATAGCAATATAAGGACATATGCTAAAAGACATTCATTGAAGCATTATTTTTAATAGCAACATACTAGAAATGACCAAAATGTTCATACATATGCACTAAGTTGCTTCAGTCATGTCCGACTTTTTGTGACCCTATGGACTGTAGCCCCCCAGGCTCCTCTCTCTATGGGATTCTCCAGGAAAGAATACTGGATTGGGTTGCCATGCCCTCCTCTGGGGGATCTTCCCCACCCAGAGATCGAATCCAATTCTCTTACATCTACTGCATTGGCAGATGGGTTCTTTACCACTAGTGCCTCCTGTGAAGTCCCATCGTAAATAAATAATAAATTATGGCACACATAAAATGGAATGCTTTGCATTCATCACAAAGAACATGGGATATCTGTATGTTCTCACATAGAAGTTAATCTTTGATACACTGACAATAAAGCAAGTTGCACAGGAGGTTGGAATAGAGCTCATTTTTGTGAGGAGAAACATTTTATACATATAAATTTATAAAAAATGTATATAATACTTTGATATATATACTATATAGATATATAAATATATGAAGTATATTTATATACTTTATATGAATATATAAATATTTATATATACATATATAAATATATAAAGTGATCATGGGTGGCTTCAGCCTGCAGTGGCTTGAAGAGGGGCTTTGATTCTCAGCCAGAGATTGAGGCCAGGTCATGGCAATGAGAGCACCAAATTCTAACTACTAGACCAGTGGTCAGTGGCAAGGCTTTAACCCTTCAGTTTTGTAGAAGGGAATTCCCACAAAGATGGAAACTAATGAAACAAGTAAAGTGCTTATTATGAGGAAAAGGGTACAGTACATGTGGATAGACGCAAGGGCAGACTCAGAGAGAGTCATGCCCTCGTGGTGATTTGAATCGTTTATATGGGGCATTTCTTCCAGGTTTTCTTTAGCCAATCATTTTGCTTTGCCTGGTTCTGAGTCTGTATTTGGTATATCTCGGGGTCCTCCCATGTGTGCATGTGCATCTTTTAGCCAAGATGGATTCTAGTGAAAAGGCCTATGTGTAGTTGTGTCACTTACTGTGAGATGACACCCACTCCCTTTTTGACCTTCAAGGAGCCTCTCTCCACATGTGTAGTCATGGAGGTCTCCTTCACGTCAAGAATGAGGAATACGGGGTCTTTTATCTCTTATCTGGGCAGGGCCCAATCTTCTCCATCAATTCTGCTTTTATGGAGTTTCTGCTGTTGTGGGGTTTCTGTTCACAGGGGAGAAACTGTTCAGCCTGCAGCCCATCTATTTCCTGCCTCAAACGCACATAGGAAAAACAAATGCTAAAGGACACATATTAAAATGTTACTGGTGTTGATCTCGTAAGAGTGGAAATGAAGGGGAGAAATAGAACATTTACTTTTAACTGTTTATATTTCTTTCCTGTTTGATTTTTTCCCAAAAATCATTACTATTTTGTTTTTAAAAAATTAGTGAAAATTAAGTACAAATCTCCTCTGTTTCTGACCCTCATCACCAAACAAGGTTTGCCAAAGCCAATAAATTTCCATTCTACCTTTTAAAAAGTAATCTGCACACTACTCATGCTGTACTAAAGGAGCTCTCTTCTATGACCTGGCTGGCTATGAACTCTGGTCTTTATTTGGTGATAATGAAGTGTATCAAAGAGAGTCCTTTTGTATACAAAGTGAACTGTCAACTAATGTGTTCTATCTCAGGCATTGTCAGAAAAGCAGATAATAAATACAAATGCATTTTTCTCTTCATGGGCAGTTTCTTTTTCTCACTTCTTGATGGCTTTCTATTTTTGCTCTTTTCCATCCAGAAAAGGTCAATTGAAGCCCCTGTGAGTGTGATCTTGCCAATGTTTCAAAAGCAGTTGCATGTTTTGAACTGCAGCATAAACTCTTGTTTCCCAGAGCAGCTCTCCTCCTTTCCTCCACCTTTTCTAATAGACCTTGCATCAACAGGCTCATTGAAAATAAGCATCTGAACCCATAAACATTATTAAGAGATAATATATTATGTTTATATAGGTGTTTTTCCTATTATTCAATCTAATAACATTTTCTTTCTAAGAGACCTTGTCACAAAAGCTAGCATTTCCCCCGCCCAAGTCATACCCCCTACGCCCCCCTGCTGCGCTGCTCAGCACTGCTAGCAGTCATTTCATACAGGAAAGAAAAGTAGAATCAAGTCAGTACCATGCTGCTTTTTCCAACTGCTATACTTCTTGGCCATTATAACCCCAAAAGCTTTCTTTTTCAGATCTTTCTTCTCTCCTACCCCCCATTAGTCCATCAAACGGGCCCATTGCCTTATAAAGTACAAAAGATTAAAACATTCTGGCTGTGAATCAAAGCCCCAAACTGTCCACTTTCATTTTTTTAAACAGTATATTATAAAGTTGGAAGAATTATTACAATAGCAGTATATATCCAACAGTGTAAAACATCTTGAACTGAGAACATAGTGAAGGTTTTAAATCTGCTTTTGGAAAATTGCACCCACACCCCTAGACTGCCCCCCTCCCCCATACCCCTGCTTTGCCAAATAATAATAATAATAATAATCCACATTCTTTAAGTTGTAAATTTCAAAACAGAAGAGTGAAAAAGGTAATATTTGGAAGTCACTTGTAATTTAAAGCTACAAAAACTTCAAAATCAGTATAGAATGTACATGAGACTTGAAGAAAAATATTAATTAATTAAAGCAGAGGATGACTGATTGTTAAATAGCCTCACAAGAAACTAGCATGAGTTGATCAGACATTCTGCACTAGGGAAGAATAGATTTGGAACTCAGACGTCCTCTGCTATATTTCTCAAAATGCACCTCACCGACAGGTTTTAATAATCTGGGGACACCTTTCCTAACTCCTCCTTTTCCTTCCTCATCCTTCTCTTATCATGACCTCCTTTAGTTCATTGAATTGTTTGCAAGCTAAAAATTCACTTTCATACTTACTGTTTGCCAAAGTTATTCCATGGTTGGTTCTGCCAACTTACCTGAGAGATCTTGGTCATGACTGTTCACGTTGGCTTCTCCTTGGCTCTCCTCACCTTTCCTAGGCTGGATGTTCTTCCCTTTTCCCCTTTCTGTTGATAGCTGAAGGTAGTCTGAAAAAATAATGTTATATTTAAAAATGATATGGTTGACTTAGAATAATGGGGCTGTCCTTGGACAAAAAGAGGAAAAAAACAAAACAAAACAAAACACAAAAAACAGCTAGCTTCATGTTTTATTGCTAAGCTGTAGCCAAATGAGGGACAGAGGGCAGGCTGTGTGCCTATGTAAACCACTGGCAGTAGGAGTCTGGACAAAATATTTTGGCTTTCATACTACAGTAGCACTAGGCTGTGTTATCTTTTGTGCCAGGTTCCTGGGTTGAGGACCATGGGAGGCTGACACTTTGAGGTACATGCCAAACAAACCATAATAAGATTTTTAAAATTGATATGTGAGAGGTGTATCCATTTTAGTATTAATTTCTACTGTGAGGAAACACATTTCTATTAAAGACTTCCTGTTGTCAAGATAAATGCAAAAATGAAATCCAAGGAAATAGTTTAGAATTTCAAAGCTTACTGGCCAAAATACTATCATCTGAAAAATCTGTTTCTTACAGGTTAAAGTGCCTGATTCATCTACAGTTGCTTGAGAATTGTAATTAGGTAAGAAAGCTCTTATAGTGTCAGCTTTTCAGGTAATGGCACTCAATAAGTTTAATGATTAAGTGTTTGTTGATGAGGTAGTTGAGTTTTTTTTGTTGTTTTTGTTTTTGTTTTTTCCCATTTTGTCACTTAGCCATTTGCCAAGTTAAAAAATTCCATGAGTTCATAAATATTAGAATTATTGTTACAAATAGAGTACTAGCTGTTAAAATTCCTTAAGGTACACCCATGCCACCTAATAAAAAACTGCAATTATTTCTTGGAGGAACAAATCTTATATTCTTAAGTCAATTTGCTTCTATTAGAAAGTAGCAATATTGGAAACATGCAAACCAATGAGGTACTTGAACTATAAAAGAATTCTAATCTCAGCAAGACAGTGTAAATCTATGCTCTGTGGAGTCTTCCAGTGTGGAAAACAGCTGGGCAATATTAAAACTTTTAAACTTGACCTCTATGAACTCCATTCCTTGTAACTGAATAAGTAAAAACATGTTCTTCCTTGTGAAGGCATGTCTATATGACTCCAAAACCATACATTAGGCTAGTCAGTTCAGTCAAACATTTAGTCAACCCAGTGGTAAAAAAAACAAAAAAAGAATTCCGAGATACTTTTTTTTTTTTTTGTAGCCCCAAAACCATTCAACAGATTTTCTTTGCTTTTTGCCAGTTGATTTTCTATTGTGATTCCTAATCCTTGTGTAAAAACTCATCTCCAAGAATGTCAGGAGCTGTCAAAAAATTCTCAAAACAGAATTACTTTTAATTCCTTTCAAATCGCAAAGATATATCACACAGCATAGTCATTGGAAGTCATAAAATCAAATATCTAAAGTGTCACAATTTCAAAGTAGACTAGGAAAAAATGATCCAGTCCAAATCTACTGAGATTGTTGGATGGCATCATCGACTTGATGGACATGAGTTTGATCAAGCTCCAGGAGTTTGTGATGAACAGGGAAGTCTGGAGTGCTGCAGTCCATGGGGTCGCAAAGAGTCGGACATGACTAAGTGACTGAACTGAACCAACTCTACTATAGAGCTGCTTTTCTCTCTCTTTAAATTTTCAGCAGTGACATTTTTAAAACGGGATTTTCAGAAAGGATGATGATAAATGTTGATTTTCAGTGTGGTGAGTTGTTCTTCATGTGTTTCTTACATTATTTTATTTTTGTTGATAGAACTTTAGAAAGTGTTAGGCTTTGAAAACAATTCTGGTTAGGAGTTATGCTTCCACCTCTATGTGGGAAGGTATTTCTGTGGAGAAAAACAACTGTATTAAGACTTTTGATTGCAAGTGACAGAGACCCATCTGACATTGTCTTGAATGCTTGAATGATGATGATGTTTGTGATTATGATAATTCATGTTAAAGCATTTTGACTCACAAAACTAAAATGTCCAAGAAAATCAAGCTACAAGCACGTCTAATTCCAGGAGCTTAAACATTTTAATCAAAACTTGATCTCCCTGCTTCTCCTGGTTTTGCTTTTATCTGTACTTGCTTTATGTACTTTTTTCTGTGGAGACTTTTCTCTATGCAGGGAGTCTATCCCTAGGTCATGGCAACAACCCTGGGGTTACTTCTACAAGCAAGCAACCCTAACATAAAGAAGTAACCCAACAAAAAGTCTGAGAGTTCACTTTTATTTGCCTTGGTCCTGTTGATGTGGATAAATAAATGATCTGTGATGTCGACCAAGCCTGTGTCATGCTCCTACTTCTGAGACCAAGAACTTTACTCAAACTCCGTGCATTGGGAAAACTGGACGACAATTGGTTACTCATAGGAAAATGAGAGTAATGTTAAAAGGAAGATTCATGAATTATAATGTTGGGCTGGCAAAAAAAATATATTTACTTCAGCAATATTCTATATATACATTGCTAATTTTTTATACACATACAAAAGTGTTATTAATAAAAAGTTAATCAGTTGATCTAAGAAAGATTGAGGCTTATAATTTGGGAAGAACATCTCAAAAAGCTCCAAGAACTTTTCTGCCCATTAGAATTCAAAACGCAGTTATGTAAGTTTCTTGAGAGAGGGCTATACTTTAAATGATGTATTATATACAATTAATCTAGATCTACAAGTGTAAAGTGGTGGGTTATCATGACACCTTACAAGATCAAGAAGGAAAGCTATCTTTTAAAGAGGTGTCCTGTTGCTGCTAGGAGAATGTTGCTCTTTATGGCTGAGCAGATATTTCTGCAAATTGCCGAGGTGTGACCTATGCATAATGCACACAATGCATGGTGAAGGGAGAGAGGAGGCCAAAGGGCAGAGAAAAATTTTTTTGTGTGTTTAAATATTTCTTGTCTTGCCCTAAAATATGAATTTTATTTCATAGTGTCTATAATGCAAATACAATAACCTTAAATATTCATCAATAAGTGCAATATGCCAGGCACAGTGCTTGACCAACTTTCTTTCCCAAAACTTTGAGGGATGGGAAAGGAAGCTGGGTCTCTGCTGGGTCTGCTCTCTTGAAGCTGGGGATCCTTGACAATATGAACACTGTGGGAGAGAGAACTTGCAAAGCTTCCTGAGGCAAAAGTACAAAAATGGAGCAGAGAAAGACATGTTAGGAACCTCAAGACAATTCAGGTAATGTTAAACGCTTTTCTACATGGGGCCTCCCTGGTGGCTCAGATGGTAAAGAATCTGCCTGCAATACAAGACACTCAGGTTTGATCCCTGGGTCAGGAAAATCCCCTCGAGAAGGGAATGGCTACCCACTCCAGTATTCTTGCCTGGAGAATCCCATGGACAGCGAAGCATGGTGGGCTACAGTCCATCGGGTCACAAAGAGTCAGGCACAACTCAGCAACTAACACATTCTTTCATACTTTCTCTTTATGCATTGTCTGTAATCTACACAACAAGCCAAAATAGGTTGTATGAAGTTCATTTTGCAGATGGAAACTGTTTATAAGTCTCAGAGAGGCTAAGTGGTTTGCCTGTAAGGACACAGCTAGTTAGAGTCTAAGCTGGGATTTGAACTCAGATCTGTATAGCCCCGAACCCTGTGCTCTTTCCACTGTATTATTCAGCACTCACACCTATATACAATTTTATATAAATGGATAAAATATTATACTTTGATACTAAGAATGTCTTCAGTGCAATCTAAGTAGGAAATGTTAACACATGAAATCTGACACTAGAAAAAATGATATTTTATGTTGGAAGGAGAACAGAGTGTATTTTCTCTCTCATTTGACAAGACTGTTGACAGCACTAACCACATTAACTTCACAGAACATCCTTGATCTCACCATTCCACCCCTTTGATTTCAAGATAGCTGTACCCTGGAAATTAAATATCACTCTCATCATTGATGCTGCCTATAATGTTAGTAGAAAACATTACATTAGCTTTGAAAACTATTTTTAGTAATGTTCTTGTATCATAGAAGTTAATGCTTAAGAATATTTCATTGGAGAACAAATCACAATCAAATACAGAAATATTGAAGAGGCCCAATGCAACAAGTCAACTTCATCAAGTAGAAAACATACATTATTTATAAAATAAAATCTGGGAGTTATTCCAGAAAACACAATGAAAACTAGAGATAGGACTTTTCCAATATTTTGATCTTGAAATGGTCCCTCTAATACATTAACAATTCATGTACTAACAACATTTATAGTGCATGCAGTAGCTTTTTGCATATCAAGTGAATCTTTCATTACAATAATTTATATTATGAAATTAGTCTTTCTGTACTTGGAGGTTTACTTTTTAGCAGGTGGCATTGGGCGGCTTTCTGTGGTTCAACTCTGTCAGCATTTTCATTATCAGCATTTCTCTTTTCCCTCTGAGCCATTTCACAGTCGTTCCAAATTGTATCTGGCTAAAACTTGGCATCTAAATTGCCACCTTAGAATTCTGTCTCAAGGAAAATCCCAGTGTCAGTCTAATGAGCTGAATTGTATATATAGCACAGTCAGTTTTAGGCAGTCCCAATCTCTATTTTTAAACTCAGTTATAACTAAAACACTGAGATAATTATGATACACAAGCCATTGTTGATGAGAAAAACTTTCATTCATTACTTTTTCTAATTAGTTCTCTTAAGTACAGCTAGGAATCTTGGAATCTTTGTTTTCATCCTAAGAGGCAATTGATTCATTTCAGCAAAGTTGCAGTGAAAGTATTTTTCTTTTTAGTTGTTATTTGGCATAACTCACCTAGTTCAATGTTTTCTAAAGTGTTACATTTTATTTTAAAACTTTTTGTTTGAGCATTGACTCAGGCTGTCTTCCCATAGATAAAGTGGGACAGAATCGATGCATTGCAGGCTTCCTTTGCTGCTCTGTGTGATAAACACTGTCTAACAAGTCAGGAAAAATCCATTTTGATGCTACTTCTCCAATTAGACCTGTTAAACAGTCTTTGAATGACTGAATTTGGTTTTAGTTTTACACACAGATACATTGTTAAGCTAATGTTTTAAAAGTAAACTATAGCACCATTAATATTAATTTCTAAGAAGTTCTTTTTTTTTAAAATCAAATCTCTAACTATAAGCAAGTGAAGCTGTAATTGTTTTGTTGAGATTCAGTGTAACTTGATTACTCTCTAACTACTCAGTAATTTTTGGAAATCCTGTTCGTTCAGTTTGAACAGTTGCAGATGACTTGTATGTGTATAAGAAAACTGTGTCATTAGCATATGTTCTGAGAATGAGTTCCTTCCAGTATGTGCAAAGATCAGGAAGCTTGGAGGAAGGAAAAAAAAAACAAAAACTGCTGCCTTCTTTCAAAAACTATCTACTGAAGCTCTCTGTTACCTTGTACAAGATGCAAGAGGTAAGTCCTCTGAGGAATGTGAAGTGTAAACCAGCACACAAATTCAAGGAACTTGTTATCTTCCATGAGAAATAACAACTACATAAAATCTTAAAAAGTAAAGCAATATAGGATAAAAGTCAGATGGAGAGAGACTGCAATACTTGAGCAAAGCTCAGTTCTTTAATTTTTTTTTCCTAAGAGAGATGTTGCAAATATATTATCTTTTCACTACAATAATCCAAATTCTCTTTTTTTATACTATTTGATAAACCCTGATAAAATCAGGTCACTGTATGATGACATAATTTAGTAGGTCAAACAAAACTGCTTCACAAATCTGGCAGTGATTTGTCAAAACCTGGCAAAGTCCTTCTGCAGGCTTGGTCAGTAAACTTTCACAGCATTGTAATTTTTTAAATGACCAGATCAAACCAAGGTCACCTCTAAGCTGTTAAAACTACTGCCACTGCAACTTTATTATTGTTAAAATCTGCATTCCCAAAATGACAATTATATTTAAAACTGAGTTAGTGCTTCTTTCAGTCCAGGACCATTGTGAATGTTATTCTATGTAAGAAGCATGGGTAACCTACTTAGGTGAGATAGAGAGAGAGAAACTAGATGGTTGAAAACTGTGAAGTATGAAACAGAAGAGCTTTAAGTTAATCCTTACATCAAACACCATAAAATAATGTTGAAATTCAAAAGATTTTTCAAATCTAGACTCTCTCCCACTGGGAAAGTTAATGTTTTCAAATGAAGATCCCTCCAGATGTAATCTTGTATCCCAGCTAATGCCATCTGTTCCTGTTGACTATTCACTACTAATTCATAAACTACTACATAATTTCTGAGATAGGAACACCTTAATCAATGGTCACACATAATAAATGTGATGACACTATCTCTTAGAGCTCAAGAGATATTATGAAATTTTAATTGATTATCTTCAAAGAACTATGTGATTCCTGAAAATAAAGAATCAAAATATAAAGGCTTATAATCTTGACTACTTATGGAAACTATTTGAAGGTGAAAACATAATTAGATACATTTGTTTTACTTTCTTTTCCTGGGCAGGTTAAAATGGAGAGATTCTTTGTTCTTTCAGATTCTCTTGCTATACAACACTCAGTATTGTCTCCTAATACCTCACTCTAATCAATATTAAACAATTTTGTTCTGTTTTACAGTCATTGATCTTTTGCCAAAATTGTTTTTGAAAGGGGGTACTAAAAAGTTATTGTTTATGATTTAGCTAACAAAGGACCTACTCTAAATGAGGAGTAACCAATCATTTTTGATAACACACTGAGCTAGTGTAATCCTCACCAATATCATTTAGCAAATTTCTCAGAAATACTTTATGCTTGCTTTTCAAACTGAGGTACACAGTGATATACAGGGAGAAAGTTACTTGTAGCTTTAGACACTTATCTGAAGATAGAGTATCTTCTGGAAGAGTCAGTTTTACTCACTGATAGAACATAGGCATATATTTTATATGTATAACAAGCATGATGTACTGTGGCATGAAATGCAAACTTTGTATAATTGGATAAAATATATGACTTAAAGAAATCCTCACCCTGAAGCAGCACCTAACCCACCCCACTGCATTCTTATCCTCTCCTTGTTGTATGTATCATCTTCTGCTTTTTAGGAATGTGTGTGTTCAATCATTCAGTCTTGTCCAGCTCTTTGCGACCCCACGGACTGTAGCTTGCCAGCCTCCTCTGTCCATGAAATTCTTCGGGCAAGAATACTGGAGTGAGTTGCCATTTCATACTCCAGGGAATCTTCCCAACCCAGGAATTGAACCTGGATCTCTGGCGTCTCCTACATTGGCAAGAGGATTCTTTACAAACTGCACCACCTGGAAGCCCAGGAATACTGTGAATTTTAGGAATACTGAGAAGTAGCAAAAAGTATAATTTGGGGGATAGAAAAATAACCTGAATTCATAGTGTGGCACTAACTCGCTGATGTGCTCAGCCCCAGAAATAGTGTCTTTTTCTATTGTAAAAAATATCTAAAGGTGTTCACTGTGTAGACCTGGATGAATGATCATAGCATCTCTTGTGGAAGCTGTTTGCAGCAGGTTCAGAAACAGAAAGCCTGCTGTCTACACAGGAGACCATGAAAGAGAAAGGTTACTGTACCTCTTCCCTTGTCCACAGTGATCAAGTAAGGAGTTAGAAGAACTGGAGACAGAAGCAGGGGTCAGTTTTCTGGCTGAAGGAGATTCATAGCGCAGTTTGTTCCAAAGCTGTCAGAATCACAAACTGAATATAAATACTGACTGAGCTTGCTATCGCCTCCAGGCTAGAAGATACTCCAAATTTAAGCCTGTGACTAAATAGGCATATATTATCTCTTGTAACTGTCACAAAGATCCTACACATGTATCATCACATACATTTTACAGATGAGGAAAGGTTCTTAAGTAACTTGGTCATGATCACATTCTGTTTTCTTTGATTTTTCAATGATGTTTGAGATTATTTCTTTTCTTTTATTTTCAGTGTTAGAAATATATTTGGTTTTAAAATTAACATATAGAAATCAAATAGCTTTTCTATAATCAAGATTATTTCTTTTCATTATAGGCTATCACACTTCTCCACTTGGTAATTGAGGAATTTGAATTGAGAGACTATTTTCAGGTTCCTTGTTTTAAACACAAGAACTTTTTATCCATTCTCTTATGGGGGCTAAGTCATTTCTCTTTGAATTAAAAAGTTGTTAGGAATTTGAACTCATGCCTACTAGATCTTGGAATGGAACCATCAACTTACTCAGATGTTAATTTGAATATTCTAATTTTTTGAATGTCACAAAAATGAATACTGCATTTGGAAAAATTAATTATGATTTAAGTATTAGACCTGTTGTTTTTCTACATGAAATTTTTTTGCTGCTTGGTTGCACACCTACGTGGTGAGAAAATGAAATTGTGCTTCCTAATCTCTAATGTAGACATATTTCCAATTTTTCAAAATGAAAAGTCTCCAGTGTTTAGGATAAGATTCAATGAATGCATATAACAATTGCAGTAGAATGTCTGTTGAAATATGAATTTTGGTGGATATGACACTAGTTTACTCTTTGTCCATAGGAACTAACTAATTTTGAGTAGGTTAATTATTCTCCAGTAGCCTGATTTATCTTCTTTTAGTTGTTCAAATTTATTACTGTCATCTGATAATGTCATAAACATCAAATCATACCAAATATGTGTGGATACATTGCTGTCAATTGCTTTACATTCAGCATGACTCTCTTTATGCTGGTTGAAAATGACTGGGCAGTAGTAAGATAATGATTCTACTTACCAGGGATCTTATAGGGACATGAATTTCAATAATAACTTACATTAAATAATAAATTAATGATATAATGTAAGAGTGTAAACAGAGGGAGATCTTATAATGCCCAGTGATCTGGCCCATGATTTGCTACTCACTCCCCAAGAATAGTTCGATGAATGGCAGTGTAAAAGCATTTGGAAAGCTTTCTTTTCTTCTACTAGCTCTATTTGCTTTTTGTTTGTGCAGGAAAACATAACCACCTATATATAAAAGAACTATACAGACAACTCTCATTAAAATAAATTGATTCCAGTTTTTTTTTTTTTTTAATTTTTGAAGTTTTCAAAATCTTCCTTTGCTTTACTTTTTAAAAACTGGGATATTGAATTAGCAAATTAAATTGATAGGAGAAGAGGAAAATATTTGGGAATACTTGCCTTAAAAAACTCACATTTTGTATTTCCATAAAAATTATGAAATTATTTGTTCTAGTTCTGTGAAGAATACCGTTGGTGGCTTGAAAGGGATTGCATTGAATCTATAGATTGCTTTGGGTAGTATACTCATTTTCACAATATTGATTCTTCCAATCCATAAACACAGTGTATTTCTCCATCTGTTTGTGTACTCTTTGATTTCTTTCATGAGTGTTTTATAGTTTTCTATGTATAGGTCTTTTGTTTCTTTAGGTAGATGTACTCCTAAGTATTTTATTCTTTTTATTGCAAAGGTGAATGGTATTGTTTCCTTAATTCCTCTTTTTGTTTTCTCATTGTTAGTGTATAGGAATGCAAGGGATTTCTGTGTGTTAATTTTATATCCTGCAACTTTACTATATTCGTTGATTAGCTCTAGTAATTTTCTGGTAGAGTCTTTAGGGTTTTCTATGTAGAGGATCATGTCATCTGCAAACAGTGAGAGTTTCACTTCTTCTTTTCCTATTTGGATTCCTTTTATTTCTTTTTCTCCTTTGATTACTGTGGCCAAAACTTCCAAAACTATGTTGAATAGTACTGGTGAGAATGGGCACTCTTGTCATGTTCCTGATTTTAGGGGAAATGCTTTCAATTTTTCACCATTGAGGGTAATGTTTGCTGTGGGTTTGTCATATATAGCTTTTTTATGTTGAGGTATGTTCCTTCCATTCCTGCTTTCTGGAGAGTTATAATCATAAGTGTGTGTTGAATTTTGTCAAAGGCTTTTTCTGCATCTATTGAGATAATCATATGGTTTTTATCTTTCAATTTTTTAATGTGCTGTATTACATTGATTGATTTGTGGATATTAAAGAATCTTTGCATTCCTGGGATAAAGCCCACTTGGTCATGATGTATGATCTTTTAAATATGTTGTTAGATTCTGTTTGACAGAATTTTGTTAAGGATTTTTGCATCTATGTTCATCAGTGATATTGGCCTGTAGTTTTCTTTCTTTGTGGCATCTTTGTCTGGTTTTGGAATTAGGTGATGGTGGCCTCATAGAATGAGTTTGGAACCTTGAATAGCCAAAGCAATCCTGAGAAAGAAGAATGGAACTGAAAGAATCAACCTGCCTGACTTCAGGCTCTACTACAAAGCCACAGGCATCAAGACAGTATGGTACTGGCACAAAGACAGAAATATAGATCAATGGAACAAAATAGAAAGCCCAGAGATAAATCCACGTATCTATGGACACCTTATCTTTGACAAAGGAGGCAAGGATATACAATGGAAAAAAGACAACCTCTTTAATAAGTGGTGCTGGGAAAACTGGTCAACCACTTGTAAAAGAAAGAAACTAGAACACTTTCTAACACCATACACAAGAATAAACTCAAAATGGATTAAAGATCTAAATGTAAGGCCAGAAACTATAAAACTCCTAGAGGAGAAGATAGGCAAAACACTCTCCGACATAAATCACAGCAGGATCCTCTACGACCCACCTCCCAGAATATTGGAAATAAAAGCAAAATTAAACAAATGGGACCTAATGAAACTTAAACGCTTTTGCACAACAAAGGAAACTATAAGCAAGGTGAAAAGAAAGCCTTCAGAATGGGAGAAAATAATAGCAAATGAAGAAACAGACAAAGGATTAATCTCAAAAATATACAAGCAACTCCTGGATCTCAATTCCAGAAAAATAAATGACCCAATCAAAAAATGGGCCAAAGAACTAAACAGACATTTCTTCAAAGAAGACATACAGATGGCTAACAAACACATGAAAAGGTGCTCAACATCACTCATTATCAGAGAAATGCAAATCAAAACCACAATGAGGTACCATTACACGCCAGTCAGGATGGCTGCTATCCAAATGTCTACAAGCAATAAAATGCTGGAGAGGGTGTGGAGAAAAGAGGAACCCTCTTACACTGTTGGTGGGAATGCAAAGTAGTACAGCCACTATGGGAACAGTGTGGAGATTTCTTAAAAAACTGGAAATAGACTGCCATATGACCCAGCAATCCCACCCTGGGCATACACACTGAGGAAACCAGATCTGAAAGAGACACATGCACCCAATGTTCATCCAGCCTGTTTATAATTGCCAAGACATGCAAGCAACCTAGATGCCCATCAGCAGACGAATGGTAAGGCGAAGCTGTGGTACACATACACCAGGAATATTACTCAGCCATTAAAAAGAATTCATTGAATCATCTAATGAGATGGATGAAACTGGAAGCCCATTATAACAGAGTGAAGTATGCCAGAAAAGATAAAGACCATACGTTATAAAGTCATATATAGGAATTTAAAAAGATTGTAATGAATACCTATAGCAAACAGAACAAAGAGACACAAGTACAGAAACAGACTTTAGACTCTGGGGAGAAGGCGAGGTGGATGTTCTGGAGAAAAGCATTGAAACAAGTATACTATAAGGTAAACGATCACCAGCCAGGTTGGATGCATCGAGATGGGTGCTCAGGGCTGGTGCATGGAAGACCAGAGGATGGGATGAGAGTGAGTGGGAGGGCGGAACGGAGGGAACACAGTAACCATTTGCTGATTCTGTCAATGTTATGGCAAGAAACACTACAAATTGTAAGTAATTAGCCTCCAATAATAATAATAAGGAAAAAATTCACATTTAGCTAAGTATTTGTTTTACTTGTGTATTGAATATTTTCTTTTTAAAATGTTAATTGTTAATTATAAAATTACCAAATTAGCAAAAAAAAAGGCAATAAATGACCCTTTAACATTTTAATCTATAGATAGGTTTTTTTTTTGGCATTTTTCTCATAAGTGAGATCATATTTTTTATATTGTCTTATTTACTTTCTTCACATTGTAATTGGTCATAAAGTTCCTCTGTGCATACTCAGTCATTTCAGTCATGTCTGACTCGCTGTGATCCTATGGACTATAGTCCACCAGGCTCCTCTACCCAAAGGATTCTCCAGGCAAGAATACTGAAGGGGGTTGCCATATTATCCTCCAGGGGATCTTCTCAACCCAGGGATCAAAGCTGTGTCTCCTGAGTCTCTTGTATTGCAGGAGGATACTCTACTGCTGAGCCACCAGGGAGTCCAAAGACATTATGTTATTAAATATTTTTTCAATTAAATCACTTTTAATGACTACACAGTATTTCATTCCATTATTTTTTATGTCCTCATGTGTATCTAACCAAATCTTTGTTTGATACATTTAGGATATTTCTATTTTTTCACTCTTATAAATAATACTACCATAGATATTCTAGAACATACAATTTTGCATACTTATCAATTTATTTTTAAGATAAATTTCTATAAGTGAATGTTCTGAGTTGAGAATATGACTGTTCTTAAGACTTGTAGCATATTTCCAGTCTTCTCACTAGAAAGGCTCTAAGGAAGAAAATTCCTACTAGCAGCATGTAGGAGCATTTATTTCATTCTGTGCTCAAGAACATTGGAATGCTACTTTCAAAATGTTAAGTATTAATTTATTAGTAATTTTCACACTAATTTATTAGCAGTAAGCCATGTGATATGTATTCCAATAAAAAACCATTATCCAAACAAATATGTGAAATGAAGAAAAAAGCAACATGGAGCAGCATCTAGAATGTAGTAAGAAGAAGTTCAACTTGCCCTTAAGTTGATATAGTTTTATTGAAACTTCATGAATCAAAGTAGGAATCCCATGGTTTACCATTGGGTCATTTACTGGGTAATTCAGTGTCACCCATGCATTAATTAATTACATATTCCAGAATGAATTGTTCTCAGTCACCCAGTCGCGTCTGATTCTTTGTGACCCTCTGAGCCATAGCCCTCCAGTTTCCTCTGTCCATGGTAATTTTCTGGCAAGAATACTGGAGTAGGTGGCTCTTCTCCAGGGGATCTTCCTGACCCAGGAATAGAACCCACATCTCCTGTGTCTCCTGCATTTCAGGCAGATTCTTTACCACCGAGCTATCAGGGAAGCCCATTCAGAATGCATATTCTGCAGCAAATGTTTAGAGCTGAGAATTTCTTCCTTTGCATTGTTCCAGAAGTTTGTTGTGCAAAATGCCTAATACACTTGTCAAATATCCTTAAGAGGGCCATTGTGACTCATATATGTGTGTGTATATATATATATATATATACACACTATCTGTCTCACAATATTCTAATAAGTCTGATTTCAAAGACAAAAACAAAGGCCCCAAAATCTTATTGTAAAGATAATGAACTGATGCTGAAGCTGAAACTTCAGTACTTTGGCCACCTCATGCAACGAATTGACTCATTGGAAAAGACCCTGATGCTCGGAGGGATTGAGGGCAGGAGGAGAAGGGAACGACAGAGGATGAGATGGCTGGATGGCATCACCGACTCGATGGACATGAGTTTGAGTAAACTCCGGGAGCTGGTGATGGACAGGGAGGCCTGGGGTGCTGCGATTCAAGGGGTCACGGAGTCAGACACGACTGAGAGACTAAACTGAACTGAACTGACTGATTCTACGTTTGATTACAAATCCTTTAATTTTTTTGAATAAATCTTAATTGATGCCTTACAATGACTGTTGTTTATAAATTTAGTCTCATACAAATATTCAAGTAGGAGGTTTTTGCCTTTTTTAATATATCTAACTTTAGTATAGTGAAGTAAATAGTGTTCTCGTAAAATTCATGTCTAACCAGCCCAGGTTGGATGCATGAGACAAGTGCTTGCGGCTGGTGCACTGGGAAGACCCAGAGGGATCTGGTGGAGAGGGAGGTGGGAGGGGGGATTGGGATGGGGAATACATGTAAATCCATGGCTGATTCATGTCAGTGTATGGCAAAAACCACTACAATATTGTAGAGTAATTAGCCTCCAATTAATAAAAATAAATGGAAAAAAAAATCATGTCTATCTGGAAAACTCAGAATGTGATTTTATTTGGAAATAGGGTCTTTGCAGTAGTAATTAATTGTTTCTGTACATGAAATCATTCAGAATGTAGGGAGATTTTTAAATCTAATGACTGGTCTCCTTTTGAGAAGTGGAGAGGACTCAAGTACACAAAGAATAATATAGTGTTAACATGGAAGCAGATATTAGAGTGATGTGTCTACAAGCCAAGAAATGTCAAGGCTTATCAACAAAGATCAGAAGCTAGGAGACAGGCATAGATGATTTCTCTCTCAGAGCCTTCAAAAGGAACCAATCCTGCCAACACCCTGATTTTGAACTTCTGGCCTCCTGAACTGTGAGACACTAAATTTCTATTGTTTTAAGCGACCTAATTTGTGATACTTTGTTATAGCAGCCCTAGGAAATTAATATCTTTAGAAAGTTCCTTGGGGCTCCAAATGTTGCTCTGGTGGTAAAGAACCTGCCTGACAATACAGGAGATATAAGGGACACAGATTTGATCCCTGGTTTGGGAAGATCTCCTGGAGGAAGGCATGGTAGCCCACTTCAGCATTCTTTCCTGGAGAATCCCACGGGCAGGGGAACCTGGTGGGCCACAGTCCATAGTGTTGCAAAGAGTCAGACATGACTGAAGCAACTTAGTATGCACACGTGCATAAAGTTCTTTAATTCAATTCTTTCAGTAATTCACTTTGGTCATACTTTTCTATGCCTACAAAATTTGAGAACACTCTACACTGACTATCAGTAGATGCTAATGACAACTTACTACTCTCTGAGGCTAGTGGTGCTATGCAGATTGGAATTGTTCCAGCTTTCATACTGATTGCCAAAGAAAAAATACTTCGCCTGCAAATCAATTCGTAATCTGCTGCATATCTGAGCGTATCTTCTAACAGCCTTGAAGTATGTCTCACAAAACACAAGATAACAAAAAAATCAGTGAATTTCTCACAGTGAATTTAGAAAAAAGATGTTTCCCCTCCCAACTTTGGCATATTTATGAACTGAACTCTTTCTTATTGTTCTTCCTTTCAATTTCACTAAACAGTGTATGGGAAAACAAAAGCATAATAGTATCCTGTAGGAGACAGGAAGAATAAAAGAAAAGCAGGCCCCTACAAGTGCTGCAGAAGAAATTTATGATTATTTATAAACTGGATGCTATAAGGCATGAGACACTTGGAACAAGTCCAGAGGGAACAGTTCATAGTCTTGAAAACAAGATATCATCCTGGGAATCGAAAACTGACCCCAGAATGTTTCTCAACTGGCATCTCAGAGTGACATGTTTTACATATCTGGTGGAAAATCTATAGATAAGAATATTAGTCTTAGTTACTGATTTGTTATTGATTACTGTTTCTTAGTTACTTAATGGTTAATGATCATTTTGTTCTTTTGCCCTGAAGGCCACATGAGTTATAACTTAACTCCTTGCATATTCTTTCATTCATGGCAGAAAGTATAATAAAGCTGGCTTGGATTCAGTTTCAGCACCTTCACCTTGGAGTGGTGTTGGTCCCTTGGTCCTTGCTTTTCACTGAATTCTTGTGTCTTGTTTCTCATTCTCCAAAAGCCTTATCATGCTTTTTGAAACCCTGCTTGTAAGCCAGTCTCAACAGTACCCCCAGTGTTTGCTTGGCTTCAGATATGAAGCTCAGCTCTGGTGTGATTAGCTAGATATATATGGTAATACTTAATGTTGAGAAGCATTTTTCAGTGGAGAAACTGAAGGAGAATTTTGTCTTAATGCCCTGGTCCAGCAAGGTCATAGTGATATTTTCTCTTACTTTCATACTTACCTTATAACAAATCATTATAATCATCATATTTGCAGCTTAAACTTCTCTGTAATACAAGCTCCATATGGGTTAATGCTTAGATCCTGTTAATGCTATGAAGTGACAATAGAATGCAACTTTTAAAAGAGACTCTTCAAAGTCCTTGGTATGTAAATTACCTTCTTAAGTTAACAGTAGAATTTTTAAAGTATTTTGTTTTATCCCTTTTCATCTATACTACTAATATATAAGAAAATCCTTAATCATAATGAACAAAAAAATCATAAATGGTGCTACTATGATGCATCAGTTGTCTATTGCAACCTAGCAAGTAACCCCAATATATAGTGGTTTAAAACAACCAATGTTTATTATCTCACATTTTCAGTGAGTCAGCATGTGTCTCACTGGGGTGTCTCTGACTCAAAGTCTCACAAGGCTACAGTAAGGTTATCTACAGCATCTGAAGTCACCTCAAGGTGTTACTACAGGACGGTCCACTTCAAAATGTATTCATATGGTTCTTGGAAGGCTGCAGGTTAGCTCTTAGCTGGTGACATCAGTTAATTGCAATGTGGTAATCTCCATAAGGCAGCTTAAAATATGACAACTCAGAGTGAGTGAACAAGTGGGAGAGCAAAAGCAGATACCCATGGATGCAATCTCTTGGCAACCTGTTCTCCTACATAATATCCCTTCACTTTTACTGTATTCTATTTTTTAAAAGGGATTCTTGGGTCATCTGATCCACACTTAATGGGAGAATGGAACCATGGCATGAATATCCAGGGGCAGGATTCATTGGGGGCTATCTTAGAGGCTGACTGCCACATATGGCCAAAATGTTGTTAAAAGACACTTATTCCTTGGAAGGAAAGTTATGACCAACCTAGATAGCATATTAAAAAGCAGAGACACTACTTTGTCAACAAAGGTCCGTCTAGTCAAGGCTATAGTTTTTTCTAGTAGTCATGTACGGATGTGAGATTTGGACTATAAAGAAAGCTGAGTACCAAAGAATTGATGCTTTTGAACTATGGCGTTGGAGAAGACTCTTGAGAGTCCCTTGGACTGCAAGGAGATCCAACCAGTCCATCCTAAAGGAGATCAGTCCTGGGTGTTCATTGTAAGTACTGGTGTTGAAGCTCCAATACTTTGGCCCCCTGATGTGAAGAGTTGACTTATTTGAAAAGATAATGCTGGGAATCCTGATGCTGAGAAAGATTGAAGGCAGGAGGAGAAGGGGTTGACAGAGGATGAGATGGTTGGATGGCATCACTGACTCAATGGACATGGGTTTGGGTAAACTCCCGGAGTTGGTGATGGACAGGGAGGCCTGGCGTGCTGTGGTTCATGGGGTCGCAAAGAGTTGGACACGACTGAGCAACTGAACTGAACTGTAATTGCTAAATTTTGCCTTGTGGAAAAGTGGTCTGTGCTCCTATATTAGCATTTATGCCCAAACATTTTCTTTTTGTTCAGTCAAGCTTCGTTTGTTGCTGATTAAACATCCTGCTAATATTTCCAATAACATGTATCCTTGGGTATGTGTGTTAGTTTGGTGAATATTTATTAGCTTATCTGATCCATTCTCATAATATTTAAAGATTTGTTTAAAAAAATTATGTTGGCTGACCACGTTGTGACAAATGTGAATGTCAATGGTAGAATTGATGAAAACATTTACCTTTGGAATGACAAGCCTTGGTAAAAATGAAAAGCAGACCTGGTGATGAGGTTTATGAAAGGTAAAAGAAAAAGTCATAAGAGAAATAAAAGACAACAAACCTAACTATACCACAAAGCTTAAAGCTATGTTGTCAAGTCAGTAATAAGCAAGGCACATAGAAAAATAGCCTACTGCATGAGAATTGATCAAGATTGATGAAGAAACTCACCAAGTGATTAAGACAAAAATGTCACTTTTTAGAATTAAAACATTACCCAGAAAATAGAGAGAAATGGTGGGAAATTGGTATAGTAAGTCAAAAAGGAGAAATTTTAAAAATCCAAATCATGATAAACAAAAGTGAATTGGTAAGAATTGACAGTAAACAAGGTACTAGAAGAAAGCTATGGTCAATAAGCTGTTTAAACTCATGAAATAGTATTTAGCTAGAAGCTTAGTATCATAATATATACTCTAGTTTTTATTATTATTATTTTTGCCATGCCACACAACATGTGGGATCTTAATTCCCTGACCAGGGATAGAACCCGTACCCCCTGTATTGGAAGTATAGAGTCTTAACCACTGGACTGCTAGGAAAGTCCCTGTAGCATCACAATATAAAAGGACAAAAAAGAATTCTAGTGACATAAAATGTTGATGCTGTACACAATTCCTTAGTATTTCTTTACCCCAGTTTACAAAAGATAAAAGTGTTATTTTAGAGATTCCTGTGAAGGAAAACAAAGTATTGAAAAGACGGCAATTATATTCATGTCATGACAGGGAATGACACAATTAGAATGATTAAATGCTGGTAAAGTTCATTACTTAAAGGATTAAGTTATAACTCAGTGAAGTTGTAATGAGTCCAAAGTGGTAAGACCTTAAATGGAAGAGCTGGCCTTAGAAGATGGCATGCATTAGTCAGGATTGGATCATTACATCTTGATAGCAAATGAAGGATTTCATATTGTTCTGTGACTAAGCAGAGTTTCACTCATGACTATCAAATAGGTCCTCTTCAACTAAAATTATACTTATTATATTTTAAATGTCAAGACATAATTGTGTTCCGTGTCTGTATAGTAATTGCTTGAGTTTTCCCACTATGACTCAGGATATTTAGAATCTTGGAGAAGGCGAGATACAAATTTATGGCTGAGAGTACAGTTTCTGGAATCAGACAAGCTAGCTTTAAATCCTATCTCCACCACAGAGGAGCTGTATCTCCTTGGGAAAATTATTTAACCTCTCCAAAACCCTGTGTTCTGACCTAAAAATGAAAGTAAATGATAGTAGCCAACTCCTAGGATTGTTGGAGGGATAAATGAGAGAATATAACAAGTGCCTAGTACACAATAATGGTACTAAACTCAGGTGGTTCTGGAAAGAATTACAAAAGCAATGCAAGTTAGACCCACAGTATACAGGTCAATGTATAATGTTCAATATTTGTTAGTAATAATAACAATAAGTCTGTGCTGTGCTTAGTCGTGTCCGACTTTTTGTGACCCCATGACTGTACCCCACCAGGCTCCTATGTCCATGGAAATTCTCCAGGCAAGAATACTGGAGTGGGCTGCCATGTCCTCCTCCAGGGGATCTTCCCAACCTAGGGACCATACCCAGGTCTCCCACATTTCAGACAGATTCTTTACCAGTAGTGCCACCAGGGAAGCTCAAGAATACTGGAGTGGGTGACCTATCCCTTCTCCAGTGGATCTTCTGACCCAGGAATCAAACCAGGGTCTTCTGCATTGCAGGCGGATTCGTTGCCAGCTGAAAAACCAGGGAGTCAATTGGAACTTAATCTAACGCTGAAGAAGCTGAAGTTGAACGGTTCTATGAAGACCTACAAGACCTTTTAGAACTAACACCCAATAAAGATGTCCTTTCATTATAGGGGACTGGAATGTAAATGTACGAAGTCAATAAACACCTGGAGTAACAGGCAAATTTGGCCTTGAAGTACAGAATGAAGCAGGGCAAAGGCTAATAGAGTTTTGCCAAATGAACACACTGGTCATAGCAAACACCCTCCTCCAACAACACAAGAGAAGACTCTACACATGGACATCACCTGATGGTTAATAATGAAATCAGACTGATTACATTCTTTGCAGCCAAAGATGGAGAAGCTCTATTCAGCCAGCAAAAACAAGACCAGGAGCTGACTGTGGCTCAGATCATGAACTCCTTATTGCCAAATTCAGACTGAAACTGAAGAAAGTAGGGAAAACCACTAGACCATTCAGGTATGACCTAAATTAAATCCCTTATGACTATACAGTGGAAGTGAGAAATAGATTTAAGGGACTAGATCTGATAGACAGAGTGCCTGATGAACTATGGACGAGGTTCATGACACTGTACAGGAGACAGGGATCAAGACCTTTCCCATGGAAAAGAAATGCAAAAAGGAAAATGGTTGTCTGAGGAGACCTTTCAAATAGCTGTGAAAAGAAGAGAAGTAAAAAGCAAAGGAGAAAAGGAAAGATATTCCCATTTGAATGCAGAGTTCCAAAGAATAGCAAGGAGAGATAAGAAAGACTTCCTCAGTGATCAATGCAAAGAAATAGAGGAAAACAAAGGAATGGGAAAGACCAGAGGTCTCTTCAAGAAAATTAGAGATATCAAGGGAATATTTCAGGCAAAGATGGGCTCGATAAAGGACAGAAATGGTATGAACCTAACAGAAGCAGAAGATATTAAGAAGAGCTGGCAAGAATACACAGAAGAACTGTACAAAAAAGATCTTCATGACCCAGATAATCACAATGGTGTGATTACTCACCTAGAGCCAAACATCCTGGAATGTGAAGTCAAGTGGGCCTTAGAAAGCATCACTACAAACAAAGCCAGTGGATGTGATGGAATTCCAGTTGAACTATTTCAAAGCCTGAAAGATGATGCTGTGAAAGTGCTGCACTCAATATGCCAGCAAATTTGGAAAACTCAGCAGTGTCCACAGGACTGGAAAAGGTCAGATTTCATTCCAATCCCTAAGAAAGGCAATCCCAAAGAATGCTCAAACTACCACACAATTGCACTCATCTCACATGCTAGTAAAATAATGCTCAAAATTTTTCAAGCCAGGCTTCAGCAATACATGAACTGAGAACTTCCAGATGTTCAAGCTGGTTTTAGAAAAGGCAGAGGAACCAGAGATCAAATTGCCAATATCTGCTGGATCATCAAAAAAGCAAGAGAGTTCCAGAAAAACATCTATTTCTGCATTATTGACCATGTCAAAGCCTTCAACAGTGTAGATCACAATAAACTGTGGAAAATTCTGAAGGAGATGGGAATACCAGACCACCTGACCTGCCTCTTGAGAAACCTGTATGCAGGTCAGGAAGCAACAGCTAGAACAGGACATGGAACAACAGACTGGTTCCAAATAAGAAAGGTGTATGTCAAGGCTGTATATTGTTACCCTGCTTTTTTAACTTATATACAGAGTACATTGGGAGAAATGCTGGCCTGGAAGAAGCACAAGCTGGAATTAAGTTTTCCGAGAGAAATATCAATAACCTCAGATAGGCAGATGACACCACCCTTATGGCAGAGAGTGAAGAGGAACTAAAAAGCCTCTTGATGAAATTGAAATAGGAGAGTGAAAAAGTTGGCTTAAAGCTTAAAATTCAGAAAACTATAGATCATGGCATCTGATCTCATCACCTCATGGGAAATAGATGGGGAGACAGTGGAAACAGTGTCAGACTTTATTTTTTTAGGCTACAAAATCACTGCAGATGGTGAATGCAGCCATGAAATTAAAAGACGCTTACTCCTTGGAAAGAAAGTTATGACAAACCTAGATAGCATATTAAAAAGCAGAGACATTACATTGCCAACAAAGGTCTGTCTGGTCAAGGCTATGGTTTTTCCATTGGTCATGTATGGATGTGAGAGTTGGACTGTGAAGAAAGCTGAGCACCGAAAAATTGATGCTTTTGAACTGTGCTGTTGGAGAAGACTCTTGAGAGTCCCTTTGACTGCAAGGAGATCCAACCAGTCCATCCTAAAGGAGATCAGTCCTGGGGGTTCATTGGAAGGACTGATGTTGAAGGTGAAACTCCAATACTTTGGTCATCTCATGCGAAGAGTTGACTCATTGGAAAAGACCCTGATGCTGGGAGGGATTGGGGGCAGGAGGAGAAGGGGGCGACACAGGATGAGATGGCTGGATGGCATCACTGACTCGATGGACATGAGTTTGAGTAAACTCTGGGGTTGGTGATGGACAGGGAGGCCTGGGGTGCTGTGATTCATGGGGTCACAAAGAGTCGGACATGGCTGAGCGACTGAAGTGAACTGAACTGACAGAAAATGATTCGGAATGAGGGCAAAAATTGCTAAGCACAAAAAAGTCTGCAAATATAAAGTTAAATTTTTAGATGACACAAGTAATGAATGAATAAAGAAAAATGTCAAATATAGAAAAGTTTGTGTAAAAGACAATGTAAAAAATGTTAACTACCATCTTACAGTGTACCCAAAAATTAACAGAAAAAAAAAAAAAAAGCCTTGAATGTGAGACATAAGATCATATAATTCCTAGGGGGAAAATAAAGCAATATAGGCCCTAAGCCCCTAGACATAAATTTTGGCAATGATTTAAAAAAAAAAATCTAACATGAAAAATAAAAGTAACAAAAGCAAAAATAATCAAATAGAACTATATCAATCTAAGGTGCTTCTGCTGTACACCAAAGGAAACCAGCAAGAAACTGAGAAGCCAACTTACTGAATTAGAGAATATGTTTTCAAATCATATATCTAAAGGGATTAAAATTCAAATTATATAAACTCATAAAAATCAATATCAAAAAATAAACTGGTTAAAAAATTGTTAGTTTCTGAATAGACATTTTTCCAAAGACGACCTAGATGGCCACAGACACATGAAAGATGCTTCAGTTCCGTTCAGTTGCTCAGTCATGTCTGACATTTTGCAGCCAGGCTCTCCTGTCCATCACCAATGCCCGGAGTCTACTGAAAATCATGTCCATCGCGTAGGTGATGCCATCCAACCATCTCATCCTCTGTCTTCCCCTTATCTTCCTGCCTTCAATCTTTCCCAGCATCAGGGCCTTTTCCAATGAGTCGGTTTTTCATATCAGGGGCCAAAGTATTGGAGTTTTAGCTTCAGAATCAGTCCTTCCAATGAACACCCAGGACTGACTTCCTTTAGGATGGACTGATTGAATCTCCTTGCAGTCCAGGGGACTCTGAAGAGTCTTCTCCAACACCACAGTTCAAAAGCATTAATTCTTCAGTGTTTAGTTTTGTTTACAGTCCAACTCTTACATCTATACGTGACTACTGGAAAAACCATACCTTTGACTAGACAAACCTTTGTTGGCAATGTAATGTCTCTGCTTTTTTATATGCTATCTAGGTTGGTCCTAGCTTTTCTTCCAAGGAATAAGCGTCTTTTAATTTCATGGCTGCATTCACCATTTGCAGTGATTTTGGAGCCCCCAACAATAAAGTATCTCACTGTTTAAATAGTTTCACCACCTATTTTCCATGATGTGATGGGACCAGATTCCGTGACTGTAGTTTTTTGAATGTTGAGCTTTAAGCCAACCTTTTCACTCTCCTCTTTCACTTTCATCAAGAGGGTCTTTAGTTCTTCTTTGCTTTCTGCCATAAGGGTGGTGTCATCTGTGTATCTGAGGTTATTGATATTTCTCCCAGCAATCTTGATTCCATCTTGTGCTTTATCCAGCCTGTCATTTCTCATGATGTACTCTGCATATAAGTTAAATAGGCTGTGTGGCAATATACAGCCATGACATACTCCTTTCCCGATGTGGAACCAGTCTGTTTTTCCATGTCCCATTCTAACTGTTGCTTCTTGACTTCCATACAGATTTCTCAGGAGGCAGATCAGGTGGTCTGGTATGTCCATCTCTTGAAGACTTTTCTACAGTTTGTTGTGATCCACACAGACAAAGTTTTGGCATAGTCAATAAAACAAAAGTAGATGTTTTTTTCTGGAACTCTCATGCTTTTTCTTTGACCCAATAGATGTTGGCAATTTAATCTCTTGTTCCTTTGGCTTTTCTAAATGCAGCTTGAACATCTGGAAGTTCATGGTTCACCTACTGTTGAAGCCTTGCTTGGAGAATTTTGAGCATTACTTTGCTAGTGTGTGAGATGAGTGCAAACATTCTTTGTCATTGCCTTTCTTTGGGATTGGAATAAAAACTTATCTTTTCCAGTCCTGTGGCCACTGCTGAGTATTCCAGATTTGCTGGCCTATTGAGTGCAGCACTTTCACAGCATCATCTTTCAGGATTTGAAATAGCTCAACTGGAATTCCATCACCTCCACAAGCTTTGTTTGTAGTGATGCTTCCTAAGGCCCACTTGTCTTCACATTCCAGGATTTCTGACTCTAGGTGAGTGATCACACCATCGTGATTATCTGGGTCATGAAGATCTTTTTTGTATAGTTCTTCTGTGTATACTTGCCACCTCTTGTTAATATCTTCTGCTTCTATTAGGTCCATACCATTATTGAGCTCATCTTTGCATGAAATATTCCCTTGTTATCTCTAATTTTCTTGAAGGGATTTCTAGTCTTTCCCATTCTATTGTTTTCCTCTATTTCTTTGCACTGGTCACTGAGGAAGGCTTTCTTATCTCTCCTGGCTATTCTTTGGTACTCTGCATTCAAATGGGTATATCTTTCTCTTCTTTTCTCAGCTATTTGTAAGGCCTCCTCAGATAACCATTTTGCCTTTTTGCATTTCTTTTTCTTGGGGATGGTCTTGATCTCTGCCTCCTGTACAGTATCATGAACCTCCATTCATAGTTTTCCGGGCACTCTGTCTATCAGATCTAATCCCTTGAATCCGTTTCTCACTTTGACTCTATAATTGTAAGGGATTTGATGTAGGTCATACCTGAATGGTCTAGTGGTTTTCCCTACTTTCTTAAATTTAAGTCTGAATTTGGCAATAAGGTGTTCATGATCTGAACCACAGTCAGCTCCTGGTCTTGTTTTTGCTGGCTGAATAGAGCTTCTCCATCTTTGGCTGCAAAGAATGTAATCAGTCTGATTTCATTCTTAACCATCAGGTGATGTCCGTGTGTAGAGTCTTCTCTTGTGTTGTTGGAAGAGGGTGTTTGTTATGACCAGTGTGTTCCCTTGGCAAAACTCTGTTAGGCTTTGACCTGCTTCGTTTTGTACTCCAAGGATAAATTTGCCTGTTACTCTGAAGGAGGAAAGGTACAGGCGAGCTGAGTCCATCTTGAAAAAGAAGGAAACTCCATCTTTGGAATATATGCCTGCTAGCAATGGAGGTCACATACTACGGCCAAACAGGTGTCCTGGACTGATAGACACCAGATTCCATACCAAGGTTTCCCTTCGCCAGAAAGAATGTAATAATCACCTATCTAGTTAGTCACCTTTGTAATTTTAATGGCACCCATTGGTGTTGGTTACAGTTTATAACCACCTGACACTTCTGATTATCAGTTAAGGCTATAACCTGATTATATCTCCCTTTAACACTTTCCAGGCTATGTTTAAGGAATTTGGGGATGTGAGATTCAGCAGTACACTTAAAGTTTATAAGGTTTTCACAAAAGTTGGTTGGGGTCCCTGCCTAAAGAGGATGTTCTGCCTCAGACCCACCAGTGTAATAAACTTCATTTCACTATCCATGATCTCCTTCTGAGTGAGTTTGTTTCCCAGAGTGTTTGGCTGTAATAACTCCAGGTAGCTCTTGACTTCCTACTTTTGCATTCCAGTCCCCTATAATGAAGAGGGCATCTTTTTTGAGCGTTAGTTCTAGAAGGTCTTGTAGGTCTTCAAAGAACCATTCAACTTCAGTTTCTTTAGCTTTGCTGGTCGGGGCATAGACTTGGATTACTGTAATATTGTGAATGGTTTGCCATGGAAATGAATAAAGATCATTCTGTCATTTTTGAGATTGCATCCAAGTACTGCATTTTAGACTTTTTTGTTGACTATGATGGCTACTCCATTTCTTCTATGGGATTCTTGCCCACGGAAGGAAATACAAATCAAATCCACAACAAGATATCATCTCACACCTGTCAGAATTACTATTATTAAAAAGACAACGTGTTGGCAAGAATGTGGAGAAAGGAAATCCTTGGTTCACTGTTGGTGGGAACATAAATTGGTACAGCAACTATGGAACCAGTATAGAATTTACTCAAAAAATAAAAAAAAAAAAAAAAATAGAACTGCCATATGATCCAGCAATTCCACTTCTGTTTATTTAGCTGAAAAAAAAAAAAAAACAACCACTAACTAGAAAAGCTAGACGCACCCCTATGTTCATTGCAGTACTATTTATTATAGCTAAGATATAAAAGAG
This sequence comes from Cervus canadensis, assembly GCF_019320065.1. Classification (NCBI taxonomy): domain Eukaryota; kingdom Metazoa; phylum Chordata; class Mammalia; order Artiodactyla; family Cervidae; genus Cervus; species Cervus canadensis. The sequence goes on from NC_057419.1 coordinate 91,172,095, forward strand.
CTTCCCTGGTGGCTCATACAGTAAAGAATTCAGCCGCAATGCAGGAGATGTGGCTTCAGTTCCTCAGCTGGGAAGATTCCCTGGAGAAAGGAATTGCTATCCACTCCAGTATTCTTACCTGGAGAATCCCACGGACAGAGGAGCCTGGCGGGCTATGGTCCATGGGTTCACAAAAAGTCAGACACGACTGAGCAACTAAGCACACAAGTGAGGTCACAGAAGATATGCAAACAACCAAAACATCCTTCTATGGTTGAATGGATACTGTCAACTAAAACATATAGTCACAACCTGAAAGTAGAGAGTTATTTTACTTTGTGGGTATGTTTAGTACTCTGAGTCCAGGAGACAGCATCTCAGTAGCTCTGAGAAAACTACTCTAAGGAAGCAGGAGGGGAAGTCAGGCTATACACAAGTTTGCAACAAAGGGAGTCTGAACATCAAAGACCAGTTATCAAGTTAAGGAATTTAGCAGTCTATGTATTGGAAGATGTAAGCCTCTTGGCTCACTGAATTCATTCCTTTCATATGCACCTCAACTATCTAGGGCCAATCTTCTTTCCTTATTCACCTTGCTTCTTGCATTCCCCCAGTTTCTCAGCAATCACCATGGGGGTGTGGCAGCATTCTCTGGATTTCAGTTTGGGGAGCTCCCATCCACAGTTGGAGGCCAGAAATTGCTGATGGTATGACATTTCTTGTTTATTAATATGGCAGGAGACATTTCCATTTCACAATACAAAAATTGTGTTACATATATGTACAAAGTAATATTACTCAGTTATTGAAAAGAATGACATCTTGCCATTTGCAACAAAATGGATGGACATTGAGGGCATTATGCTAAGCGAAAGGAGTCATACAGAAAAAGACAAATGCCATACAATCTCTCTTGTATGTGGAATCTAAAAACAAAAAACTCATAGATACAGAGAATTGAATGATGGTTGCCAGAGGCAAAGGATGGTGGATGGGAAAAAATGAATTAAGGGGATGAAAATGTGAATATTAAAAATATAGCAAAATTGGCACAACTATATAATATTATGACCAAAAAATTCCACTTTAAATTAAAGTGTATAAAGTCCATAAAAATGAATATTTGTGTCAATTGAATAAAATTCAATTAAAAATATATATGTAGAATATTGATTATAAAAAAAGAAGTACAGATAGTCATCATGCTGTTCAATCTTTCTATGTAAAAAAATGGACTATATTTTCATTTATTACTATTTTAAACACATGGTTGTAATATTTGCATATGATCATATATGTATGTCTTAAATTGTATTCTTTGATAATGAAAATTTTCAGTACAATTTTGAATAGGATCATTATGTTCCATTATCCAATTGATTAATTTTTTGTACAGTATTTCTTAATATATTTCATTAATCAGTTTGGGAACGATTATAGACATTTTACTGGATATTTTAGTTGCTTCTTTTGGGTTTTCTCTGTTGCACAACATATGGTTTGTGAAAAAATGAGTTTTATTCCTTCCATTTTGTGATAGAGACCATGAGTAGGATTACTCAACATCCATTTGAACCCTCTTTTAGATGCAGAGAATGGAATCTGTGATCTACATTTCCCAGAGTTTCTTATAGCTTGAATTCTGCATACAATTTAGTTTCCATAAATCACATAAATGCAAATCTCACTTTATTTTGGAAACGAGTTATCTGAAGAGAGAGGCAAATGAAAGTCATCCATTTTTTCTGGCATGTTTGTAGCAAAGATATCATGGTTCTGAAGACAGCATCTGACATGGTAGCTTTCTCCATGGCAGACAAATTCCTGATACGATAATTTCCTTAAGATAAAGACAATAGCTCCCTTGGGGGTCCAGTTCTTTGACGTGATTTTAAGAGCTATTCTTGGTAGATTCTGCTTCTTCAGCTTCTCTAGTGATTTAAATACATTTGTGTTTTTGTGTTTAGTCTACCAACTGTGATTTCTGTTGTCATAAACTAATAATAATAATATCTGATCAATACACTTTTTAATATTTAAAATGAATGAAATGTCCTTGTCTTATTACAATGTTGAGATATTAGCAGTAATAGTAGATATCATAATCTTATTCCAAATTTCAATTCAAATACAATATAGAATATTTCACCATTAAGGGTAACACTAGTGAGGTTTTATACATTATACTCTTTGTCAAGGCACACAATTCTCCTCTTAATTCTCTAAGAAGAGATGATATATTTTAACTTCAAGAAGATGAATGGAATTTATTGAATCATTTTTCTTTAGTAAAGAAACATGAGATTCTATTTTCTATTTTCTTTAATTTGTTTTTATTTATTTAATCAATTTTTTTATTGAAGGATAATTGCTTTACAGAATTTTGCTATTTTCTGTCAAACATCAACATCAATTAGCCATGCTACTGCTACTGCTAAGTCACTTCAGTCGTGTCCGACTCTGTGCCACCCCATAGGCTGCAGCCCACCAGGCTACCCCATCCCTGGGATTCTCCAGGCAAGAACACTGGAGTGGGTTGCCATTTCCTTCTCCATTGCATGAAAGTGAAAAGTGAAAGTGAAGTCACTCAGTCATGTCCAACTCTTCGAGACCCCATAGACTGCAGCCTACCAGGCTCCTTCATCCATGGGATTTTCCAGGTATAAGTACTGGAGTGGGGTGCCGTTGCCTTCTCCTGAATCAGCCATAGGTACGCATATATCTCCTCCCTTTTGAAACTCCCCCCCATCTCCCTCCCCATCCCACTCCTCTAGGTTGATACAGAGCCCCTATTTGAGTTTCCTGAGCCGTACAGCAAATTCCCATTGGCTATCTATTTTACATATGGTAATGTAAGTTTCCATGTTACTCTTTCCATACACCTCACCCTCTCCTCCCCTCTCCCAATGTCCACAAGTCTGTTCTCTATGTCTGTTTCTCCACTGTTGCCCTGTAAATAAATTCTTCAGTACCACTTTTCTAGATTCTGTATATATGTGTTAGAATATGGTATTTATCTTTTTCTTTCTGACTCACTTCACTCTGTATAATAGGTTCTAGGTTCATCCACCTCATCAGAACTGACTCAAATGTATTACTTTTCATGGTTGAGTAATATTCCACTGTATATATATACCACTACTTCTTCATCCATTCATTTGTCTGTCTGATACCAAAACCAGACAGACAACACAAAGAAAAAAAAAAAAAAAACCTTCAGGCCAATATTGCTGATGAACATAGATGCAAAAATCTTCAACAAAATTTTAGTAAACAGAATTCAGCAACACATCAAAAAGCTCATACACCATGATCAACTTGGGTTTATTCCAGGGATATAAGGATTCTTCAATATACAGATATCAATCAATGTGATATGCCATATTAACAAATTGAAAGATCAAAACCATATGATCATCTCAATAGATGCAGAAAAAGCCTTTGACAAAATTTAATTTGTTAATATAGATTTCCTGATATTGGGCCAACTTTGAAGATTGGGGATAAATTTCATTCAGTCACTAAGTTGTGTTTGACTCTCTGTGACCCCGTGGATTGCAGCACACCAGGCTTCCCTGTCCTTCATTATCTCTCTGAGTTTGTTCAAACTCATGTCCACTGAGTCAGTGATATCATCCAACCATCGCATCCTCTGTCATCTCCTTCTCCTCCTGCCCTCCATCTTTCCCAGAATAAGGGTCTTTTCCAATGAGTTGGCTCGTCACATCAGGTGGTCAAAATATTGAGTTTCAGCATCAGTCCTTCCAACGAATATTCAGGGTGGTTTTCCTTAAGGATTGACTGGTTTGATCAATTTGCTGTCCAAGAGTCTTCTCTAGGACCACAATTTGAAAGCATCAGTTCTTCAGCACTCAGGTCTCTTTATGGTATAACTCTCACATCCATACATGACTATTGGAAAAACCATAGCTTTGACTATGCGGATGTTTGTTGGCAAAGTGGTGTCTCTGCTTTTAAATATCCTGTCTAGGTTTGTCATAGGTTTTCTTCCAAGGAGCAAGCGTCTTTTAATTCCATGTCTGCAGTCACCATCTGCAATGATTTTGGAGCCCAAGATAATTAAATCTGTCATTGTTTCCACTTTTTCCCCATCTATTTGCCATGAAGTGTTGGTACCAGATGCCATGATCTTCATTTTTTGAATGTTGAGTTTTAAGCCAACTTTTTCCACTCTCCTCTTTCACCCTCATCAAGACTTTCTTTAGTTCTTCTTTGTTTTCTGCCATAAGGGTGTTATCATATGCATATCTGAGATCATTGATATTTCTCCCAGAAATCTTGATTATGTTTCATCCAGCCCAGCACTTCGCATGATATACTCTGTGTATAAATTAAATAAGCAGGGTGACAATAGACAGCCTTGATGTACTCCTTTCTCAATTTGGAACCAGCTTTTTGTTCCGTGACCAGTTCTAACTTTTGCTTCTTGACCTGCATACAAGTTTCTCAGGAGGCAGGTAAGGTGATCTGCTATTCCCATCTCTTTTAAGAATTTTCCATAGTTTGTTGTGATCCACACAGTCAAAGGCTTTAATGTTGTTAATGAATCAGAAGTAGACGTTTTTCTGGAATTCTCTTGCTCTTTCTATGATCCAATGGATAAGTATTAATTTTATTAATATTTATATTGTGAATATATATTAATTGCATATTTTATATACTTTCAAAGCAAAGGTTAATTTTATTTATTTCAAATTTATAATTAAAAATTGTACAAGTTATGCTATTGAAAATATCTATTTTTCTCAAAGGAATGAAAAATATTTTTCCAGGGATTGGGCAACACAAAGAATCATGCAGAACTTGAGAGATCTACATGTGATCAAAAAGGTGTCTAAAATATAAATATAGGTGTCTAAAAATATAAAATATGCTTTAAAGCATAGATGCTTATCTAGCGACTATAACTTCTGGTCTTGAGGTAAGTTTTGAATGCCATGACAAACTCTTCTACCTAGAAATAGGGAAAAAATGAAACAGGCTATAGGAGAGAAATCTTGAGAATTAAATTATATATGGCAATGTGGATAAAAAACAGCAATAACTAATGCAGTGGCAACTTATGAAGAATAATGACTGTAGTGGAACATCCTTACAAATAGTCATTTTATCTTTAAAGCACAATGGTGTCCCTGTAATTATAAGTTATTCTACTCTGATATCTTAGATAGGAAATAGGATAGGGGCTTAGTTAAAGGAATGAGGAGGACACAAAGGAGGAAACAGTGTCTATAGATTTGATTTGCCTTAAGACATTGACTGGTGGCTCCTTAGATTGATAAAATTCACCATGCCATGGTCAAAATAGATTTACAGATTGTCTAAGTACAATCGGGCTCTTCATTTATGCTAAAATATAGCAAATTGAAAGATAGAACAAGTTAGGGTCCAAAAAGACTGGGCATCTATGTTTCATTATTTTCCTCTCTCTATTGATAAATAATCAGTTTCAGAAAAAAAGACAATAAGAATATGCAACAAATAAACAACCAAATCTTGTTTCTTTGTCATTTTACCTCAGTTACTAAGATAGGAGTCTCGAGCTCTCCAACTATAATTGTGGCTCTGTCTCTGCTCCATTCATTTCTGCTTTTCTTCTGTGTATATTAAAATCCTATTATTATATACATACCTGTTTAAGGTTTTTAATTCTCTTTGGTGAATTAAACTCTTTATTCTTATGAAATACTCATCTCCATCTATAGTAGTACCCCTAGTTCTGAAGTGTACTACTTGGTCTAGGATTAATATAGCACTTCAGCCTTCTTTCAATCAATTTTTACATAATATCATTTTTGTTTCTTTTACTTTTATCCTCTGTCATTATATTTAAAGTGGACCTCTTATGGGTAGCATACAAGAAAGTCTTGGAATTTTTATTTAATTTTTAAGTGTCTTTTAATTAGACTTGTTAAGCCATTTATATTATTGATGTGGTAGAGTTTACACCTATCATGATATTTATTTTCTATCTTTCACATTTGTTCCCTTTTATGCTTTATTATCTTCTTTTGCATAATTTGATATTTTTCAAAAATGCCTTTTTATCTCCATTTGCTTATTAGTTATATCTCTTCAGCTTAAAATGTTAGTGATTGCTCTAGTATTTATAATATGTATTTTTATTTCATTATATTTTGTCATTATCCAATGCTTATTATATTTCATCAATTTGCAAATGACGTGATACATGATAGGTGATCAATAAATATTTTTATTAGGTCCCAATTGGCATTTGTCTTTTCTAAATCTGTGCTCTGTATGCCTCACATTTCCATCTCATAAATATACTTTCCACAGTAAGCATTCTCTCACTAACTCTGCACCTTTTTAAATCTAAAACCTTAGACAAGTTACTTGACCGAATCTAATTTTTCTCATTCTAAAATGGGGACAACAATTCCTATCTCCTGAGTTGACAGGAAGATTAAATGAAGCATACATGATAATGTCTGGGGCATAGTAGGCACTCATTTAATATCAGTTTCATTTATCCCTAGGCCTAAAGCTTAGAAAAATTTCTTTTTCATTTTATCTAGACTATTTTAATATAAGTGGAGCTATAATGAGGGAGTTTTAATAGGAGTATTTTAGGAGGCATACATGTTTTCTACCTTTGGTTTTCCTCTTCATCTTTTTTAAATTTTTTTCCCCTTTTCCTTGTGCCACCTAGAAGCAGCCTTCATTTCTCAATTATTAAGCACATCCTAGGTGCTATTCTCTTTGCATTAGCTATTTAGTGCCAGAATAATTCTGAATAGCAACATTAAAACCTGATTTGTATATAACAATACATTATTATTTTTATGAGCCAAGAGTGGCTGAATAGCAGTTCTTGTTTCACCTAGCCTTGCTTACATGGGTGGGAGCTGTTTGTTAAGTGATTTAAGATGAATTCGCCTAGAAAAATGAGTGATACTGTCTATCATCCTCCATCAGGTCAACATGGGCATTTTCTCATTGTAATAGCAGAATGCAAGTGCAAGCAAGCCCAATCACATTTCAAGCCCACCTTTGTATCACAACTTGTTAACAGATCATGGGCTTCACAGGTGGCACTAGTTGTAAAGAACATGCCTGCCAATGCAGGTAGTTGTAAGAGACCCAGGTTCGATCCCTGGGTTGGGAAGATTCCTTGGAGGAGGATATGGCAACCTACTCCAATATTCTTGCCTGGAGAATCCCATGGACAGAGGAGCCTGGTGGGCTAAAGTCCATGTGGTCGCACAGAGTCGGACAGGATTGAAGGGAGTTAGCACAGTACACATTGGCCAAAGCCAATTATATCACTAAATCCAGTGTCAGAGGGGAAGGATACTACAATTCGAAGTGTAAGAGATATGAACACTGGAAGGAATAAAAATGAGGACTGTTAAATCTTATGCTTAGTTTCAGGTACTAAGGAAACAAAGGGGAGTGAGAATGAGTGAGATAAACATGTAAGCAAATAAATTCAATCACATTTACATAAGCTCAAATAGAAATCCATACATGGAACACTGGCTGGTACAAAGATTATCTTGGAGAGGGGAAAGGGAAGAAAATACATGAGAAAAATCTTCAAAGAAGTTATTTTTAATGTGAGTTTCAAAAAGAAGTCAATGTTATGATATGAGAACATCTCGTTCTGGCATTTTGAACCAACTCAAAGGACTGTCTGGAATTCATTCATTAAACCAATTGTTCCACAGACCATTGATGAGAATAAAAGTGAGGGAAAAGCCAACATATTTTCTAACTCAACTTCTTTGTAATACTGTCAAATAATATTATGACATATAAACTGCTATTTTTAATGAAAATGATTATGATTTTTATTTTTATTTTATAGAAATATGTTCAGTCATCTCAGAAGCAAAGTGTTATTTTTTTAGTATATGAAACATTTATTTTGTGAATTTATGAAGTTCTTGGGTTCAGAAATAACTGTTATAATAACATGTGCTTCAGCTATTTTTATCCTAGCCTGAAATCCAAGAAGTACTAAAAATGTCACATGGATTGATGGGAAACTAAAATAATGAACTATTTTTGGCTAGATTATGAGGCCAGTTTTTAAAATGAAGAGGCTCAGATGACAATCGATTCTCTGAAATATTAATATTATGGAGTTTTAGATAATACTCAGCATGTGATAGTAAATATAGTTAATTTAGAGGATCATCACTCTTTATTGAAAACTCAGTTAGCCTTAGATTTATAGAATCCCTAGTTTTTGCTAATTCTTCATAATCCTTCATGTCTTTCCCCACCAGTATCAAATTGCTAATATTTTTTCTAAATAACAAATATGGCAGACTACCTCCAAAAAAACTGAAAAGAAAAATTATTAGTGTCACCATTGCAAATCAAAGGGGAATGCAGTTAGTCTGCTTGCCATTTAATATAATAGCAAGTCTACTGATAGCCATCAGAAAGTAAGAGGAGTTGTTAGAGGAAAATGCTACCAAAAAAGACTAGACATTCTAGAATAAAACAGTAGAAGATCAAAACCTGAACTTAGAAGTTAAGACTCCTTGGATTGCTCCCCAAAGGACTCAGGACACAGAGATACTAAGTGAGCAAATGCTGTTGTAAAAATGTCACCTACAGATTTCGACACAGGGTTGTGATAAACCTTCAGTTTGTAAAAAAAAAAAAAAGTATCTGTGAAGTGCAGTAACATGAAAAACAATAAAACAAGGAATACCTGCATAAATATGTATGTTAAGGATAAAGTGTATATTCTACCAGGGGTCCTCGACCTCCAGGATCAAATGCCTGATGATTTGAGGTGGAGCTGATGTAATAATCATAGGAATAAAGTGCACAGTAAATGTAATGCCACTGAATTATCCTGAAACCATTCACCCCACCCCTCAGTCCGTAGGAAAAAACTGTCTTGCATGAAACTGGTCCCTGGTGCCAAAAAGATTGGGGACCACTGCTATACTATATATATTAATTGAAACTCATTGAATAATGTTGAATTTTTTACCTTATTGTATTACCCTACTTATTTGTTTAATGTATTTGCCATGTCACTGTAAATTCACCAAAGATAGAGAACATGCACTGTAAATATTTTTAAATTTTTTCACTGTTTTAAATGAAAGTCAATAGAAGCAATCATATTAAAGATAATTTTGAGAAAAAGAAAAGACAAAAATTAATCTGAGATAGCAGTCTATCATAACTCATTTGAATGTTTATTTTAATTATAATTGTATATTGTAATTTTTAAATGAAAACATCATTATTTTAACAATTTAACCAAAACAGAAAAAGACATATGTATCCCATTGTTCATTGCAGCACTATTTACAATAGCTAGCACACGGAAGCAACCAAGATGTCCATTGACAGATGAATGGATAAAGAAGTTGTGGTACATATACACAATGGAATATTACTCAGCCATAAAAAGAACACATTTGAGTCAGTTCTAATGAGGTGGATGAACCTAGAACCTATTATACAGAGTGAAGTGAGTCAGGACGAGAAAGATAAATATCGTATTATAACACATATATATGGAATCTAAAAGAAAAAATGCTGCTGCTGCTGCTAAGTCGCTTCAGTCGTGTCCAACTCTGCATGACCCCATAGACAGCAGCCTACCAGGCTCCTCCGTCCCTGGGATTTTCCATGCAAGAACACTGGAGTGGGTTGCCATTTCCTTCTCCAATGCATGAAAGTGAAAAGTGAAAGTGAGGTTGCTCAGTCATGTCCAATTCCTCGTGACCCCATGAACTGCAGCCTAGCAGGCTCCTCCGTCCATGGGATTTTCTGGGCAAGACTAATGGAGTGGGGTTGCCATTGCCTTCTCCCATCTAGAAAAATGGTACTGAAGAATTTATTTACAGGCAATAATGGAGAAACAGACACAGAGAATAGACTTATGGACATGGGGAGAGGGGAGGAAGGATGAAGATGTATGGAAAGGTAACATGGAATACACATTACCCATATGTGAAATACTTAGCCACGGAAATTAGCTGTATGCTTCAGGAAACTGAAACAGGAGCTCTGTGTCAAACTAGAGGGTGAGATGGAGCCAGATTGGGAGGGAGTTCCAAGGGGGGAGAGATATTGGTATACTATGGCTGATTCATGCTGAGGTTTGACAGAAAACAGCAAAATTTCTGTCAAGCAAATTATCCTTCAAATAAAAAATAAATTACTTTAAAAATCATTTTTTTAAGGATTTATTTAATTAAAATAAAAAACATATTTTTGTATTTTGTCCACATACAAGTATCTTTTACAGTTTTGAAATATTTTGGTACCTAACTATATACTTTAAAAGACCACTCATTGTTCAGGTCCCTCAGTCAGTCCGACTCCTTGTAGCTTCATGCACTGCAGCACACAGGCTTCCCGTCCCTTCACCATTCACCCGGAGCCTTGCTCAAACTAATGTCTATTGAATCAGTGATGCCATCGAACAGTCTTGTCCTCTGTAATCACCTTCTCCCCCTGCCTTAAATCTTTCCCAGC
>NC_057419.1:91182583-91228445 GCF_019320065.1 Cervus canadensis
TCCTGGTCACCTCTATCTCCTTCCTCCCTCTTCTCTTCTCTATGCAACTCCATGAATCTCTCTGAGGGTTCCAGACTGTGGAGAGCACATAAGGAATTGATTATTGGCTAGATTGTTCTCTCCTCTTTTGATTCCCTCTCTTCTCCTCCTGGTCACCTCCATCTCCCTCCTCCCTCTTCTCTTCTCCATGTAACTCTGTGAACCTCTCTGGGTGTCCCTCACTGTAGAGAATCTTTTTACCATTAACCTAGATGTTTTATCATCAGTGCTGTATGGATGGAGAAGTCTTGAGACTACTCTAAATATAAGACTGAAAGCCAGAGGCAGGAGGCTTAAATCCAAAACTTGAGAACTCCAGAAAACTCCTGACTCCAGGGAACATTAATAGATAAGAACTCATCCCAAAAGCCTCCATACCTACACTGAAACCAAGCTCCATCCAAGAGCCAAGAAGTTCCAGAGCAAGACATACCACACTAATTCTCCAGCAACGCAGGAACATAGTCCTGAGCATTAAAATACAGGGTGCCCAAAGTCACACCAAGCCCATAGACACCTCAAAAATTCACTATTGGATACTTCATTGCACTCCAGAGAGAAGAGATCCAGCTCCACCCACCAGAACACAGACACAAGCTTCCCTAACCAGGAAACCTTGACAAGCCACTCATCCAACCCCACCCACAGGGAGCAACCTCCACAACAAAGAGAAACCACAAACTTCCAGCATACAGAAAAGCCACCCCAAACAGAACAATCTAAACAAAATGAAAAGATGAAAAGGCAGAGAAATACTCAGCAGGTAAAGGAACATGAAAAATGCCCACCAAACCAAACAAAAGAGGAGGAGATAGGGAATCTACCTGAAAAAGAATTTAGAATAATGATAATAAAAATGATCCAAAATCTTGAAAACAAAATGGAGTTACAGATAAATAGCCTGGAGACAAGGATTGAGAAGATGCAAGAAATGTTTAACAAGGACCTGGAAGAAATAAAAAAGGTCAATCAATAATGAATAATGCAATAAATGAGATCAAAAACACTCTAGAGGAAACCGACAGTAGAATAACTGAGGCAGAAGATAGGCTAAGTGAGGTAGAAGATAGAATGGTGGAAATAAGTGAAACAGAGAGATAAAAAGAAAAAAGAATTAAAAGAAATGAGGACAACCTCAGAGACCTCTGGGACAATGTCAAACACCCCAGCATTCAAATCATAGGAGTCCCAGAAGAAGACAAAAAGAAAGGCCGTAAGAAAATACTTGAGGAGATAATAGTTGAAAACTTTCCTAAAATGGGGAAGGAAATAGCCACCCAAGTACAAGAAGCCCAGAGAGTCCCAAACAGGATAAACAAAAGGTGAAACATCACAAGACACATATTAATCAAATTAACGAAGATCAAACACAAAGAACAAATACTAAAAGCAGCAAGGGAAAAGCAACAGATAACACACAAGGGGATTCCTATAAGGATAACAGCTGATCTTTCAATAGAAACTCTTCAGGCTGGACAGGAATGGCAGGACATACTTAAAGTCATGAAAGAGAAAAACCTACAATCCAGATTACTATACATAGCAAGGATCTCATTCAAATATGAAGGGGAAATCAAAAGTTTTACAGACAAGCAAAAGCTCAGAGAATTCAGCGCCACCAAACCAGCTCTTCAGCAAGTGCTAAAGAATCTTCTCTAGACAGGAAACACAGAAAAGATGTATAAACTCGAACCCAAAGCAACAAAGTAAATGACAAAGGGATCATACTTATCTATAATTACCTTAAATGTAAATGGGTTGAATGCCCCAACTGAAAGACAAAGACTAGCTGAATGGATATTAAAAAAAAAGACCCCTATATATGCTGTCTACAAGAGACCCACCTCAAAACAAGGGACACATACAGAAGAAAATGAAAGGCTGGAAGAAGATACTTCTCGCAAATGGAGACCAAAAGAAAGCAGGAATAGTAATACTCATATCAGAAAAAATAAACTTTGAAATAAAGACTGTGAAAAGAGACAAAGGAGACTACATAATGATCAAAAGATCAGTCCAAGAAGAAGATATAACAATTATAAATATATATGCAACCAACATAGAAGCACCACAATATGTAAGGCAAATGCTAACAAGTATGAAAGGGGAAATTAACAGTAACACAATAATAGTGGGAAACTTTAATGCCCTACTCACACCTATGGATAGATCAGTTAAGCAGAAAATTAACAAGGAAACAAACACTTTAAATCATTCAATGGACCAGTTAGACCTAATTGATATCTATAGGAAATTTCACCCCAAAACAATGAATTTTACCTTTTTCTCAAGTGCACACAGAAACTTCTCCAGGATAGGTCACATCCTGGGCCATAAATCAAGCCTTGATAAATTCAAAATAATTGAAATTTTTCCAAACATCTTTTCTGATCACAATTCAATAAGATTAGATATCAACTACAGGAGAAAAAACTATTAAAACTTCCAACATATGGAGGCTAAAAAGCACACTCCTGAAAAGCCAACAAATCACAGAAGAAATCAAAATATGCATAAAAATGAATGAAAATGAAAACACAACAACCCAAAACCTATAGGACTCAGTAAAAGCAGTGCTAAGAGGAAGGTTCATAGCAATACAAGCTTACCTCAAGAAACAAGAAAAAAAGTCAAATAAATAACCTAACTCTACACCTAAAGCAACCAGAAAAGGAAGAAATGAAGAACCCAGGGTTAGTAGAAGGAAAGAAATCTTAAAAATTAGGGCAGAAATAAATGCAAAAGAAACTAAAGAGACCATAGCAAAAATCAACAAAGCTAAAAGCTGGTTCTTTGAGAAGATAAGTAAAATAGACAAACCATTTGCCAGACTCATCAAGAAAAAAGGGAGCGGAATCAAATCAACAAAATTAGAACTGAAAATGGAGAAATCACAACAGACAACTCAGAAATATAAAGGATCATAAGAATCTACTATCAGCAACTATATGCCAATAAAATGGACAACTTGGAAGAAATTGACAAATTCTCAGAAAAGCATAAGTTTCCAAAACTGAACCAGGAAGAAATAGAAAATTTTAACAGGCCCATCACAAGTATGGAAATCGAAATTGTAATGAGAAACCTTCCAGCAAACAAAACCCCAGGACCAGAGGGCTTCACAGCTGAATTCTACCAAAAATTTAGAGAAGAACTAACACCTATCTTACTCAAATTCTTCCAGAAAATTGCAGAGGAAGGTAAACTTCCAAACTCATTCTATGAGGCCATCATCAGCCTAATACCAAAGCCAGACAAAGATGCCACAAAAAAAAGAAAACTACAGGCCAATATCACTGATGAACATAGATGCAAAAATCCTTAACAATATCCTAGCAAATAGAATGCAACAACATATTAAAAAGATCATGCATCATGACCAAGTGGGCTTTATCACAGGGATGCAAGGATTCTTCAATATCCGCACATCAATCAATGTGATACACCATGTTAACAAATTGAAAAATAAAAACCATATGATTATCTCACTAGATGCAGAGAAAGCTTTTGACAAAATTCAACATCCATTTATTATAAAAACTGTCCAGAAAGCAGGCATAGAAGAAACAAATGTCAATATAATAAAAGCTATATATGACAAACCCACAGAAAACATTACCTCAATGATGAAAAATTGAAAGCATTTTCCTTAATGTCAGGAAGAAAACAAGGGTGCCCACTCTCCCCACTACTATTCAATAGTTTTGGAACTTTTAGCCACAGCAATCAGAGAAGGAAAAGAAATAAAAGGAATGTAGATTGGAAAAGAAGAAGTAAAACTCTCACTGTTTACAGATGACATGATGCTCTACATAGAAAACCCTAATGACTATACCAGAAAATTACTAGAGCTAATCAATGAATATAATAAAGTTTCAGGACATAAAATTAATGCACAGAAATCCCTGAATTCCTATTGACTATCAATGAGAAAGCAGAAAGAGAAATTAAGGAAATAATTCCATTAACCATTGGGAAAAAAGAATAAAATACTTATGAATAAATCTACCTAAAGAAACAAAACACCTATATATAGAAAACTATATAACACTGATGAAAGAAATCAAAGAGGACACAAATGGATGGAGAAATATACTATGTTCATGGATTGGAAGAATCAATATAGTGAAAATGAGTATACTATCCAAAGCAATCTATAGATTCAGTGCAATCCCTATTGAGCTACCAGTGGTATTTTTCAGAGAACTAGAACAAATAATTTCACAATTTGTATGGAAATACAAAAAACCTCGAATAGCCAAATCAATCTTGAGAAAGAAGAATGGAACTGGAGGAATCATCCTGACTGACTTCAGACTATACTACAAGGTCATCAAGCCATCACAGTCATCGAGACAGTATTATACTGGCACAAAGACACAAATAGGGATCAATGGAACAAAATAGAAAGCCCAGAGATAAATCCATGCACCTATGGACACTGTATCTCTGACATAGGGGGCAAGAATATACAATGGAGAAAAGACAATCTCTTTAACAAGTGGCACTGGGAAAACTGGTCAACCACTTATAAAAGAATGAAACTAGAACACTTTCTAACACTATGAACAAAAATAAACTCAAAATGGATTAAAGATCTAAATGAAACTATAGAACTCCTAGAGGAAAACATAGGCAAAACACTGTCTGACATAAATCATAGCAAAATCCTCTATGGCCCACCTCCCATAATGGAAATAAAAGCAAAAATAAACAAATGGGACCTAATTAAACTTAAAAGCTTTTGCACAACGAAGGACACTATAAGCAAGGTGAAAATACAGCCTTCAGAATGGGAGAAAATAATAGCACAGAAACAACTAACAAATAATTAATCTCAAAAATATACAAGCAGCTCCTAAAGCTCAATTCCAGAAAAATAAGTGACACAATGAAAAAATGGGCCAAAGAACTAAACAGATATTTCTCCAAAGAAGACATACAGATGGCTAACAAACACATGAAAAGATGTTCAACGTCACTCATTATCAGAGAAATGCAAATCAAAACCACAATGAGGTATCATCTTTCACTGTCAGAATGGCTGCTATCAAAAAGTCTACAAACAATAAATTTTGGGAGGGTGCGCAGAAAAGGGAACCCTCTTACACTGTTGGTTGGAATGCAAACTAGTACAGCCACTATGGAGAACAGTGTGGAGATTCCTTATAAAACTGGAAATAGAACTTCCATATGACCCAGGAATCCCACTGCTCGGCATACACACTGAGGAAATCAGAATTGAAAGAGACACGTGTACCCCAATGTTCATCGCAGCACTGTTTATAATAGTCAGGACATGGTAGCAACCTAGATGTCCATTGGCAGACAAATGGGTAAGAAAGCTGTGGTAAATTTACACATTGAATATTACTGAGCCATTAAAAAGAATACATTTGAACCAGTTCTAATGAGGTGGATGAAACTGGAGCTTATTATACAGAGTGAAGTAATTCAGAAAGTAAAACACCAATACAGTATACTAACGCATATATGTGGAATTTACAAAGATGGCAATGATGACCCTATATGCGAGACAGCAAAAGAGACACATATATATAGAACAGTCTTCTGAACTCTGTGGGAGAAGGCAAGGGTGGGATGATTTGAGAGAATAGCATTGAAGCATATATATCATCATATATGAAACAGATCACGAGTCCAAGTTTGACGCATGAGACAGGGTGCTCAGGGCTGGTGTACTGGGATGATCCTGAGGGATGGGACGGGGAGGGAGGTGGGAGGGGGTTCAGGATGGGGAAAATATGTACACCCATGGCTGATTCATGTGAATGTATGACTAAAACCACTACAACATTGTAAAGTAATTAGACACCAATTTTTAAAAAAATTAAAAAATAAAATAAAACACGAGACCATTAAAAATAATAATAATAATGTCTTCTCCAACACCACAGTTCAAAAGCAACAGTTTCTTGGCACTCAGCTTTCTCTGTCATATCTATACATGACTACTGGAAAAGTCATAGCTTTTACTATAATGACCTTTGTCAGCAAAGTCCAAACTTTTCTTCCAAGGAGCAAGCATCTTTTATTTTCATGTCTGCAGTCACCATCTGCAGTGATTTTGGAGCCCAAGAAAATAAAGTCTCTCACTGTTTCCAATGTTTCCCCACCTATTTGCCATGAAGTGACGGGACCAGATGCCTGATCTTAGTTTTTTGAATGTTGAAGTTTAAGCCAGCTTTTTCACTCTCCACTTTCACCTTCATCAAGAGGCTTTTTAGTCCCTCTTCACTTCCTGCCATTAGGGTGATGTCATCTGCATATATGAGGTTATTGATATTTCCCCTGGCCATGTTGATTTCAGCTTGTGTTTCACCCAGCACAACATTTCACATGATGTACTCTGCATATATGTTAAATAAGCAAGATGACAGCATACAGCTTTGACATATTCCTTTCCCAATTTGGAACCAGTCTGTTGTTCTATGTCTATTTCTAGCTGTTGTTTCTTTACCTGCATGCAGGCTCTTAGGAGGCAGGTAAGGTGGTCTGGTGTTTCCTTCTCTTTAAAATTTTTCTACAGTTTGTTGTGATCCAAACAGTCAAAGGCTTTAGTGTAGTCAATAAAGCAGAAGTAGATGCTTTTCTTGAATTCTCTTGATTTTTCTTTTTTTTTTTTCACTTATTTTTATTAGTTGGAGGCTAATTACTTTACAATATTGCAGTGATTTTTGTCATACATTGACATGAATCAGCCATGGATTT
Organism: Cervus canadensis; assembly: GCF_019320065.1. Lineage (NCBI taxonomy): Eukaryota > Metazoa > Chordata > Mammalia > Artiodactyla > Cervidae > Cervus > Cervus canadensis. Next base: position 91,189,355 of record NC_057419.1, read on the forward strand.
ACATGTGTTCCCCATCCCGATCCCCCCTCCCACCTCCCTCTCCACCCGATCCCTCTGGGTCTTCCCAGTGCACCAGGCCCGAGCACTTGTCTCATGCATCCAACCTGGGCTGGTGATCTGTTTCACCATAGATAATATACATGTTTCAATGCTGTTCTCTCGAAACATCCCACCCTCGCCTTCTCCCAGAGTCCAAAAGTCTGTTCTGTACATCTGTGTCTCTTTTTCTGTTTTGCATATAGGGTTATCATTACCATCTTTCTAAATTCCATATATATGTGTTAGTATACTGTAATGGTCTTTATCTTTCTGGCTTACTTCACTCTGTATAATGGGCTCCAGTTTCATCCATCTCGTTAGAACTGATTCAAATGAATTATTTTTAATGGCTGAGTAATATTCTATGATCCAACAGTTGTTGGCAATTTGATGTCTGGTTCCTCTGCCTTTTCTAAACCCAGCTTGAACATCTGGAAGTTCTTGTTTCATGTACTGCTGAAGCCTGCTTTGGAGAATTTTGAGCATTACTTTGCTAGCATGTGAAATGGGTGCAGTTCTGTCATAGTTTGAACATTCTTTGGCATTACCTTGCTTTCAGATTGGAAGGAAAAGTGACATTTTCCAGTCCTGTGGCCACTGCTGATTTTTCCAACTTTGCTGGCATGTTGAGTGCAGCACTTTCACAGACTCTTTTTTTTTTTTTTTATAATTTGAAATAGCTCAGCTGGAATTCCTTCACCTCTCTTAACTTTGTTCCTAGTGATGCTCCCTAAGGCCCACTTGACTGTGCAGTCCAAGATGTCTGACTCTAGGTGAGTGATCACACCATCGTGGTTATCTGGGTCATTCGTTTTTGTATAGTCTTTTGTATATTCTTGCCACCTCTTAATATCTTCTGCTTAGAAGAACTTCAGTTCAGTCACTCAGTTGTAGCTGACTCTTTGTGACCCCATGGACTGCAGCATGCAGGGCTTCCCTGTCCATCACCAAACCCCAGAGTTCACTCAAACTCTTCCATTGAGTCAGTGATGTCATCCAACCATCTCATCCTCTGCTGTCCCCTCTATAGAAGAACTCAGTCTAATATAAATATTTCTATGTTACAAGTTTTAATCATGGCACAAAATTCCATTCCATTAATAAACCATAACTTTATTGAATATGTATTTGTTGTATAATCACTGTGTACCTTGATCCCATTGTTTCACATGCAGAACTTGTCCATTCATTTTGTCATATACAATGCTACTATCAACATATTCATTTGTATAATTTATTGCCTAGTATATCAGCTTAGGATCTATTTATTTAACAAATTTATTTGATCAAAGGAAATGTATATATTAACTGACTTTGCTCTGCATATATTCCACATTTTTCTCCAGTTTTAAATATCACCAGCAAGTATATATGGTCACCCTTCCAGCACTAGGTACTGCTATTTTTTTAAACATTGGCAGCATATGTTACACATAGTCATGATCTCCTCAGTGCATAGCACAGTATATTGTGCAGCAGTAATGAACACATAGTAAATACATACTGCATGAGAATGAAACATCTTATACTTTGAGATAAGAATTGAGATGATAGGGAAGGAAAATTTGTTAATACTCAGAAGAAAATGCTATATGAATATTTCAAAGAGTAATATCCAACCATGACAAGCACACAACAATAAAGATGAATGAAGAAAGCTCATTAGCAAATAGCCATAAAGACACTACAAAAGTGAGATGAGAACGGATATTTTAAGGTGTCTAAACTGCTTAGAAGAGTACCTGATATATATCATCACATGCCTTTTTAATTGTTTGAGATGATGATGATGATGAATTTGATTGCCTGTTTTAAGTTATTTAATCCTCTCAAGAACCTTCTGAGGCATTATTATTGTTGCCATTTTGTAGGTGGGGAAACTGAGGCACAGAATCACTGAGTAACTTGCCCTATCCATGCCATAGAGCCAAGGAGTCAAATCCGGAATCGTGCTTTTAAATATCTTGCACTACTCTACCTCCTGTTAAAGTTGTTGATTAGATAAGTAAAAGGCTCTCTAAAGCATCATGGTACACTAAAATGTTAGTGCAGAAATCAAGAAAATTTGAGATGGAAAAGAAATAATTTACATAATTTAGACCTGATAACCTCAATATAAGCAAAGTGTGACGACAGGTCTCTAAAGGAGGATACGTCTGTGCATGCTAAGTCTCTTCAATTCAGTCGACTCTTTGTGACCTTCTGGACTGTAGCCCCCCAGGCTCCTCTGTTCATGGAATTCTCCAGGCAAGAATACTGGAGTGGGTTGCATGCCTTTCTGCAAGGGATCTTCTCCACCCAGGAATCAGACCCGCATCTCCTGCAGCTCCTGCACTGTAGCTGGATTCTTTACCACTAAGCCTTGGGGGGGGGGGTGGCAGGTAGAGGAGTAGACAGAAGATTTGAGGTTAGAAAAGAGGAAATAATTACTGGGCAGCCACTGTGGGGAATGAATCATAGATTCAATTCACTCCTTCATTCAACAAATATTTATTGAGACCAAGATTGAAGGCAAAAGAAGGGGGAGGCAGAGGATGAGGTGGTTAGATAGCATCACCAACTCAATGGACATGAATTTGAGCAAACTCCGGGAGATAGCGAAAGACAGGGAAGGCTGGCATGCTGCAGTCCATGGTGTCACAAAGAATTGGACATGACTGGACATATATGCTAGACTTTAAGTGCTAGGGATGTAGAGATAAAGCATACACACACATACACATCACACATGGTATATCAATGATAGAAAGTCCTAAAACAGAAAAATAGAGCAAATTAAAAGGTTTAATGAGTGCTGATGGTGATGGGGAAAGAATCTTATTTTATACAGACAGGTCATAGATAGTCTCTCTCATAAGATAGTATGTGAACCTAACAGAAGTGAAGGCATGGATCATGTAGATATTGGGAAAACATTACATTCCAAACAAAGAACATCAAGCACAAAATCCCCAGCATAGGGGGTTATGCTTGATGTTTACATAAAAGGGAAATTAGACCAATGTGACCATTCGAATAAAAAGAGACAGGAGGAGAGGAACTCATAGAAGTAGTCCTAAGAGTTCTATGGGTCATTGAGAGTTCTGTAGGCTATGGTAGAAGCATTTTTTCTCTCAGTGAAATTGTAGGTCATTTCAGGGTTTTGAGCAGAGGATTGACATGCTCTTACCTATGATTTAAAATTTGTCTGTTTGCTATGTAGAGGAGAGACATGGTGGGAGGGGCAAGGGTGGAAGAAGCAGCTACTCCAATTATCTAGGCAACAGAATATTGAAGTTTGGACTAGGATAATGGTGGTAGAGATGAAGAGAAGTGAATGGAGTTAAGATACATATGGAGCCAGGTGGACTAATACTGGCTGGTTGAATTGATGGAGAGGTGAAGAAATAAGTCAAGGATGATGATTTAATTTTTGGTTTCCATAAGTAAGTAGATAGTGGCATCATTTACATAGATAGGAAGCAGTGGTGAGGGAGCAGACAGGTGCAGAATTCAAAAGTTTGGTTTTCCACATTGTGTAGTAATTGGGGGAATAAGCCTTGAAGGATCACACCAACACAACCACAGAAATTACCCTCAGAGAGGCATAACATATTAAAGGATTTATCATATTCAGGACTCCCAGAGAGAGAGGCATGACATTCCTGGAGGGCCATGCAAAAGCCCCAAAAGTTTGGTCACAGCAGACAAGAGGAGAGTGGAATAAGGAATTACAGGCAAGTACCTTTATTGAGGGTCATGGGCGTGGGAACTGTGGCACGTGGGTAATGAATGTAGCTGGGTCAATGTGGAAAGGAGGAAAGGGGTGAAGCAGGGAGGTTATCATGAGGCTTGCTGCCGAACACGTTGGGATGGGTCTCAGAAGTGGGCCATAAATAGTTAAAGGTTCAAAACAAGCAGGGTAAGTGCCTGCACTAAGAGAGTCATTGAGACAAGATAATAGCTTTACATGAGACACATACTAGCTTTAAAATAACTATTAGATCTCCATGTGGTAGGGTAATTGGTTAGGTAGTTAGAAATATGAGTCTGGATCTCAGGACTAAGGATGAAACTATCAACTTAAAAGTAATCAATGTGGTACTAATGGTAAAGAACCTGTCTGTCAAGGCAGGAGACGAGATACGGGTTCGATACCTGGATTGCGAAGATCCCCTGGAGGAGAGCACGGCAACTCACTCCAGCATCCTTGCCTGGGGAATCCCAGGGACAGCGGCGCCTTGTGGGCTATAGTCCAGAGGGTCGCACAGAGTAGGACACAACTGAAGCAACTTAACACGCAGGCAGCACATCAATGTATAGGTGATATTTAGAAGCAGAATCTGAGATTATTACGGAAGTGGGTGCGGATATAGATAGAAAGAGGTCCGAGAACTTCTGTACTGATTTCTGGTAAATCCAATGCTTAAGTAAGGCTGGGGTTAGAGTGAAGCAAGTGGATCATTTACCCTGGACACCAAATTCAAGAGGGGACCAAAAAACTCAGCAATGAAGGAAAATACAGTTTTACTGCAATATTATTTAAAAACCAAAATTAACGCAAAAATCCTTGATAAACAAAATACCAAAGTTTTCGTTAAAAATAGGGTCAGCATTATTGATTTTCCCCTTTGAGGCTCCAATATGGTTCAGCAGGGTTATCTTCCTAGTATGGAAGATGAAGAGGAATGGGTAAAGCAGATTCTATGCTTGTCTTCAGTTAAACTCAGTTAAACTGTAGTGGGAGGACATGTACTTACTGTGGATCATATTATAATGTTTTGGACCTGGTAAAATCCATTACACCTGAGACATAACAATATTTAACTTCATAATCCTGAGGTTCTGATAAGGAGATGTGAAGATTGATAAATTTTATTATATAAATATTTAAAACTATTATATAAAAAAGGAAACAAATAAAATCAAAGAGCAAATGAAAAACTAGAGGGGAAATACAACATTTGCAGCAAAAAAAAGGATAATTTTCTTAATTTAAAAAGAGTTCTTACATCAGTAAAGGGAAAAGAAAGACATGTTTTTAAAAGATGAACAAAGGATCAGTTCACTTAATAGAGAAAGATATGGAAGAAACTTTAAAATGTGTTCAGACCCTCCCAAGTTTAAGAAATATATATCCACACAATAAGATAATGTTTTAAACTGCATGAAAGGCAAAAATTAAAATAAATGAAAACCCAGTATTAGTGAGAGTTGTGGAAATAAAGTTCTGCCAAACATAATTGATGAAAAACTCAAATTAGTTGAATTCCTTATAGGGCAGTTTAGCTATATCTATCAAAATAGTAAATTCACATACGATTTGATGCATAAATTCCACTACTATGAATTTATCTTTCATATTTATTATCTAAATTATGCAGAGATATATGGGCATTAATATTTTTTGCAATAAGTTTTATAATTAAAACTTTGAAACTCTCAAAGTGTATGTATATGTCTGTGTGTATGTAGCATACATACTTACAGTGTACACACACACTCCCAGAGTATCTATAAACAGTGTACAATATAGGGATTTACTGTATATACATACATGTATATAGTGTTTATACAAACATACATATAAATACATAGATAATGAATAATATTCAACCATCAAAAAGGATGAATTAAATCTATATATGCAGATATATAGATGAAGATATTAGATGAAATAAAGTTTTATTTTAGCAGTCTATAGGGTATAATATTCTTCCCATAAATAAAAAGGAATCACATTATATACATTTAAACTGTATATTGTGTGTTGATTTATGAATGCACACAAAATTTTAAGAACATTAACCTTTGAAAATCAGGACTAGGGAGAGGCTTTTATCTTTCATTATATCTGTCTGTACTATTTGAAGTTTGGTTCAATTAGTACATACTATATTTTTTAATGTCACAGATGGTAGAATTATGGAATTTTTTGTTTGTAAGATATAAAATTAAATCTAATTCAAATTTAAAAATGTTTATAGGTGACAAATTACTTGGGATAGAGATGGAGTGTCATACCTAAGTTAAAAGGAGCTATGGTATATGTATGTCTTACAACCTCTTACATGAAATACATGAATTTATAAAATTGCTATAAAATGCCTTGTTTTGCAACAAATTTGCAGTTTTCTTCAAATAATCATCATAAATTACATTAAATGGTTTTCTTTTCAATGATTGCAGGTATGTGCAGCATCAAATCATTGATATAAAAGATTTAGTCATCTTAGGGACACATTGATTGCATAAAACAAGGCAACTAATAGGGCATTTCTTCTCCTGAGATAGAGGTGCTGTAATATATTTTAAGTAAATAGCATAATTTTGTCACAGCATTTGCACTCTGAGGCATATAATATTTTTATCAAATTTTCTTTAATATCATTTTAAAGCACTTTGAACATTTATGTATAATTTTCCTAATGTCCTGGGGTGCCAGATTTTTTCTCGTGACTATCTTTATTCTGGGAATAAATTTTAGAATGATTATATTTATAAAAGTTGCAAAGCGATTTGATTTATAAATTGAAGAAATTTATAGAAATTTAATTTTATTGAATATGAACTAAGAAGTTATAGTGTATGAGATCAAATACCAGGCTCCCACTTAGTATCCGTGTGACCTTGGGTAAGTGATTTAGATTCTTTTGCTTCAATTTTCTTAGTTGTAAAATGAAGATAATAGCAGTCCATGACTCATTGACTTGTGAGAATTAAATAATTTTGTCTACATAAAGTGCTTGAGATAGTATGTGATATAAAGTAAGCACTAAATATTCTAGTTATTGTATTTGCAAGGGCATGATATGCCCGTGGGAATAAATACAGGACTGGAGAAGCTCCTGAAAGTCCCTTGGGCAGCAAGGAGAACAAACCTGTAAATCTTAAAGGAAATCAACCCTGAATATCACTGGAAAGACTGATGCTGATGCTGAACCTCAAGTATTTTGGTCACTGATGAGAACAGCTGACTCATTGGAAAATTCCCTGATGCTGGGAAGGATTGCAGGCAGAAGGAGAAGAAGGCATCAGAGGTTCAGATGGCTGGATGGCATCACTGAGGCAATGGACATGAACTTGGTCAAACTATGAGAGATGGTGAGGGACAAGTAGGCCTGGAATGCTGCAGTCCATGGGGTCACAAAGAGTTGGACACAACTGAGTGACTAAGCACAGCACAGCACAGGGTGCTAAATTATGGGTGCAACATTTCAGTTCAGTTCAGTTCAGTTGCTCAGTCGTGCAACAGTGTGCTGTCCTAAAGTAAGAGTCAAGAGAAAAAGGGTTTAATTTACCCTATGACAGTGCCCAAAGTTGTGCAGATTTGTACAAATCACATACCCTCACTGAGCGTGTTTCCTCATCTTTAAATTGAAAGGCATGTGTTAGAAAGCCTGTAGTGTGCCTTCAGGCTTTAAAATTATCCTAACTCTTAAGTAGTTGTTCACCAAATAATTGATGCATGAAACTTGTTGATAGGAATAGGCCTGGTTAAAATATTTAATTATTACTGAACATTGGGGTGTATTTACCCATGTTGTTCGGGGGAGAGGGATGTGATAGATCAGTACTGTGAAAACTAATTTTACAGTACTATAGTAACTTGGATATTAAGTCTATCAAATGAAAGATCAAATAATCAAGAGGTGTGAAACTTCAACTACATTCTCATTACTTTTAATGAAATCTTCATTTCAGTCTTTCCTCCTCTGCTTTCTACATTTGTAGATAAGCTTAGCATCTTTCTTAACAAAGACTTTCCAAAGTAAGCAAGCACAGCAAAGGGGCAGTTCATTCTAGTTACACTGTATCCAATCTGTGCAGAAAGTTATTTGAAAACTATGTCTATTTCCCCTGTATATGTAAAATATCAGTTTAAGGAATTAACATGGTAAAAAAAAATCCCACATTGTTAGGCAAACTGATTTAACAAGGGTCCTGCAGCTGCATTTTACTGGGTCAAACTTTCCCTATGAAGATTATCAAGGATCTTGGCAGCAAATTAAACCAGCAAGGAGATATTAATAATGCCTTTGAGATTGAAAGAGAAAGTGAAGAATCAACAGTAATGAAATCTCCACTGCTAGAAAATCAGCTTTCCAAAGCTTCCCATGCCCTAAACAATCTGAAGTTTGGTTCAATTAGTATATACTATATTTTGTAAATGTCACAGATGGTAGAATTATGCAATTTTTTGTTTGTTTGCTATAGTAGCAATACAAATTCATACAACTGATACAATTTACAAACTCAGTGAGCTTGCTCTTGTATTTTGCATTCAAGGTCATTAGCTACAAATATAAAATACTACCAAGAAACTTTTCTATGACAACTTCCTATGTTGTCATAGAAACTTTTCTATGTTGACTTTTATAACATTCTTTTAATTATGGCCTCATGATCAGAGCTACCAAATTGTACAACTGCAGAGGGAAAAATTCAGAGTGAATTGTGGTCTATGTGAATTGCATCCTCTGGAACTACAAATGGAATGTCCTCTTCTAGATTTGTGCAATGAGTTAGTCCTATCGTGAGTGCTTAAGTATCTATTGAGCAGATGCTTGTTTTAGTTCATGGTTCCTAGTTTCAGTAATAACAATGTCAAAAGCCTTGCCAATTTTGTAGATGATTTCTACTCTTTCTTCTACATCTGTTGTGTTGCCAGTCTCTCTAGAAACCATTAGGAAATACCACCAGAGATCTAATTCTATCAGCAAGTAGTATTGATTTAATAAATATATATAAAAAGAGTCCTTAAAAAGCTAAGGTCTGAAAAAAACACATTTAGTTGATTGTAAATCAACTATAATCCAATGAAATTAAAAAATAAAATTAAAATTAAGGAAATTAAATCAACATGGATAGGTAGAATCAGTTATTTTCATTGGTTGAGTCAGTTCTACCATATTGTACAGTGGGAGAGATCCTAAGATAATTTCAATTTTACCTATTATCAAAATTCTTCATAAATGAAAGTTGAGAGGTTTTAATAAGTAATGTGGATCAAGCAACTACATCTGTTTATTACCACATCCTTGCGTGTTTTCACTACACATCAAACTGAGGCAAAATGTGACAGATTGGTGAAGATGGACAAGGCCAGGTGGAAATGGACTTAGGGTGTATATAACTGAGAAGAAAATAATTTGGGTTTCTCACACCAACAGTGCTGTAAATCATGAAGGAAAATCCAAAAAGACTGTGAGTTAGTTTTTACCTTGTCTCTCTGAAAAGTTGGAAAATCAAATATTTCCTTTCCAGTTCATTTGGATTTTCTTATACTTTGAGAAAATTCACAAGTTCTTCTAGCAGAGACATAAAGGTATAGTCGTATGACCCTTTATCCATTATGTGGATTCCACATTCCCAATCTTCCATTAGGTATTAACAGGAGCAGTTTAGCCTTAGTTATAAGTGATAATGAATAAAATCACCACTATTAACTGTTACACATTAGACAACCCCTGCTTACTTTCCACAGATGAGTAGAGGTAGGTTTTGAGCTTCCTGGCTTTCTAAATGTTCATTCTTTCTCTCCAACCCTTAATTGGCTAGACTTCCTGGCTTCCTTGACTCATCTTCTAAATCTCATACTGAATAAAAATGCAAGCAAGAAATTCCTTCCCCTTAGGGCTTATCCAAGAGTACTGTTGCTATTGAGTGGCACCTGAAGCAGAGTATAAGTTGTGGCAGACAAATTCTAAAATGCCCTTTCTATGACCCCTACCTCTGTGCAATCCCTTTTCCTTGAATGAGGTTGGGATTTATTTCCAAGACATTGAATATGGCAAAAGTGGTGGATGTCACTCCCATGAATAAGTCACATTATTCAAGATTCTGTCTTGTGGTCAGACTTGCTCTCTCTTAATCGCTAACTTTGAAGAACCAAGCATCAGTGAAGTAAGTGGCCATGTTGGAAATGCCCTTGTGGCAAAGAGCAGTAGGTAGTTTCTAGGGGAAGAAAGCCTCCAGTGAGAAACTGAAACCTTTAGTTCTGAAGCAGCAAGAATATGAATTCTGTCAGCAACCAGAGTGAGTTTGGAAGCAATCTTTCGCTACTGAGACTGCAGACCCAGTTGACACCTGTATTGCTGCCTAGTGATACTCTGAAGCAGAGAACCCAGCTGAAGCTATGTCCAGAATTCCAACCTACAAATGCTGGGAGATAATAAATGTATATTGTTTCAAGCCACTAAGCATGGTGATTTGGTTCACAGCAATTGAAAACTAATAACCAAAGTTTTGGGAAAGATATTAAAATACAAGAGTAGTTTATGACTCCATTATATAATATTGTGGTAGTACCAGCAACTCCTTCTAACTAAATGACTTTTTTTAACACTCTGAGACTGATCAACCCCTGCCTGGGCTAGCACACTGGGGAGCCTTCCACTCAAAGATAAGTTCATTAGTAAAATAATCAGTGCTTCATGGAGGATTGGGTGGAGGAGTATAAAGAAATAGGCAGCACTTTGATTCTTTGGTGATTTTACTATGCTTCCAGCCACTCCATATAGCTCTGCTTCTGCTTTTATCATCATCCCCAACTCTGCCCTTTAATTTAAATGATTCCCAAAGTAGGAAGGTATTGAAATGAATACAGCCAGAGTTTGAAGTCAATGAAAGAGATAAAATAACATAACTTTTTCTGCTTCTAGCCATTTAACTGACTCAACATGAAACAATTTTTGCAGTTTCATAAGCAAGATATCTGATATTTCTAAGGGGGCACTTTTTTTTCCCAGATAGTACAGAAAAAAAAAAAAAAAAGATGATGAGTCTCTGATTCAGCACAAATTAATAGGAAGAACTGAATGAGTACAAATATTTTAGAACCTGAGGCTTATTGTTTCACCTATCATGTGACTAAAGGCAGTTATAAAAATGGTGAACTAACAGGAGCCCCAGAAAAAGTGAAAGCTGAGATGGAATTACATTTCTTCATGAGAGACTTAACCAGCTTTTAAAATACAGGAAAAAGTAACAAAATCTTTTTGGTGGCATTATATTACATAACATAAGATTTATGTAAATCTTCTCTCTTGAGACTTTTTCAGTATTTTGTGGGATCAATTAACAAAGTTTTCAAGTACCTCTGTGAGAGGACTCCAAGAGAGAACTTCTGAGAATTAGGTCAGTCAAATACAAAGGAGTAACTTGGAAGATTAAATTAAGTTGAATAGAAAAATTCCAATTGGGACCTCAAAATACCAATTCTGTCTTTATTTCTAGTCACCAAAAATCAATCTCATTCCCTCACCAAAAAAAAAAAAAAAAGGTTCTACATTGACTTTTATTTGGAAATTGTACAAACACATCTGCATCTTTTATTAAAAAAATATTCCTTGAGACTGTAATTTTTCAAATACATGAATTGGAGCTTCAGAGATGCCTGTGTAGTATTCCATTTCTTATCTCCATTCCCTCTAAAGCACCGGATATACCAAGGGAATAAACAAATGCACACTGAATAGAAAATGGAATAAATAATCTACCTAGCTAGAATAATCTAGAATAATTCCATTCCTTGCTAGTTAGGTGCAGTGGTAAAGAATCTGCCTGCCAATGCAGGAGACTTGCTATCAAGAGATATAGGAATCCCTGGATTGGGAAGATCTCTGGAGTAGGAAATGGCAACCCACTCCAGTATTACTGCCTGAAAACTCCATGGGCAGAAGGGTCTGGCGGGCTAGAGTTCATGGGGTTACGAAGAGTCGGACATAACTGAGCACACATACACACAACACACACATGTTTCCTAAACTATGCTTCTTGGGTACCAATGTCTGTAATATACTAAGATGTATAAGTTGAAATAAAATTTCTTAGTAAAATTATGCAGTCATTTTGGGGAAAAAAAAATTGGCATTTCCTCAAAAACTTAAACATAGAATTACCACATGAGCCAGAAATTCTACTTCTAGGTATATACTGAAGACAAATGAAAACATATGTTCACACAAATATTTTTACATGAATGTTTATATCAGCATTATTCAAAGTAGGCAAAATATAAAAATAATACTTATATCCATCTATTGATCAATGGATAAACAAACCTGGTATGTCCATGCAATAGAATATTATATGGCAATAACAAAAAAAAAAAATGAGATACGGATACATTCCACAATATGGATGTGCCTTGAAACATTATCCCAAGTAAAAGAAACCAGACACAAAAGACCACATATTGAATGACTTCATTTATATGAAATGCATAGAATGGGCAGATTCATAGAGAAAGGAAGTAGATTGGTGGCTACCTAAAGTTGGGCAATTGAGAGAATATAAAGTAAGTGCCGATGAGTAGGATGTTTCCTATTTTGGTGATGGATAGGTCTAGAATTAGTGGTGAGGATTTCACAACTTTATGACTATATTAAAAAACACTGGATTATACACTTTAAATAAGTGAATTTTACAACCTGTAGCTATCAATAAAACTATTATTAAAACCTAAACTTTTTATATATGAAAGAAAAACCTTTACTTTTACTTAACTGCTAATAGTAGTAATAAGTAGACAATAATATGATCTTGAAGGACAATAGGGCATAACAGAATTGTAGGATGTCTTATGAATATGAAAACAGGAAGCTTTAAAGTCATGCTGATTATCTAGACTTGTCTAATAATTTCAACATATTAATAATTTTAAAATTCTTGATATAATACTTTTAAATTGATGTGTTGTTGTTGTTCAAGCCCTAAGTATTGTCCCACTCTCTGTGACCCCATGGACTGCAGCATGCCAGGCTTCACACTATTCTTCACTACTTCCTTGAGTTTACTCAAACTTATGTCCATTGAGTCACTGAAGCCATCCAACTCTGTCACCCTCTTCTCCTCCTGTCCTCAATCTTTCCCAGCATTGAAATCTTTTTTTAATGAGTCCACTTTTCATGTGAAGTGGAAAAAGTATTGAAGCTTTGACTTCAGGATCAATCCTTCCAATGAATATTCAGGGTTGATTCTTAAGGATTAAATGGTTTGATCTCCTTGCAGTCCAAGGGACTCTCAAGAGTTTTCTCCAGCACCACAATTTGAAAACATCGATTCTTTGGTGGTCACCCTTATTTATGGTCCAACTATCACATCTATACATGACTACTGGAAAAACCATAGCTCTGACTATGTCTCAGTTTGTCATAGCTTTTCTTCCAAGGATCAAGCATCTTTTAATTATGTAGATGCAGTCATCATCCACAGTGATTTTGGACCCCAAGAAAGTAAAGTCTTTCACTGTTTCTAAATTTTTTCCCATCTATTTTCCATGAATTGATTGGACTGGATGCCATGACCTTAGTTTTTTGAATATTGAGCTTTAGGCCAGCTTTCTCACTCTCTCCTCTCACCCTTATCAAGAGGCTCTTTAGTTGCTCTTAGTTTTCTGCCGTTAGAGTAGTATCATCTGCATAGCTGAGGTTGTTGATATTACTTTCCACAATCTTGATTCTAGCTTGTGATTCATCCAGCCTAGCATTTCACATGGTGTACTCTGCATATAATTTAAATAAGCAAGGTGACAGCATACAGCCTTGATGCACTCCTTTCCCAATTTGGAACCAATCCATTGTTCCATGTCCAGTTCTAACTTTTGCTTCTTGACCTGAATACAGGTTTCTCAGGAGGCAGGTATGGAGGTCTGGTATTCCTAACTCTAAGAATTTTCGACAGTTTGTTGTGATCCACACAAAGGCTTTAGCATATGCAATAAAGCAGAAGCAGACTTATTTATTTTGGAATTTCTTTGCTTTTTCTATATGTTGGCAATTTGATCTCTGATTCCTCTGCCTTTTCTAAATCCAGCTTGTATATCTGGAAGCTCTTGGATCATGTCCTGCAGAAGACTAGCTTGAAGGATTTTGAACATTGCCTTGCTAGCATGTGAAATGAGTGCAATTGTGAGGTAGTTTGAACATTCTTTAGCATTTCCCTCCTTTGACATTGGAATGAAAACTGACCTTTTCTAGTCCTGTGGCCATTGCAGAGTTTTTCAAATTTGCTGTCATTTACTTTTAACAACATCATCTTTTAGGATTTTAAATAGCTCAGTTGGAATTCCATCACATCCATTAGCTTTGTTCATAGTAATGTTTCTTAAGGCCACTTGACTTCACACTCCAGAATGTCTGACTCTAGGTGAGTGACCATAATAACATCATGGTTATCTGTGTCATTAAGACTGTTTTTTGTTTAGTTTTTATATGTTATTCTTGCCACTCATTTTAATTTCTTTTGTTCTTTATTGTGGCCATCTTTGCATGAACTGTCCCCTTAGTATCTCCAATTTTCTTGAAGACATCTCTAGTTTTTCCTATTCTATTGTTTTCCTCTATTTCTTTATGTTGTTCACTTAAGACTTTCTTATCTCTCTTGCTATTCTCTGGAACTCTACATTCAGTTGGGTGTATCTTTCCTTTTCTTCCTTGCTTTTCACTTCTCTTCTTCTCTCAGCTATTTGTAAAGCTTTTCAGACAACTGCTTTGCCTTCTTGCATTTCTTTTTCTTGGGAATAGTTTTGATCACCACCTCCTGTACAATGTTGTGAAATTCCTTCCATAGTTCTTCAGACTCTCTGCCTACTAGATCTAATCCCTTGAATCTATTAATCACTTCCACTATATAATCATAAGGGGATTGATTTAGGTCATACTTGAGTGGCCTAGTGATTTTCCCTACTTTCTTCAATTTAAGCCTGAATTTTGCAATAAGAAGCTGATGATCTGAGCCACAGTCAGCCCAGGACTTGTTTTTGCTAACTGTATAGAGGTTTCCCATCTTCAGCTGCAAAGAATATATCAATCTGATTTCAGTATTCACCATCTGGTGATAGTCATGTGTAGAGCTGTTTATCAGGTTGTGGGAAGAGAGTGTTTGCTATGAGCAGGTGTTCTCTTAGCAAAACTGTGTTAGTCTTTGCTCTGCTTCATTTTGTACTCCAAGGCCACACTTGTCTGTTACTCCAGGTATCTCTTGACTTCTTACTTTTCATTTCAATCCTCTATGATGAAAATGACATTTTGTTTTGGTGCTTAGTGCTAGAAAGTCTTGTAAGTCTTCGTAGAACCATTCAACTTCAGCTTCTCTGAATTAATGGTTGTGGCATAGACTTGGATTACTGTGGTCTTGAATGGTTTGTCTTGGAAATTAAACTTGATCATTCTGTCATTGTAGAGATTGCACGCAAGTACTGCATTTTGGGCTCTTTGTTGACTAGGAGGGCTACTCCATTTCTTCTAAGGGATTCTTGCCCATAATAGTAGTAGTAGATATAATGGTCATCTGAATTAAATGTGCCCATTGCTGTCTATTTTAGTTCACTGACTCCTAAAATACCAATGTTCACTCTTGCCATCTCCTGCTCAATCACATCCAATTCACTTTGATTCATGGACCTAACATTCCAGGTCTCTATGCAATATTGTTCTTCACAGCATCAGACTTTGCTTTCACCACCAGGCACATCCACAGCTGATTTTCATTGCTGATTTAGTCTAGCCTCTTCATTCTTTCTGGAGTTTATTTCTCTGTTCTTCTCCAGTAGCGTATTGGACACCTACTGACCTGGGTTGCTCATCTTCTAGTGTCATATATTTTTGCCTTTTCATGCTGTTCATAGGGTTCTCAAGGCAAGAGCACTGAAGTAGTTTGTCATTCCCTATTCCAGTGGACCACATTTTGTCAGAACTCTCCACCATGACTCATCTGTCTTGGGTGGCCCTGCATGGCATGGCTCATAGCTTCAATTGAGTTACACAAGTCTGTGATTCATATGATCATTTTGGTTAGCTTTCTGTGATGTGTTATTCAGTTTTTTTAAAAAAAAATGAATGTCCAATTTTGATCTTTTCTTTCAGTGTATCTATAAGAAGTATATTTACTGTCTACTTTAAATCAAGTGTGCTCTATATTCCATGAGCTTCTGTTGTTGTTCCATGAATTTATAAAAAATTACTTTATGGACAAAATAGTCTTCTAAAGAAAAGTCTTTTCCTTTCAGGACTCAGCAACTGGACAGGAGTGAAAAAACAAAACGGTTGAATAGTTCCAGAACAACAACAACAACAACAAAATGGCAGCACTTTATTGTAGTGTGCATTCAGGAAATGCTTGAGGAATTGGCCAAAATGACCAATCCCAACCTATGCTGACTGCTACAAGGGACCTTGAAGAATCCTGAAGCTCATTTAAAGCACAGTCAAAAAAACACATATAATGTATCAGAGTTACTTCCTCTTTGGAAAATGAATCTACCTAACAAATTTTTCTAATCTGGGAGCAAACGACAGTTGATTGAAATTTGTAGGAAACTGTGCACTAATGGAATTTGCCCTATCGCCATTTGATTGTGCTATCAATGTGAGAAATGGAGAGATATATTCATTCACTCTACAGAGGCTGTTTTAACCAATCTATTAAGCGTGTTAAATGTGGATAAACTTTTCCCTTTTAGGAGTCCACTTGCTCTCTCATGATATTTGAGTTCCTTATAGTAGTGAATATATAGAAATTCTAAGACGTCTCTTAAATTCTGAGATCTTTATGTTGGTTGTTTCTTATTCAAGGTTTGAGAGTACCCTTTCCTTAAACTTAGATTTTTTTTTTCATTTATTTTTATTAGTTGGAGGCTAATTACTTTACAATATTGTAGTGGGTTTTGTCATACATTGACATGAATCAGCTATGGATTTACATGTATTCCCCATCCTGACCGCCCCTCCCACCTCCCTCTTTACCCAATCAGTTCTAATGAGATGGATGAAACTGGAGCCCATTATATAGAGTGAAGTAAGCCAGAAAGATAAAGAACATTACAGCATACTAACACATATATATGGAATTTAGAAAGATGGTAATGGTAACCCTATATGCAAAACAGAAAAAGAGACACAGATGTACAGAACAGACTTTTGGACTCTGTGGGAGAAGGTGAGGGTGGGATGTTTCGAGAGAACAGCATCAAAACATGTATATTATCTATAGTGAAACAGATCACCAGCCCAGGTTGGATGCATGAGACAGGTGCTCTGGCCTGGTGCACTGGGTAAACTTAGATTTTTCATAACTCTGTTTTCCAAAGAATCAGCATCGATGACTTCTACCCTTATGGCCTTGATCAAGGCAAGCAGCTTTCCTTTAGTGAGGGCCCCAGGAAATTAGATTGTTGATCTTGATGAAGTTTTCCTTTGTTTCTAGCTAATCCTTCCTAGGCAGATCCAGAGATTGCTTCCCTGGCTGAGACTTGATCTATCTACTTGCCAAAACAGAACTGTGATTGTGAACAGAGAAATTCAGTTATTTACTGAAAAAGGGGTTTCACTGTTAATATTAATTTCATGATCCTTGAATATAAACAAATACAAATAAAGTATGAAATGATTGCTGGGTGTCGGGAGAGGGGAGAGGAGGTAAGGAGGCATGCAAAATTGTACATCCAAATTTGGTGACAATATGTATTGAAAAGGACATTTGAACAAGAAAGACACAAGATGCCAGTGTGTATATTTATTCTGTTTAGTTCCTATTTCATTTACAAAAGCTGTGAAAGCAGAGATGTTATTAAACATTACATAACAGGATGCTTTGATCCCAACTGTTTCTGTGTGTGTTTGGGTGTGTGTTTATACAGCATCTCCTCTTCTCACCACTGGCAATAATACAGTTTCCTTATGTTTTCTTTTCAATAGTAAGCTTACATTTTCAATCTGTTTGAGTTGAACAGTCACTGTGGATTCTGATTAATTCTTGGAGACCAGAGGATAGGGCATCTTGCCAAATGGAATTAGAAAGTTTTAAACAAAAATATTTTCCTTTTATTGTAGCAATTTATATTAGGTGGCACACAAAAAAATACCTCACCAGATGGCTATGCTTACTCCACTTTGAATAAAGTATTTAGTCTTTTAGGCCAGTGGGTTACAATTTACTTAGTACAATCATACAGTACTGAGACAGTTTCTGCCTAAAATTAGTGCTTAGGCTAGTTTCCAGGAGTGTCTTATTTAGCTAGAATGACCTTTATATAGTCCTTTGCTGGAGTCCATGGGGTCACAAAGAGTCAGACACGACTTAGCAACTGAACAACAAGAGCAAACCTTTTTTTTTTTGTATAAGTTCTGGATGGCTACTGTACATAGAAAGTCAAGGTAATCTAATTGCATTTTTGCTCAGACTGTTTTTATCCATATATTCTCTCAACCTAATTGAACGTTTAGACTGATGGAAATAATATTGTTTGCACAAAAATCGGGGCTTCCCAGGTAGGACTAGTGGTGAGGAATCTGCCTGCAAATACAGGAGATGCAAGAGTCTTGGGGTTCAATCCCTCCATGGGAAAGATGCCCTGGAAGAGGAAATGCAACCCAATCCACTATTATTGACTGGAAACTTCTCCATAGACAGAAGAGCCTGGTGGGTTACAATTCATAAAGCCACAAAGAACTGGGCATGACTGAGTACTTCTAGGCACAAAAGTTGTTTTGTCTTATTACTACTATAGCTTTCATGATACTTTCTAACTATGTTATCAAATATTCACCATATTCATCCATTAAATTAAGGTCTTTTTAATTAAAATTTGTTAGAACTTTAAACCTTAGGACACCAAAGAGCTTTCAGTTTTAGTGAATGTAATTGGCATCTTCAGACAAAATAATGTTTCATAAATGAATATTAAAACTTTTTTATACAAGTTTATTATATACCCATTGATTATTTACATATTAATCGTGCATACTTAACAAAGGTTTTCTTGTATTTTAGTAGGCAGGGTGAATAATTGAAAGACGATAAAATATAAATTTGGTCCTTATTTTTGTTTGCTGGATATTACAATGGAAAATGAGCAGAAAGGCTTGCAGCATATTCAGAACTGTTCTACTATTCTAAATAGACAACTTTCTAGTTTATTAATATTTTAGAAACCTTTCCAACTCAGCTAAGAGCAAATAATTTGGGGTCAGATTTTATTAAAGAATGTTCCTAATATTTGATCAGAGAGGCTTTGATTTTTATCTTTTTTAAACATGCTGTTAATTATTTAAAAACAAATTTTATAAATCTTTAAAACACAGACTTTGAAAAAGTATGCTTGTTTTTGCTACAAATAATTAAACTCAACATAAAAAAAAAAAAGCCATAGTATCAGATGCAACTAAATCAAAGAGAATATGTTCTGACAAAATTCGATGATGAGCACCAGAGGTTTTCACTTGTATCAACTTAGGCAAAGTGGTAGAATGCTAAGATCTGAATGTTTGTGTCTCCTGAAAATTCATACATTAAAATCCTAATCCTTAAGGTTATTATATTAGGAAGTGGGGACTTTGTGAGATGATTAAGTCATTAGGGCAAAGCCCTGTGAATGAGATAGTGTGTGTATGTTAGTCGCTCAGTCGTGTCTGACTCTTTGCAACCCCATGGACTGTATCCCCCCATGGATCTCTATCCATGGGATTCTCCAGGCAAGATACTGGAGTGGGTAGCTATTCCTCCTCTCCAGAGAATCTTCCTGACCCAAGAATTGAACCTGGGTCTCCTGTGTTTCAGGAGACTCTTTACCTTCTGAGTCACCAGAGCTATGAATGAGATTACTCACCTTATAAAGAGGCTCCAAAGAGATTCACAATGTCAGGATACTGTGAGAAGTAGGCAGTCCTCAATTCAGAAGAGGGATTTTGCTAAAACTCGGACAAGCTGATCTTGTACTTGCCCCCTCCAGTACTATAACAAATACATTTATGTTGTTTATAAGCCACCCAGTCTATCATTTATTTGTTACAGCAGCCAGAATCAATGGACAGAGCAAGCAAAATCCCTTCCCTCTTTTCAATCCCCATTCATTTTTATTGCGTGTATGTAGAAAGATAAATGCATGGAGTTCAAAGACCATTTTTCCCTTCTTTAAATTTATTAAGAACTAGTTTATATATAGTTAAATGTATAATAAAGCATAAACATGCAAAGCATTAATAAATCAAGCATACATGTATACCTTTCTATCCAACTTAGAGAAATACAGTGAAGAACTCTATGTGTAGGTGCTCAGTTGCTCAGTCATGTCCAACTCTTTGTGACTTCACAGGCTATATATAGCCCGACAGGTTCCTCTACACCTTCACCAATTAGATGCTCCTCTTCCATTCCAGAAAAATCACTATCCTGATATAGGTGCATATTATTTCTATTCCTGTCTTTATACTACATATGCCTACTATTAAATAATGATAGTACTGTTTCAAATATTTTAAAACTTCATATAAATGGTATAACTTGTAGCTTGTGATTTGCTCAACACTTTATATTAGATATTTATATCCATGCTGACACATGTAGATTTATATCATTCATTTTCCCTGCAGGGTGGGTATTCCATTAAATTAGTTGCTATAGTGTTAGTCTCTCAGTCGTGTCTAACTCTATGCAAACCCACGGGCTGTAGCTTGCTAGACTCCTCTGTCCCGGGGATTCTCCAGGCAAGAATACTGAAGCAGATTGCCATTCCCTTCTCCAGAGGATCTTCCTGACCCAGGGATTGAACCTGGGTCTTCTGCATTGCAGGCAGATTCTTTACCATCTGGGCTACATGGATTCCATTAGATTAGTATCAAATTAATTATTCTTTCTTTTGGTATACATTAGTGCTCTCTCAGTGTTTTGCTATTAGCAATGTTCTATGAATATTGTTGTATATATCTTATACACGTGTACACAAGTTTCTTTAAATTATATGTAGAAATGGAATTGATAGATCATCGAAGAGACTCATCTTTAAATGTATAACATAATGCAAATTTATTTCCCGGATAGACTGGATTTGTTTTTGTGTTCTCAATGCACTACATGTTCAGCAACATGTAGTATACAGATTTTTACATTTATCTAATTTTGGTAAATGGAAAATTGTGTGTTCTCAGGCTGGCAACTGTGTTTTTTCATGTTATTGAACACTTATAGTTCCTCTTTTGTGAATTATATAGTCATGCATTTACCCTTTTTTCCTGTTAGTGTTGGATTATTCTGCTTTGTAGCAGTTATGTTTATATTCAGATTTTGAATATTGGTACTTCCTTAATTTATTCCAATAGTATATACATCTTTGTGCCAACTCACGGTGACATAGTTGCAGTAGCTTTGTGGTATCTTGATAACTGTTAGGGAAAATTCCTCCATATTTTTCTTCTTCAGATGTGTTTCAGCTGCTCTGGGTCTATTGTATCCACATAAATTTTAGAATCTGTTTCACATATGATAATACACATGTTTCAATGCTGTCCAGGTTCAATGTACGAGACAGGGTGCTCAGGGCTGGTGCACTGGGATGACCCAGAGGGATGGGATGAGGAAGGAGGTGGAAAGGGGGTTCAGGACGGGGAACACATGTAAACCCATGGCTGATTCATGTTAATCTATGGCAAAAACCACTACAATATTGTAAAGTAATTAGCCTCCAATTAAAATAAATAAATTTAAAAAATAAATAAAAACTGTGAATCACTAAAAAAAAAAGAAATTTTAGAATCAATTTTTCAAGTTTCTGAAAAAAAAAAAACAGTAAAGATTTTGATTGGAATTGAATTGAATTCAATTTCTAAGATGAATTGACTTCTTTATGACATTGATTCTTCTAAACTGCACATGGAGTTTCTCAATTATGTAGATTTTCTTTTGTGTTGTTCAATTAAGTTTTTACATGATTTTTTAAACTGACTTGCACATCTTTGGAATTTATTTCCAAGCACCTAATATACTTGGTTGCTATTTTAAACGTCATCCTTTTGTAATATTACATGTTGTAAATATTTGTTGCTAGTAATTAGGCATGCAATTGATTTTGGAATATCAATCTTATATATTTATAGACTTTTATGAAGAATTTATTTATTCTAGTAATTTATTCATAAATTCGCTTGCATTTTCTATGTATGTAGTATTCTTCAGTGTAAGTAATGATCATTTTTGTTTCTTATAATTGATCAGCTTGCAAACTTGGCTGAGATCTTTACTATAAATGGTGATAGGGAGTAGTGATAGAATGCATACTTATCTTGCTTTTTTTTGGTACATGAAAAGCTTCCAAGATTATAATATTAAGCATAATGTTTTATGCAGTTTTGGTTAGATACTCTTTATGAGAATAAGACAGTGCTTTTCTCTTTTCAATTTGCTGAATATGGCAAATTTTGTCACATGATTTTCTGCATGTGATGATGTAAAGATGCAGTTTTTCTTCATTGGTCCATTAATATATGGACTTTCAAATGTTATGCAGATTTTCAAATGGTAAATCAATCTTTCCCTGATGGGATAAACCCAAGTTGGTCATGATTGCCACATATAGTATGTGTTCAGCTGCTTATATTTGGAAGATTTTTGCATCTATATTCCTAATTTATAATAGCTAGTAATTTTCCTTCCTCATAATTTCTTGATCTAATTTTGGTGTCAACCATATATTTGTCTCAAAAAACTGAGTTGAGAAGAATTTTCTGATTTTCTAATACTTGGAAAGTTTGTTTAACAATGCAAATGATCTGTTCTTTCAATGTTTATTACAAGGATATATAAAAATCTGGACTTCCCTGGTGGCTCAGCTGGTAAAGCATACACCTGCAATGTGGGAGACCTGGGTAGGATTCCTGGGTTGGGAAGATACCCTGGAGAACAGAATGGCTACCCACTGCAGTATTCTGGCCTGGATAATTCCATGAAATAGTCCATGGGGTTGCAAAGAGTCAAACGCTGCTGAGAAACTTTCACTTCACATGAAAGTCTAGGCCCATTTATTCATACAGTGAGAGGCTGGATGTGAGTTTTAGCATTGATTTGTTTATTTTAATGGTT
This sequence comes from Cervus canadensis, assembly GCF_019320065.1. Taxonomy (NCBI): domain Eukaryota; kingdom Metazoa; phylum Chordata; class Mammalia; order Artiodactyla; family Cervidae; genus Cervus; species Cervus canadensis. The sequence continues at coordinate 91,212,227 of NC_057419.1, forward strand.
ATAAGTATAGTCAGAGCTTCTATTTTGCACTGACTCAATTTGAAGCTATATTTTTTAGTAAAATTATCAATTTCAATCTTATCACTTTTGAATTTTTGACAAAATTTTTCATAGTTGCTGTTTTTTTTCCATTTATTTTTATTAGTTGGAGGCTAATTACTTTACAATATTGTAGTGGGCTTTGTCATACATTGACATGAATCAGCCATGGATTTACATGTATTCCCCATCCCGATCCCCCCTCCCACCTCCCTCTCTACCCTCTACCTCTACCTTCTACCTCTGAGTCTTCCCAGTGCACCAGGCCCGAGCACTTGTCTCATGCATTCAACATAGGCTGGTGATCTGTTTTTTAACCTCTATTGCATCTGTATTTACATCTCTGTTTCATTCTTAATACTATCTATTTATTCTAATCTTTTTTTAATAAGTCTTGCCAAAGACAAGTCTATTGGTTATTTTCAAAGAACCATTTTTTTCTTTGTTGAGCCTCTTTATTGGAATGATTCTTTGTACTTGATAAATTTCTCTTGTATTTATTCCCTAATTCCCACTGTCCTTGAATATATTCTGTTGGTATTTTTCTATTTCTCAAATTTAGTGCTTATCTATTTAATTTCCAGCCTCTAATTTTTTCTAACATAAACATTTAAGGTGATAAAATTTCCTCAAATTTCTGTTCTACTTGCATCTCACAAATTTTATGTTATAATTGTTATTTAGCACTAAATATTATTTTGCTTTTATTTTTCATTATGATATTTGACCCATGAATTATAGTGCTTTTTTTAACTTTCAAAATTCTGATACTATTTTCAGTTATTTTGTTTTTGAACTTAAATGCATCATTGTTGAGTTTATGGTCTGCAAAATTATTCTTACAAATTTGTTGAACATTTGTGGATTAGTTTATGATAAATTTTTATAAATGATCCATTTATGCTTGAGAAAAATGTATATTTTCTACTTTTTGGGTGCAGAGTGTTTCATAAATTCCTAAGATCAAGTTTGTTAGTTGCAGTGTCCAAATTTCCTGTGTTTTTATTAATGTTTTTGTGTACTTGATCTACCATTTATTGAAAGAATAATTTGAAAAAATCTCCTGCTTTATGGGGAAATTGTTTCTCGTGTTAGTTTTGTTTTATATAAATTGAGTCATATTTTTAGATGCATATGAGTTTAGAAATTTTATGTTTCTTGGTGGATACACTTTAGCATTATGTGTGTGGTCTTTGTCCCTAAAAATGACTCTTCCTTAGAATACTTTCAAATAATAGTAATAAAGGTAAACCAGCCTTTCTTTTAGTTAGTATTTTATAGTGTACATTTTCCATTTATTCTGCATTCTTTATGAAGGGTTCAAGGCTGTATATTTTAAATTGCAGTTATTATATAGTCTCTGTGTTTTAACTGGTAAATTTACTACATTTGCACTATTATATTTAAGTTTATTTTTATCTTATTATTTCAAGCTATTTATACATCTTTTTTCTGTGCTTCTTTTGCTTTCTTCTTTTTAACCTTTTCGCTGGGGCGGGGGATTATTCAAATGTTTTAAAATTATTTTTGCTTATTTCCCCTTAGCATTTTTGAAGTCATACTTTTTACTTATTTTTATGATTATTCTTGTAATGATAATATATATTCTTGACAGTAAAATCTAATTTTAATCAATGTTTCTTTCCTTTTCTCAAACAACACAGGGATTTTAAAATACATTAACTTTGATAACATCTTCATTCTAAATATTATTGGTGGCCAATAATTTAGTGTTACCTTATTTTCTTACTCTAATGTTAGTTGTTATCATTGTCATTTTATCATCCTTACCATTATCATAATTTTGTAATTCCTGTCAGTTTAGGTCAGAAGTTAGAAAACTTTTTCTGTAAAGGATCAGGTAGGAACTATGTTCAGCTTTGTGAGCCATATAATCTCTGTTACTCAGCTCTATTGTTGTGATGCAAAAGCAGCCATAGACAATACATGAATGAGTATTAGTCAAGGTTGCCCAGAAAAACAAAACCAATAGGATCTATATACATATGGAGAGAGGGAGAGAGAGAGAGGGGAGAGAGAGAGAGATTTATTATAAGGAATTGACTCAAGTGATTATGGAAGCTGACAAGTCCCCAAATCTGTAGCTGACAAGCTATATGCCAAAGAGAGCCAGCAGTCATTCTAGTCCAAGTTGAAAGGCTTGAGAACCAGGAGAGCTGATGGAGTAGTTCTAATACAGTTACAGACATGCCCGAGGCTGAAGGCATATAAAAACTAACGTCTCAACTTGAAGGCAGTCAGGAAGGAGGTGTGTCCTCTTACTCTTGTTAAGGTAAGATCTTTTGTTCTATCCAGCTGTTCAACTGATAGCATGAAGAATACCAACACTAGAAAGAGCAATCTGCTTTACTCATTATACTGATTTAAATATTAATCTCATCCAGGGGAAAAAAACCTCATAGACATACATAAATAATACTTGATAAAATGTGTTTGGATTCCATGATCCAGTCAGTTTGACACATAAAATTAACCATTACAATGAACATGGCTATGATCCAATAAAACTTTATTTAGGAAAAAAAAAATGATGGGTTAGATTTGGTCTGTGGGCCATAGTTTACTTGCTCCTGGTTTAGATGAAAGACATTGATCCATATCTTTGTCTGCTATTCTTTCTAGCATCTTAATCCTTCGTACTGTGTTTATTGTTATTTTTCCTAAAGTCTGTCATTTAGAGTTTCTTTAAGCACCTTGTCTTTTTTGGACTGTATCCTGTTTTTTGTAGTCTTTTGACCTCTATATTTATAAATTTTTAAGCATTTCAAATATATCTGTGTCTGATCTTTTCAATAGCTTGTGTTCTTCAGGCTTTAAATTTGATGATTGCTGTTTATGCTGACTCATTCATGGTGACATCTTTTTTTCTGCATGTTATAATTTTTCATTGCTCATATTCAGCTTGATTTTGTCTATGAGAACATTGCATCTTCCAAAGGATTCACCTCCTAATAGTATCACCTTGGTGTTAGGGTTTCAACATATGAATTTACTGGTGATACATTCAGACCATAGCAAACAGGCTGCATCAGTAGACTGAAGTTAATCCTGTAACCCTTTTAACTAAAAAGATTTTTATAATATTAAGAAGACCTGGTTTGATAGACATTTATGCCAAAACAAGAAAAAGATGTCTATTTAACAGATTACAAGCCACCAGGACTAGTTAAATGTCTTACTCAGCTCTTCACTCATTCCAAGTCCATGGTTTCAATATATGTCCTCACTAGCTTTGAATTTAGGTGAAGCCAGTTGAATTACACATTTTAAGGATCAGTACATAGTTTCTCTTCTGTCTTGTTGACCATGGAAGCAGGTTTTGTACTGGAGTTTCTGTCAGCCTGATTTGAACTTGATATGCAAGTCACAACCTAAATGACTGATGAGCAGATGACTCCATGTCAATACACATTGTATATTATGTGTGAGAAGTAAATCTTTGTTGTGTTTTCAGGAGATTTTGGAGTCCTTTGTTAGTGCGAAATAACAAAGCTTCCATTGTCTGGTATATGCCCCCACTCCAATTCCAAGATAAACCAAAACTAATTTGAAACTTACTTAAAAGAATTTTTTATAAGATTAGTAAAATAAAATAATCTCACTAAGCTTTGCATCATTAAATCATATCTGAAGTATTGACTTAATTCTGAATATTATAATTTAGGATGAGATGTTCAAGCTGGTTTTAGAAAAGGCAGAGGAACCAGAGGTCAAACTGCCAACATCTGCTGGATCATCAAAAAAGCAAGAGAGTTTTAGAAAAACATCTATTTCTGCTTTAATGATTACGCCAAAACCTTTGACTGTGTGGATCACAATAAGCTGTGTAAAATTCTGAAAGAGATGGGAATACCAGACCACCTGACCTGCCTCTTGAGAAACCTGTATGCAGGTTAGGAAGCAGCAGTTAGAACTGGACGTGGAACAGCATACTGGCTCCAAATAGGAAAAGGAGTACGTCAAGGCTGTATATTGTCACCCTGCTTATTTAAATTATATGCAGAGTACATCATGAGAAACGCTGGGCTGGAGGAAGCACAAACTGGAATCAAGATTGCCAGGAGAAATATCAATAACCTCAGATAGGCAGATGACACCACCCTTATAGCAGAAAGTGAAGAACTAAAGAGCCTCTTGATGAAAGAGAAAGAGGAGAGTGAAAAAGTTGGCTTAAAGCTCAACATTCAGAAAACTAAGATCATGGCATCCGGTCCCACCACTTCATGAGAAATAGATGGGGAAACAGTGGCTGACTTTATTTTTCTGGGCTCCAAAATAACTGCAGATGGTGATTGCAGCCATGAAATTAAAAGACACTTACTCCATGGAAGGAAAGTTATGACCAACCTAGACAGCATATTAAAAAGCAGAGACATTACTTTGCTAACAAAGGTCCGTCTAGTCAAGGCTACGGTTTTTCCAGTAGTCACGTATGGATGTGAGAGATGGACTATAAAGAAAGTTGAGCACTGAAGAATTGATACTTTTGAGCTCTGGTGTTGGAGAAGACTCTTGATAGTCCCTTGGACTGCAAGGAGATCCAATCACTCCATCCTAAAGGAGATCAGTCCTGGGTGTTCATTGGAAGGACTGATGCTGAAGCTGAAACTCCAATACTTTGGCCACCTGATGCAAAGGTCTGACTCATTTGAAAAGACCCTGATGCTGGGAGGGATTGGGGGCAGGAGGAGAAGGGGACGACAGAGAATGAGATGGTTGGATGGCTTCACCAACTCGATGTACATAGGTTTGTGTGGACCCCAGTAGTTGGTGATGGACAGGGAGGCCTGGCGTGCTGCAGTTCATGGAGTCGCAAAGAGTCAGACACGACTGAGTGACTGAACTGAACTGAGCTTAAACAAACTAGAATGAGTTCAGGGAAAGGGAACCTTATTGGTGATAATTTGGAAAACATATAGATGATATATATATTTTCTTCCAGTTTTATTGAGATATAATTAACATACAGAACTTTACAAGTTTAAAATGTACAGGAGAATGATTTGACACATACATCATGAAATGATTATCACGATAAGTTTAGTGAACATCCATTATCTCACATAAACACAAAATAAAAGAAAAAGAAAAATATTATTTTTCCTTGTGATGAGAACCATTAGGGTTTAATAGATGTCATTCAACTATGACAATACTATTGATTTTTAATAACTTTTTAATGGCTTCCCACTCTCAATAAAACCTAAACTCTTCAACTTAGCACTGAAGATGTTTAGACAGGCACTGCCTCTTTATCCACGAGCTCTGCAAAGCAAGAATTACATCATGATTATGAGATGTATCCACAGGCATGTAGGTAGTTACAGGAAGAACTGGACCAGAATGAAACTATCCTTCATACAGATTCCTAAGTGTTGTTTTTTTTTTTTTTAAAGACATATCATCAGTGAAGAGATGAACAAATTGTTAAGATTTCAGTTTAGTACATATTCATTTTTAGGTTTGATATAACTACAAAAAAACTACCAGTAAGACTTTTATAATGCAAAAGAATTATACTAAACTTTATTGTGAATAGCAGAAAAGTAAGAATACCAAAGAAGTTATTGGGAAAGAAAGTGATAAAGAATGCCATCAGTCATTATAGTTTATTCAAAACATCAATAATTCAAACAGTATGATACTAGTGCAAGAATGACCAGATCAATGTAACAAAATAGAGTACACAAAACAGATTCTAGAACTCATAAGGAATATGTGGTAAAAGTGGAATAATACATTATTGAAAATATATAAATTTAAAAAAAAAATCTTGCCTGGATAATTGATTATGTTTTGGAAAACAAAAGTAAAACAATTATCTTGTTAGTCTACCAAATGAGCTCCAAGAAGATGAAAGAGATAGTTATAGTTAAACCAAAGAAACAGAAATATAAAAATATATATGTATCAGTAATATTGTTGTTGTTTAGTTGCTAAGTCATGTCCAGCTCTTTTTTAGACCCCTTGGACTATAGCCTACCAGGCTCTTCTGTCCATGGGATTTCCCAGGCAAGAATCCTGGCATGAGTTGCCATTTTCTTCTCCAAGGGATCTTCCCAATCCAGGGATTGAACCTGTGTCTCCTGCATTGACAGGAGGATTCTTTACACTGAGCCACCAGGGATATTAGCTACCATTTATCCATATTCTTGCCTGGAGAATCCCATGGACAGAGGAGTCTGACAGGCTACAGTCCATAGGGTCGCAAAGAGTTGGACATGACTGTACAACTAAGCATGCACGATTCAGAGTTCATTGTGTCAGGTAGTATGAAAAGAATCATATATATATATATATATATGTGTGTGTGTGTGTACACACAATTTAATTATTGGTACAGCATCATGAAATAACTAATTAATGGCAAACCAGATTTTTAATTCAGATATGTCTGATTCCAATCACCACTCTATTCTACTATTACAAGCATTTGATTTGAGGAAATCATTGTAAAGTCATTCAAATGAATGACAAGATAAATCTTACTATATAAACACGTTTTATAAGAAGAAAGATTCGGGAGTATGCGAAGTTCTGTAAAAATGTGGTGTTTATCACTTGAATTTTTCTGTAGATGCTTCAAGTCACAAACTGAGTCTTATGTGTCATGTTGGGGGTGGGGTGGTGGTGATGGTGGTGATTCATTGTAAGTAAGGGAAAAAAAGCATAAAATAATTCAACAATTTGAAAAATGTTGGAGGATTCATATGCAGAAAAAGTCTAATGTTTACGTGGGAGGGAAGCATTGATTCTAGTTCTAACGAACATAGGGTGATTGAAGAAAACTGAGAAATCCAAAGAACATGCATCATTATGGTATGAAATAGTGCTACTGAGCAGATGTGACAAAGAATCCTGAAAGAGAGCAGTACCAGCAAGGAGATGGTAGTGTTGAGTAGAGGTAACTCTTCTCTGGACACGTGAAAAAGCATTAGTGTATATCACTGGGAGGTAGAGAAGCCTGAACAGAGAGAACGTGAAAAACACTATTAATTGTTGACAAGGTTTATTTATGAGCATATAAAAAATACTCCCGGGAACTTTTACAAAATTTGAATATTAGACCATTTAACAAGGATCTGGAAATCCTGCATTAGCAAATCTAGGGGAAAAAAAAGCCAACAAAAGCTTGGTTAGGAAAATGTATATAGACTATCCATTCCTTGACAGTGGGGATTTTAACTGAATACCCTGTACTACTTTCACCTTTCAGTTTGAAATTTAAGGTTCCTAGTGTTTGTCTCAGCTAAGAGGACAAGCAAAAGCATCACAGACTACTTTCATCAGTATCCACACACAAAAAATTGCTGCTTATTCTACAAAGAGTGCTTTTTCTGCCATAACAAAGTCTAATATCTGATCAGAAAATCTCACAGACGTTGTTAATCTCTTGATAATCCCACAGCAGCTGTATCGCAGTCCCTCAGAAAAAAAAAAAAAGTAGATTTCTAAGCAAATCAAGTTTGATTTGAGCTGAATTATGGTATATTTAGAGAAGTGTTTTATCCCTGTTGTTAATTGTGTTTTTCACATGGAAAATAATCATGGGTCAGTGAATCAGTAACCCCTTTATGCCTTAAAGACACATCTTTTTGTTTAATGGATTGGCCAATACAAAATTCTGGACTTTTCAAATGGTTGATAATCCCAGGAAATTTCAGATTGCTTATGTTCTCTTTGTAGACAAATCTGTTAAGGAGTTTGATATTATATTAAAAAAAATGATTAAAAAACTCCCAATGCCATCGTTCTGCTGGATTTGTTTTTAAGTTGAAGCTTTAAAATAATTAAATAGAACTTGAATTGGAAATCTCTTCCAGTAATTGCAGAGATGGTTTGCTTCTTCATGTTTTGCAAGGCTTTTAACATTGTCTTTAAATATACCAATGCCAGGTTAAGGAATACACACACCCACGCAGAGTATTGATCATTCCAACGTGGATATGAAGATTCTATTTGTTCTGCTTTGGCTATCCTTTTGCTCTTCTATTCTCCCCAAATGATATTTAAAAATTAAACAAAGAACAGTTTCCTGGAGACAAGTACTTTTGTACGGAATAAGAATCTTGATGTTTAAGGCTTTGGGAAGGAGTTTGTAAAAATGGTAAAAAGAGCACCAAACACAGTTTTCAAATGCCTTTATGCCAATCCTCACACAGCCCTTAATCCTGGCATCATTCTAATGCCTGTTACTAGCTCTTAAAGCAGTTGTGAAAAAGAGGATATAGGGGTAGGAGTAGCTGGACAAATTTAGGACTAGATTCTCTGTCTTACTCATGGAAAAACTACCAGTTTAAAATGAGAAAAGTATTTGTGGGATTTGGGGTCTGTTTTGGGTTTGTTTGTTGCTTTGTGTGTGTGCTTGCTCAGTTGCTCAGCGGTGTCCAACCCCATGGACCAGGGTTTTCTGTCCATAGTATTTCCTAGACAAGAATACTGGAGTGGGTTGCCATTTCCTCCTACAGGGGATATTCCTGACTCAGGGATTGAACCTGCGTGTCCAGCATCGGCAGGAGGATTCTTTACCACTGAGCCACTTGGGAAGTTGTGTTATTTCCCAATCCACAAAAGGGCTAAAATCATACTGGCCGTATACCTGTTGATATTGTGAGGAACAACTGAGATGAAGGGTGTTGAAATACTTCAAAATTCATAAAACCTAAAGAAAAGTGTTGCTATCTTATGAAAGAAACAAAAGAGAACAAACAGTCAAAAGTCTTGACATTTTCCTCGCTACTTTTCAGTTCAATAAAGCGTAAAGGGAGCAAATAAGAGCCTGCTTACATTTTATAAATGAAATTATGAAATTGGTTTAGCATCAATGAGTACACACTCACACAGAGTATTTATTTTGTTGTTTAGTCACTAAGGGCTTCCCTGATAGCTCAGTTGGTGAAGAATCTGCCTGCAATGCAGGAGACCCTGGTTTGATTCCTGGGTCAGGAAGATCCACTGGAAAAGGGATAGGCTACCCACTCCAGTATTCTTGGTCTTCCCTTGTGGCTCAGCTGGTGAAGAATCTGCCTGCAATGTGGGAGACCTGGGTTCAATCCTTGGGTTGGGAAGATCCCCTGGAGAAGGGAAAGGCTACCCACTCCAGGATTCTGGCTTGGAGAATTCCATGGACTATTTAGTCCATGAGGTTGCAAAGAGTCGGACATGACTGAGTGACTGTCATTTAGTCGCTAAGTCATATCTGATTTTTTTGCAACCCCATGGACTGTAGCCCGCTAGGCTCCTCTGTCCATGGGATTCTCCAGGCAAGAATGCTAGAATGGGTTGCCATTTCCTTCTCCAGGGGATCTTCCCAACCTAGGGATCCAACCTGTGTCTCCCACATTGGCAGGCAGATTCTTTACCACTAAGCCACCAGGGAAGCACATTATTTTTACCAAATATGTTGCTCCTTATATGTTAAGTAGTAGCCTTTGTATGCAACTGGCTTTACTGTATAGAGAATAAAGGACATATGGAGGTGCTTTTGTTATACTTGACATTATAGTCAAGCCTTTCTGTATTTTTCTAGTTTTAGCATCTGATTACTGATTCTTTTTAAAATACCCTGTAGTGAATGAGTTGTTTCCAGAAGTCTTTAGATATTTCCTTAAATCTTTAAAGCTTCATGTTTTGAAAAACTTCCACACACATAGATAACCCACCCAATCATTCCCAGACACAAGAAAATCTTTTTCATTATGTTTCATATTTTCTCCTTGATATTTTATTCTTTTGCTATTTCTAATGTAGTTTCATTGGCATTGTTTAAACAGTATAGCTGTTTATCTTGAAGTATCTACACATGGCTCAGCTTGAAATTTCAGACAGCAGTATAAATGATGGCCAAAGTATAGACTCTGAATATAAATAGATTTAGATTTTTTACCCTAACTCTACTATATATTAACTTTGTGACCTTAAGCAAGTTATAGAACTTCTCTGAACTTCACTTTGGGTGGTAATAATATATATATTGGAATTCCCTGGTGGCTCAGATGGTAAAGAGTCTGCCTGCAAAGCAGGAGACCCAGGTTCGATCTCTGGGTCCGGAAAATACCCTGGAGAAAGGCATGGCAACACAGTCCAGTATTCTTGCCTGGTGAATCCCATGGACAGAGGAGCCAGGTAGGCTACAGTCCATGAGGTCTCAAAGAGTCAGACACAACTGAGTGACTAACTCTTTTACTTTCACTTTCAGTACCTACATTACAGAACTGATGAAAAGCTTAAAAGATAAATATGATAGATTTCCACTACAGAGTCTGGCACCTGGACGGTAACTGACAAATGTGTGTGTGTGTGTGTGTGTGTGAGCTGCTCAGTTGTGTCTGATTCTTTGTGATCCCATGGACTGTAGCCCACCAGGCTCCTCTGTCCATGGAATTCACCAGGCAAGAATACTGGAGTGTGTTGCCACACCTTTCTCCAGGGGATCTTCCAGACCCAGAGATCAAACCTGGGTCTCCCGAATTGCAAGCAGATTTATTATGGTTCAAGCTATCCAGAAAGGATAATAATTATAGATTGGAATAAACAATGAGCATGTTCAATTTCTTGGCAGATATTCTCAGTAAATAACTAGAACACTTGGATTTAAAAATCTCTAGTGTCTTGCTTATATGCTTCCATGCATACCTCTTTGTAGTTTTTATGACTACTAGTTTTTCACCTTTACAGTTCAATTCAGCAGAAAATTATTGAACATTCACTGAATGCCAGTCACTGTGTTAAGTGCTGGGGAGTTGAAAATGAATAAGGCAGAAGCCTTGCACTGGAGGAACTCTTTAGGATCCAGAAGTGAAGATGCTCATTTTATCTGTCTTAGTACTGAGGATAAGTGAAAAATATTGATGATTATCAGCTGAAGTATGTGTTTACATTTTGATAAATGGCATTTAAGACTGTTCTTTACTTGTTAAACTGTAGAAAAATGAAAAAAAATCCATTATTTTTGCTTATTCATTAACCTACTTCTGTGTGTTCAATGAACATCAGAGAAACAAGGCACCCACCAACATTATTTTATAAATTCTCTCAGTATTTCTTCTGTGTTTTTATTGCTTTTTTATGTGCCTTGACACGTTCATGTGAGTAAAATATAATCAGCTCCACAGTCAAGTTATTCTGAGGTCTACAAAGGGAAAAGTCATTCAATAAACATAAAAATAAGGTAAAAGAAATTGCTAGAAGCCAATACACAGCTGATATAGGTGTGAGTGTTCTTTTTTTTTTTTTTTTTACTTTGATTAAAACTGCATGCAATAGTGTATTTGAGGAATATTATTTTGTTGTTGTTACTGCCCCCAAAATATAGAGTTAGAACAGGCAAAGTAACCACAGGTCATCTAGCTTCCATGTATGAATAGAAAATCTTCTAAGGAATAAAAATATTTGTCTAAGTGCACAATAGTTGATCAGATCGTAAAGGTATTCTGTTAAATCTGTGTTCTTGATGGAAGGAATTCAAATCCTTAGAGCACAGGGCTAGTTATACAAGTCCTTTGGTATTATTCCAACCCCACAGTCCTGGGCTCTGATAACAGGGTTGCTCCAGGTTTCTTCTGATACAGATCCTCAGGACTTCAACTCCAGATTATGTCTAGTCCCCAAAGGATACTAGTGTAGTGCAGAGACTAGGAATTCATACTTTGAGGCTAGACAGTCAGTGTGAATATTGGTTCTTGCCGCTTAATATGTGCATGACCTTGGATAAATTACTTGACCCCTTGAGGTTTCAGTTTCCCAATTCTTTAATGATAAGAATACTTACTTCATAAGATTATTGTGACTTTTTAAAAGTTAATAGATGTAACATGCTTAGGCTTATTCCTAACATATAGGAAGTGTCCATTGGTTTTATCAGTAGCCTGACTTGTTTAGTTGAATATCCTGTCCTTGATGACTTTTTTTAAAATCAGTTTTAATTAGTCAATAATTAGGAAGATATTGGGTGCTCATCCTGTGATCAACACTATGATGGATGCTGAGAAAAATTATAAAGACTCAGGTGCTGAAATGTGCATGACACATATACATATATTCTTGATTTTAATGCAGGCTAAATTTTTAAAAGTGAAGAGTAATGAGATGCTTCACATTTTAGAATTTGTTTTTAAAAGAGTTGCATTTTTTTCCCTTCCTTCCTTCTTTCTTTCTCTCTCTCTCTCCCCTTCTCTGTCTCTATTAGGCAGAGTTTTGTAAAATTTCCAGTCCATTGATAAGTTCAGGGTCTTCACCACTTCCACTGAATATCATGCAAAAGCCTTGAAATGGCTTTCTTTGTATATTGATATACTTTCATTCACTTTGCTGACAAAGGTCCATATAGTCAAATCTATGGTTTTTCCAGTAGTCATGTATGGATGTGAGAGCTGGACCATGAAGAAACCTGAGCACCAAAGAACTGATGCTTTTGAATTGCGGTGCTGAAGAAGACCCTTGAGAGTCCCTTGGACAACAAGAAGATCAAACCAGTCAATCCCAAATAAAATCAACCCTGAATATTCACTGGAAGCACTGACACTGAAGCTGAAGCTCCAATACTCTGGCCACCTGATATGAAGCTCCAACTCATTGGAAAAGACCGTGATGCTGGGCAATATTGAGGGCAGGAGGATAAGGAAGTGACAGAGGATGAGTTGGTTAGATGACATCACTGACTCAAACATGAGTTGAGCAAGCTCTGGGAGATGGTGAAGGACAGAGAGCCTTATGTGCTGTAGTTCATGGGGTCACAAAGAGTCAGCCACTGAACAACATACTTCCATTCACATGGATGACTTTTTATAGCTCTTCTACCCTATGTATGATGGTCCTTGTTTAAAACTGTTGTACAAGCAGTTTAAGTATTCGACATTTCTGTAGCACACATCTTACACTCTTTTGTATTTTCTTTTCCTTGGCTTTGTGAAATATGGTTGTTTTTGCTTCATTTCTGTATTTGGGAGATCTTCCTCCTATGTTCTCCAGAGTGGTTACCTTAATGACCCTCATCTGAAAATGCTGACAAGAGTTTGATGTATTTCACATATTTTTAGAATTTCATGTATTTTGAGAATCATCAGCTTCTGGGCTATTCCACATTTTATACCTGTTGTATCCTGATGAAATCAATTTGCCTCTTAGTGTAGATGTTCAGACTCTTTCTTTGATCTTTCAAGGCATCAGCAAGAATCTGTCCTGTTTTATCTCTGCTTGAATCTATGAATGCCATGACTTGTCCTTAAATTCTAGCATAGAATAAGGACTATTCCAGTTAGCATTGACATTAAAATTATTTTCAAAGATGAAGTGGGCCAATGCGATTCACTGAGAGTATTCCTCTGTATATTCTCCTACTGAATATGAAATAAGCACTTGCTTCAGTTGTGACAGGGAAGAATATGGCATTATAAGGTTGTGGAGGGAAAGGATTGCTTCTTTCTGTTGTTTTCCTGAACAAAATCTGTTCATAGTCTACTAAAAAAAATTAAAATTCTGACTTTTACTTCCAGTCAGACAGAAATATCTGACCTGAATATATTAAACTCCCACCAAAATGCATTTAATAATAACAAACTATTTTCTCAATTTCTTTGTTATTGTCAGTACCATTTCCAATAAACAATATTTACTTCCGGAATACTTGAATTCTTACATGTTGGAAAGGGAGAAGTGTGACACAGTTCCTTTCCCATGGGAACCTTGTTGTGAGCTCATTTGAACTGTGACCTGCTTAAGCTGCCAGGACTTATTAGTATTTTTGTAGGACCTTTAAAATGGAGATCCAGAGTGAAGGACAATGTATCAGAATAAGACCTTTTTACTCATAGCAAATGAAAAATACCAGAAAGTATATTTTCTTTCATAAAAAAGTGTTTCACAACTTTCTCCCTTTATCAGATCCTCTTAATATGGACAGCTTATCTGTGAAATTACTTTTTTTCAGTAAAAATTGTTCTATGCAAATTGAGCATCTTGGATCCTAGAGTTCTGACTGGCAGCAGTTAGATTTAAACTGTGATTATATCAAGGCAAGTATAAAATCTCTTTGTAGGTATGCAAGTTCTTAAGTGAATAACATAGTGGCTATAGAAATAGTCTGGAAGCTGTGGTACATATACACCATGGAATATTACTCAGCCGTCAAAAAGAATTCATTTGAACCAGTCCTAATGAGATGGATGAAACTGGAGCCCCCTTATACAGAGTGAAGTAAGCCAGAAAGATAAAGAACATTACAGCATACTAACACATATATATGGAATTTAGAAAGATGATAACGATAACCCTATATGCAAAACAGAAAAAGAGACACAGAAATACAGAACAGACTTTTGAACTCTGTGGGAGAAGGTGAGGGTGGGATGTTTCAAAAGAACAGCATGTATACTATCTATGGTGAAACAGATCACCAGCCCAGGTGGGATGCATGAGACAAGTGCTCGGGCCTGGTACACTGGGAAGACCCAGAGGAATCGGGTGGAGAGGGAGGTGGGAGGGGGGATCGGGATGGGGAATAAGTGTAAATCTATGGCTGATTCATATCAATGTATGACAAAACCCACTGAAATGTTGTGAAGTAATTAGCCTCCAACTAATAAAAAAATTAAAAAAAAAAAAAAGAAAAGAAATAGTCTGGTACATTTGTATCAATACATGGAATTTTTAAAATGAGTCCAGTAACAGTCTTTTAAACAGTGGCCTGATATTATTATTATTATTATTATAAATGAGAAAAGTTGGTGAGAGGAATAGCTGTTTGGGGGATAAAGTCTTTTAATTGTTGGATTCCTTTGACTTCCATTACTGTGTAATGACAAAGAACCACCTAAGCATGTTATCCTAAGAAACAAAAAAATGTGGTTCAGTTGTAATAATAACAGCAAAAATTTGCACTTTCAAGGCATTAGTTTCTCATTCTCTCGTCTTTTTCTTCTGTGGAAGCCATAGTGTTCCCTGCATTCCCAATACCTCCTTACCTAGCTAATTTTTCATTCTCCAGAGAGTCCAACTTAAATATCACTCCCATCAGGAAGCTTTACAGGGCACACCAAATTAATGTTACATGTTCTATGGCTTTCATAGTACCTTTGACTTTCCTAGTTCAGCACATATCACATTGTGTTTTACTTATTTGTCTTAACATCTTTGTTCTTAACTAATGGTCAGCTCCCTCCACAATGCTAATAACTACTATTTATTGAATTTATATTATGGGCCAGGCTCTATTCTAAGTATTGAATACTTTACATAATATATATATTTTTTTACTTCTCAAAACAAAACAATGATAACTCTTATCAATCCACTTTACAGATAAGCAAACTGAGATACATAACGACTGAATATCTTGCTCAAGGTTACATAGCCAATGAGTGGTAGAGACCAAATCTGAACCAACTTCAGAGTGTAGACTCTTAACCATTCATTATTTTATACTGTCTCTTTAAGGACACAGGCCATGTTTGGCTGCTTTCCTCTCATAGTCTTAGAGATCAAACAGTGTTTAGTAGATAAAAAGTACACAATAGTTAGTATACAGTAACATGTCTGTGGAATGAATCAATGCATTCATGAAGAAAAGCAACAATTTTGATATAGACAATGTATGCTGTTGCAAAGCAGCAGTAATATAACTGGCTCTTGATTGAAATCCTCCTGAAATGAAAGTGAATACATCTAGGTATTTGATTCTTCTTATTATTATTCTTATTATTCTTTTTTTTTCATTTATTTTTATTAGTTGGAGGCTAATTACTTTACAATATTGTAGTGGTTCTTGCCATACATTGACATGAATCAGCCATGGATTTACATAGGTTCCCCATCCCGATCCCCCCTCCCACCTCCCTCCCCATCCCATCCCTCTGGGTCTTCCCAGTGCACCAGCCCTGAGCACTTGTCTCATGCATCCAACCTGGGCTGGTGATCTGTTTCACCCTTGATAGTATACTTGTTTCAATGCTGTTCTCTCAGAACATCCCACCTTCACCTTCTCCCACAGAGTCCAAAAGTCTGTTCTGTACATCTGTGTCTCTTTTTCTGTTTTGCATATAGGGTTATTGTTACCATCTTTTTAAATTCCATATATATGTGTTAGTATACTGTATTGGTCTTTATCTCTCTGACTTACTTCACTCTGTGTAATGGGCTCCAGTTTCACCCACCTCATAGAACT
>NC_057419.1:91228455-91300049 GCF_019320065.1 Cervus canadensis
TTAGTATACTGTATTGGTCTTTATCTTTCTGGCTTACTTCACTCTGTATAATGGGCTCCAGTTTCATCCATCTCATTAGAACTGATTCAAATGAATTCTTTTTAATGGCTGAGTAATATTCCATGGTGTATATGTACCACAGCTTCCTTATCCATTCGTCTACTGATGGACATCTAGGTTGCTTGCATGTCCTGGCTATTATAAACAGTGCTACAATGAATATTGGGGTGCACGTGTCTCTTTCAGATCTGATTTCCTCAGTGTGTATGCCCAGGAGTGGGATTGCTGGGAAATATGGCAGTTCTATTTCCAGTTTTTAAAGAAATCTCCACACTGTTCTCCATAGTGGCTGTACTAGTTTGCATTCCCACCAACAGTGTAAGAGGGTTCCCTTTTCTCCACACCCTCTCCAGCATTTATTGCTTGTAGACTTTTGGATAGCAGCCATCCTGACTGGCATGTAATGGTACCTCATTGTGGTTTTGATTTGCATTTCTCTGATAATGAGTGATGTTGAGCATCTTTTCATGTGTTTGTTAGCCATCTGTATGTCTTCTTTGGAGAAATGTCTGTTTAGTTCTTTGGCCCATTTTTTGAGTGGGTCATTTATTTTTCTGGAGTTGAGCTGCAGGAGTTGCTTGTATATTTTTGAGATTAATCCTTGGTCTGTTGCTTCATTTGCTCTTATTTTCTCCCATTCTGAAGGCTGTCTTTTCATCTTGCTTAGAGTTTCCTTTGTTGTGCAAAAGCTTTTAAGTTTCATTAGGTCCTATTTGTTTGTTTTTGCTTTTATTTCCAATATTCTGGGAGGTGGGTCATAGAGGATCCTGCTGTGATTTATGTCGGAGAATGTTTTGCCTATGTTCTCCTCTAAAAGTTTTATAGTTTCTGGTCTTACATTTAAATCTTTAATCCATTTTGAGTTTATTTTTGTGTATGGTGTTAGAAAGTGTTCTAGTTTCATTCTTTTACAAGTGGTTGACCAGTTTTCCCAGCACCACTTATTAAAGAGGTTGTCTTTTTTCCATTGTATATTCTTGCCTCCTTTGTCAAAGATAAGGTGTCCATAGGTTTGTGAATTTATCTCTGGGCTTTCTATTCTGTTCCATTGATCTATATTTCTGTCTTTGTGCCAGTACCATACTGTCTTGATGACTGTGGCTTTGTAGTAGAGCCTGAAGTCAGGCAGGTTGATTCCTCCAATTCCATTCTTCTTTTTCAAGATTGCTTTGGCTATTCAAGGTTTTTTGTATTTCCATACAAATTGTGAAATTATGTATTCTAGTTCTGTGAAAAATACCATTGGTAGCTTGATAGGGATTGCATTGAATCTATAGATTGCTTTGGGTGGTATAGTCATTTTCACAATATTGATTCTTCCAATCCATGAACACGGTATATTTCTCCATCTATCTGTGTCCTCTTTGATTTTTTTCATCAGTGCTTTATAGTTTTCTATGTATAGGTCTTTTGTTTCTTTGTGCAGATATACTCCTAAGTATTATATTCATTTTGTTGATCATAAGGGACTATTACCAGCAGCTATATGCCAATAAAATGAACAACTTGGAAGAAATGGACAAATTCTTAGAAAAGTATAACTTTCCAAAGCTGAACCAGGAAGAAATAGAATCTCTTAACAGACCTGTCACAAGCATGTAAATCAAAACTGTAATCAGAAATCTTCCAGCAAACAAAAGCCCAGGACCAGATGGCTTCACAGCTGAATTCTACCAAAAATTTAGAGAGGAGCTAACACCTATCTTACTCAAACTCTTCCAGAAAATTTCAGAAGGCAAACTTCCAAACTCATTCTATGAGGCCACTATCAGCCTAATACCAAAACCAGACAAATATGCCACAAAAAAAGAAAACTACAGGCCAATATCACTGATGAACATGGATGCAAAAATCACAACAAAATTCTAGCAAACAGAATCCAATAACATATTTAAAAGATCATACATCATGACCAAGTGGGCTTTATCCCAGGAATGCAAAGATTCTTTAATATCCACAAATCAATCAATGTAATACACCACATTAACAAATTGAAAGATAAAAACCATATGATTATCTCAATAGGTGCAGAAAAAGCCTTTGACAACATCCAACATCCATTTATGATAAAAACTCTCCAGAAAGCAGGAATAGAAGGAACATACCTCAACATAATAAAATCTATATATGAAAAACCCATAGGAAACATTATCTTCAATGGTGAAAAATTTAAAGCATTTCTGTTAAAGTCAGGAACAAGACAAGGGTGCCCACTCTCACCACTACTATTCAACATAGTTTTGGAAGTGTTGGCCACAGCAATCAGAGCAGAAAAAGAAATAAAAGGAATCTAGATAGGAAAGGTAGAAGTAAAACTCTCACCGTTTGCAGACAACATGATCCTCTACATAGAAAACCCTAAAGACTCTACCAGAAAATTACTAGAGCTAATCAATGAATACAGTAATGTTGCAGGATATAAAATTAACACACAGAAATCCCTTGCATTCCTATACACTAACAATGAGAAAGCAGAAAGAGAAATTAGCTATTTTATTCTAATATTATCTCTTGATACCTCTCCCACTCACATCTACAAATAATTATTTTCTTTGCAGAAAGTTCTTTCTGCTTTGTTTTTTTTTTCCCAATTTAGTCAATATATACATATCATGAGGGCTAAGTTAGTGGTAAAGAATCAATATATACAGATCACCCAGGTAAGTTAGTGGTAAAGAATCTGCCTGCCAATGTAGGAGACGTGAGTTCAATCCCTGGGTTCGGAAGATCCCCTGGAGAAGAAAATGGCAACCCACTCCAGTATTCTTGCTTGGGAAATCCCATGGACAGAGAAGCCTGGTGGGCCACAGTCCACAGGGTCTCAGTGTCAGACACGACTGAACAACTGAGCACACACAGATGCATCCAGGTCATGAAGAGAAACAATGCGTGCAATGTGAATCTTTAAAGAGAGGAAACTGGGTACAGAAGATTCAGTATTAGTAAAGGCTGGGACAGATAAGAGGACCATACTTGGCATGCCCCAGTTGATGGATGTTTGCTTTGACTGATAGGGAGTTGTATTTGCATAGAGACTTGTGTGCTAAAAAACAAAAAAGCAACTAATACACAACTTCTACCTGAAATTTTCCCAACAATTTGCAGTTTCATTTGACACAAGTCTGTTTTTAGGTAGATCTAGTTAATGGGCATGCACGCACACACACACACACATATACACATCAAAATAAATACACTACACATGTGAACATAACTCTTGGAAAATGTCAAAAGTTAAATATTGGGTTTGACATTTTCTATAGGCTTGAAAAAATAAACCCCAGTTTCTTCATGAATCTTGGTTAAATTGTTTGTGCATGAATTGTTGTCATTTTCAGTATATAGCAACATTATGTGGTATCTTAGATGGAGCCTGATCATGCCCCAAAGAGACAAGATTACCTACTGGAGTATGTCACTGGATGACATCCAGAGGGGGGATCAGAGGATTGTTTTCTTCACTCAAAATTTGCCTGGTATGCTTTAAACAAAGTCATCAGTAATGTTGATATGTCAACATAATTTAATTTATGATCTTATAAGCTATTGCCCTGAAATCACTAAGTGGTCTAAAAAAAAAAAAAAAAAAAAAAAAAACAACACTATGAATGATCAGACACTATATCTTACAAAGGCCCCGAGACTTTTGTGACCTTTTGAATACAAGTTATCTGCAAAAAGAATTTTCTCTCAAGATATCCTAGAAACAGTATTCAATTACTCCTAAACCTCAGACTGAGATTAACATCCATATTAAGAAAAGAATAGAAGTAATTTCTTATATTAGAAATCATATGAAGGATTGTGGTTATGTTTTCTTGCTTCTCTGTTCGTTTTTCTTACTCAGCAAGGTTGCTATGGTTTAAAACTGGCTGTCCTTAGAAAATCAATACTGATGAGTCATGATATCATAGTCACTCATTGGGATTTAAAGAGTGTTTCTTTTTACTCTGGCCACTATTTAGATGTGTACATATGAATTAATTAACCTAAGTATACAATCTTGTACAGTTGTTATTAAATGAACCTGTGCAAACTGAAGATTAGCATATCCAAAGAAATCACAAATATACATGGGAGTCAATTTGCAGTGATTTACAGGTGGCTTCAAAAATTTCCATAAAGCATTTCATTTTTTAGTATCCCTATTCATTTTTTTTGGTTATATTTACAAACCTATCTCCACCCTTAGACAACACATTTTAACAATTCCATTTCCTCTGCCCTCCTCACAATTTTAATGGGCTTGGAGGATGTTATGAGCAGGCGTTCTCTTTTTTATAAATAAGGACTATGCCAGATATTCACTATGGATTTCAAGTATTACATATATTTTTTTGTTTTTAGATTTAAGAATTGTAATTGAAACAAATCCATAGAGCATATAAAGCATATTCTTTTTCCTTCAAGTAACGCCACTTCAAATTATTTTGAACTTTATCCAGATATAATTGACATATAACAGTGTATATGTTTAAGGTACATCATCTTGATTTGCTATATTTATATATTACAAAATGATTACCACCATAGTTTTAGCTAATACCTCTATCCTATCACATAGTTACTATTTCTTTTTTTGTGGTGAGAACATTTAAGATCTACTCTTGTAGGAGCTTTCAAGGATATAATACAGTATTATTAGCTTTAATCATCAAGCTGTACACTAGACCCCCTAGAACTTATTTGTCTTATAATTTCCCCACCCCCTAGCCTCTGGTACCACTCGAGTATTACATAAAAATCATTAAAATCCCCTAGTGGGGAAAAGCAATGAATCTGAGATACATGCATATGAGAAGCTTGGGATCACTGGTTTCTGCTCACCATAAGTGGTTTGGGAGAGTTAATACTTGCAGATTTTATAAGATAATAAATGAGATTTTTTGTTGTTTCTTCTGTGAGGTTATGATTATAAACCCCATAAACCTTAGAGTTATAGGTTAATGTCCTTTGTCCTTCTTCTAAGAAGCATTGAAATAATTAAAAAATAAAGTATTTTTGTATTCTGTGCTTTGCAGAGTTAAGCTTTGTAGCTAAAACCTACATACTTTAATTTTTATGTTACTCAAGTTATATTTATATACTGGATATGTATAATTAATTTGCTATAATTTATTGTTAAATAAGGTCAACAGCAAAAATGGTGTTTCTTTTTCACTTTATTACAAGTTGAAACTAAAAGTCAAGCTTCATTTTAATCTCTTAGTACTTTAACCCAATTCCTTGAAGATTGGAATCTCACATTTGTGCTATGAGTGATGTTAGATGCCAATCAAGTTAAGTGCTACTGTGTCACTATACAGGATGTCAGAACAGCCTGTGTGAGAGTACCAGGGGAACAGAAAAAAACTACTATTTAAAAGGTTTTCATATATGCTGCTATATTTCTTTATAATAATTCAATAGTGTTTGATTGGTATGGTAGTTTTTACACTGCTACAGATGGACTTAACAGATATAAGAAGAAACTGTGTCTTCTGGTGTATATCAGGAAAAAAACAATTAACAGTAAGCATATTTGAAAAGAGATAATTGAGGGACTGCTGGAAAGAGTAATAACAGTTCAGAGTAAGTAGATTATTTTATTCTCTGAAAGAAAATTCTTTGGAAGGTTAGGGAGGGTGACAAGGTATGAAAGCCAAAGGTACATTTTAATTATGTAAGGTAGATCTGAATGATCCTGTAGGTAACACAACTAATATTTCAAATTAATGGTACAAAATCTTCAGAATGTGTTATAACTATGTCAGTTCAGTTCAGTCGCTCAGTCATGATACTGATTAGTAAATTTCTGGATAAAGAGACCTTAGAGGATTAATCAACAAATTCATTAGATACTGCCTCTATATAAACTACTTATAAGATATATAAATCTATTTGACTGATTTAAGCAAGTGTATATTAGTTAATTATGGGTTTCCCAGGTAGTGTAGTGGTAAAGAATCCACCTGCCAAGGCAGGAGGCACAAGAGACTCAGGTTTGATCCCTGGGTCAAGAAGATGCCCTGGAGAAGAAAATGGCAACCCATTTCAGTATTCTTGCCAGGAAAATCTCATGGACAGAGGAACCTGGCCATGGGGTCCAAAAGAGTCAGACATGACAGCAACTGAGCATAGGCACACATATTAGTTAATTATAAGTAAATGAAAGCTGTAACCAAATAATTTTACTTAGCATTGCAATGATCATTAAAGGGTAGAAATCAAAGAGGTCCTCATAAACAAAACTTCTCCCTCAACTACCTATATAACTGTGAGATCTGGACAGTGTGCAATTTCCTTAATGTGTCCTTTAAGCCACAATAAACATTGTATCTAGTGCCAGTTAGGTCCTAGATCACAAGCATTCTAATACATAAGCTATGCTTATTAGATACAGTTCAACTCAAATGTGTCAGTTAATTGTTTAGAGCAAATGGTAATTGAATTAACAACAACAACAACAAAATAGTTATGGTGAGCTGAAGAGGAAGTAATTAAAAGCAGGGAGGATCAGAAGCAACACTTAAGTCATTCAGTGAAATACAACCTTGGGCAATAAGATATAACTGAAACTGACTAAAACTACTACAGTTAACAAATCAGCTTTTCTATGATTCTGAGATTGCTGTTTCTGAGCAAATCACAAGTATGTATCCCAGAAGCAGAAACAATATTGTCCTGTTCTTTTTAACAGTTGATAGAGTTGCTAAGTAAGCATACTCAGTGTAAATCATGCCAATTGGCCAAACACAAGGCCTCAGATTCAAGTTTAGTTGTGAAAAGTATTGTTAAGTACCCTTGTCTTTCTGGGTACCATATATTGGTGGCAAATCCTGTCAATAGTTTCTTCTTCAAAGAAAAACAACAATGCAACTATCTTTTTAAAAAACCCTTATGACTTATGTATCAGTTAAAACAACAAAACTATTGCTTTATAAAGAGATATAAAACTTGTGGGGAATGTACGGGGATGGGGGAGAGTCAACATCTCCACAGTCATTCAACTGATGATTTATTTGGTTCTTGGCTGTTTCTGATGGGCTCCCCAGGAATTTCAGCCCAGATCAAGCCCTGGGCCAACCTCACGGCATTTTTAATTCTTACAACAGCAATAAAACCAGTTTAATTCTTCCTTCAATGTCCTAGAGTGTCTGGGATCACCAGATTCACTCCAGGCTTTCATGAACCTTCTCTTTTAGGGGAGACTCAAAGTAGTTTCCTTTTTCCAGATTTCAGCATCAGTTCAAGTGTCAGGGTAATAGATATGATTTCTTTCATTTAAAACCTAATTTGATTTATACAAAAAAAAAAAAAAAAGACTAGTTAATTTAACATCCATGCAGAATATAGACACACTCACTGTAATAAAGAACTTAAAAAAAAAAAAAAATACTTGGTTTCAGCTTGAGCCATAAGAACACAGGGAATAAATCACAAATTGAGTAGAATTATATCAAACTGTGTCCATAATGGTCTGGTGATAAAATCATGTCTAAATATCAATGAATTAAGGTGGATTAACTCAATCTCGTATTTACATGGTTTATATCACACACACTAGAAATGGTGTCAAAATTATGACTGTCATTCCTATATAAGAATTTTAATAAATTATGCTAAATGTAAGATTATATACCATTGAAAAGTGTACTTATATTATTATCTCATTGTAATTTTGGTATATTTCTCTCCAGTCTCCCATTCCACTCTAAAGACATTCTTTTTTCCCATTTGCAAAGAAAAGTTTATATTTTGAAATCTTTGTAATGGGAAGGAATGTACTTTTTTAGGGTTGCATGTCTTTTATTGAAGTATAGTTGGTTTACAATGTTGTGTTAATTTCTGCTATAAAGCAAAATGCTTTATGCATATATTATGCATAAAGTTATGCATATATTATATATACATTCTTTTTAAAATGAATTTATTTTTTATTGAAGGATAATTGCTTTACAGAATTTTGTTGTTTTCTGTCAAATCTCAACATGAATCAGCCATAGGTATACATATATCCCCTCCCTTTAGAACCTCCCTTCCATCTGCCTCCCCATCCCACCTACATTCTTTTTCACATTCTTTTCCATTAGGGTTTATCACAGAATATTGAATATAGTTCTCTGTGCTATACAGTAGGACTTTGTTGTTTATCCATTCTATATATAATAGTTTGCATCTGCTAACCGCAAACTCCCACTCCATCCCTCCCTCACTCTCCCCAACCGCTGGCAACCACGTGTTTGTTCTCTATATACATTTTTTTTAACCTCACTGTAATTATACAGTATAAATGCACTCATTTGTATTATTTTTCCATTTAATACTATACTGCACCCATGTTTCTAAGTCTTTAAAAATGTGACTTACAAGGGTTGCACAATATTTCATTTGGTGGATGGCATCATAGATTACGAAACAATTCTTCTATCTCTTGCTTCCAGTCTTTCACTGTTATACAACTACACTCTGATGATCATTATTGTGCATAAAATAGATTGTGCTTGGGATGATTTCTGAAGCATCCTAGATGTGAACTGAGTCATTGTAACATCATTTTTAAGAAGCCTAATATTTATTCTCAAATAGCTTTCTCAAAGGGTTTTACCAAATTCACTTTCACTAACAATATACCAGGAAGTCTGTTCCCATACACCTTTGCAAGCATTGAGTGTTTTCATTATCTTAAATAATTGCTAATTTGCTAACAAGAATCATATTTCATTATTTTAATGTGCATGTTTTATGTTACTCGTGAGATCACACATTTTCCACAGATTTGTTGACAGACTACTTATAAATTGCCATCATGTTCAAACTTTTCTGAAAGTCCCCAGAAGATATTGCATATATGCTCATGTTTACCAGTTGCTATCTTTTATAACTAAGAAATGGACTTAACAAATATCTATATTTGCTGCATTTATTAAGACTGATTTGTCCTGAGGCAGGTAGACTTTCAGAAGCAAAATAGTTTATTTCTTCTAACACTGATACTAAACGTGCACTTGAAAACCACTTGGGAAATTTGAGCTGAAAATTCCAGTAGGGAAAGACTGTTTAGGTAAGAAAGAGGCCTTTTGGAATAGTTTAATGTTTATGATTGCCTCCTCAAAAGGAATCTGGGGAAAGCAAGCATGTGAGTGACTAGAAAGGTAAGCAGGACAAATAAAAGGAGTGAATAATTTAATTATAATTTTAACTGCTACCAATATTAAATCATTGTTTTAGATAAAGCTTGAATTTTTTCTTTTACCCAAATTATTTCACAGCTCTCAAGGTTCTTTTCATCTGTATTATTGTCCCATATTATTCAAATTCATCTCCTGGTATTTATTCACTTTCCACAGTCATTTGCAGTTTTGTTTAGACTCTTCTTGTGTGAACCACCTAGGTGTCAGTGATAAGTACTAGAGAAATAGAAAACAGCAGGATGAGTGACTGTTAAGACACTTAGTTGAGTGTTTGACATGTATTCCAGACATGTGACAAGTAATAATTAAGACTGCTTAATTAGTTTCTGAATATTTGAATGAAGAACAGTAGCAAAACTGAATAGTACTAATGAAAGACTGAATTAATATAATCAAAACAATCTTTTCTTTTCACCAGGTAAAAGACTTTCACATACAATAAGGGTACTGCCTTTCTTTTTGTACAAGAGAAATAAGAGTTGAATTGCCACAGTGATTATAGCAAAGTTCTGGCTTAATTCTTATAATTAAATAATGTTAAAAATGCATTCAAGAGATTAAAACTGGAATTTATCACACAAAGGAAAGATTGTGTTATAAGGCAAATAAGGCATTTTAGGTATATTGCTGTGAATATTTAATAATTAGATGTAATGGGTTAACATCTATGAGCTAAAACAAGAAAAATACTGAATATAAATAAATTTGGAACACACACTGTGTTTCATTTCTCTTTTCTGAAAGTATGAACAGGTTTCATTAGGACAAAGACTTCCCTTCCCCCAATTTACTCATTATCTATTTCTTTGTTTTCTTACTTTCTCCTTTTCTCTCTTTTTCTTCCTTTCTGTTGCCTAATTGTGATGGTGTGTGTGTGTGCTGTTTTTCCCTCTTCAGGACCAAACAGCTGGGATTCCCCCCTCCCCCTCACTATTAAGACATAGCAACTGCCAAACCTAAATTTTGAAGATTGCAAAATAGATGGAATTCTGAGGGGTGCTTTGTCCCAGAGCATGTGGAATTTGAAAGCAAAAGCAGATGGAGTCCAGGAGAAAGACAGCTTGATGATGATGATTTTAATGATTAAATGAAAATCGAAAGAAGGACCGTTGAAGGGTGGAATGAACTGGAAAGCTGTCACAAGGTCACAGAAGGAGAGGAATGGAGGTTTCAGAAAGTTTCTGTGAACCAGCCTAGCTTTCCTTAAGCAATAAGCCATCGGCAAGAACCCTAATGCTCTAAGAACCCTGAAGCTCCAGGACAATAGATGTGTGTGCCGCCTTGATTAGTGATGGCAGGAAACACAGATGGCTGGTTAACCAATTAGGTACTTAGGAAGAGAGGCCACCAGGGAATCTGTGGCAGCTTCATGTAGCCAGACCCAAACAGGTGGCAGACAACTTAGGCTGGGTTCTTTGTGTTTTGTTTCTGACCTTATTTAAAATAACAGTAGGAAAATGCTTATTAGGCCCTAGCTTGACTTTTTTGTTTTCTTTTTAGCTAAGCGTTGGTGAACAAGGGAGCAATATCAGGAAGCTCAGTCTCAATTTTGCTTTGATATTTTTATCTTCCTTATTTCTTGTGATTGTCACAATCATGCTCTTTCTCTGAAAACTGCAATGGAAAATGTTTGAGGGTGACCCAGATAGCTCTCCCTTTAGAGAGAATACTGACTGCTCAACCTCAAAGCTTATCCAAGTCACCCCCATGCTAAGCAACATGGTAGCCTGGTTCTGTGAATGTGTGAAATTCAAGGGCAGCCATGTCAAATGCAGATGTAATGGCAGGTCAGTTCTGTAGGTGATCACACCTGTTGTCACATGTTTGTTTATTGTTTGAAGTACACAAAAAGGCTTTAGGTAATATTATCCACTAAAGGCAGATAGCCAGAGAGGCTGATGCATAAGATAAATATATAATCTGTGAATTGCTCCAGTCATTCTTTGATTTGTTGTTAATCCAATTTTTGTGGCTCACTAAATTTTGCATTTCAGGGAAAACATTTTTAAATGCTGTAAAATAAAACAGAAGTTTTTGTTGTACAGCTACAAGGAACCAGATTTTCAATTTGAACATGCCTTTCATATCAGGTGCTTGTGACAAAATATTTAACTGGTTCAAAAGAATGTGGTATAACCTTTGGGCCCCTTATAATAGAACAAAGGCAAAACAAGTTAGAAAAAGATGCCATAAGTAATAGCTAAGATGCTGTAAGTAATAGCTCACCAGGGTCAGTTTCAGATCAGAAATTCTGTAAGACTATATACAAAATGATTGTTTTCCCTAGACCAGAAAGATGTTCATGAGGCAAAACAAAAGAAAAGTAGGAAAAGCTGAGTTTATAATTACCAGACTTCCACTCTGCTCTTACGTGTGGCTAAAGTAGGTTTCATTCATAGGCATTCCTGTCAAGAAATACGCTGGGGAAATGTTGGGTTAAACAAACTTAAAGAATTATCTTTGCTAATAGTCTTCTCAGTCATTTATAGGCTTAAACACATTGTGAAATTTCCAAAGTGTATATGTACAATGTTTGCTACCCATATTTGAGAATATAGAATCTTATTGTTTTTTTGTTACAGGGCATTTCATGATGTGAGCTGAGACAGAAATAGCTTCTTGGTACTGTGAAGCATTGTCATCCCCTATGCCATATCAAAATAGAAACTAGGAGATTAGCAATTGAAATTCATGGAAGATGCAAATCTAGTGAAGATGAGGGGGAGCATAACAGCTTTAACTTAATAAATCTCTAACTCAACATTTTCTAATGTGTGTGGTGCAGATTTCCTATTCCAAATGACATCATTAAATGTTGGGGGAAAAAATGTGATTTTGTGGTCAAAAGAGTTTAGGCAAAATTCAGTTCAATGAAATTAAGCAGATTTCATTTTTATTTATTTATTTTTAATATATTTTAGTGGTTTTTGCTATACATTGACATGAATCAGCCATGGATTTACATGCGTTCCCCTTCCCGATCCCCCCTTCCACCTCCCTCTCCAGAGCAGATTTCTTTTAAAAGACACCTCTTTGAATCGTTTTAAAAGCAGACAATTAGTGTGGTGGCTATCCAGTTCACAAATTTCCCCTTCCCTGAGCACTGCTCCTGTTACTCAGAAATATGTCTTCTGTAGTCACATATGTTCTGATACCCTGGACATGGCTTATTGGTCAACTGGATTTTGCTGATGTCTGTGACATTTAAGTGGCCATGAGAAGTGGTTTCCAAATTTGACTCCACCCTCACATGGAAGTTAGGCAAAAACACTGATTCCTGTGCTCCAAGATTTCTAAATTGGAATATCTTGTACTTAATTTATATAGCAAATGTTTAATAATTATAGCTAAGAATTACTGAAGCTGGCCATGCAGTATATATCAAGCACTGTAGTTCTTAACAAGATTTCCTATCCTGTCCAGTACTGATGTCAGGATGTACGTTTGGAACGTTCTGTTAATTCTTGCTGCTGAGAACTGCAGTAGTTACTCTTACTGAGATTCATCAGTCAATAGTTTTTTTTTGTTTGTTTGTTTGGTTTTTTGTGTGAATTACCACAATATCCTTCTAACAAATTCCCTGTAAGGCTTATGCTAGCACAAGTTGAATTCTGTTACTTGCAACCCAAAGAATCTTAACTAATACAGTTTTGGGATTTCATAGAAGGGGATTATAACATGCAGAGTTTCACAACTATTCTTAACCACTGGATGATTTTTCTCAAGGAGCTTCTTGTTACATCAGTGTTCTGCTGCACATGGTTTGGGGACTCACTAGTTTCTGGTAATTGATTTAACAGTGCTGTGAATTTCCTGCAGACTATACACTGAATGTTGAATTTTAAGCTTAGTTTCTAGAGGTTATATTAATTGCTTTACTGTAACTTCTGCCTTTTCTAAAGCAAGCTTGTACATCTGGAAGTTCTTGGCTCATGTACTATTGAAGCTTAGCTTGAAGCATTTTGAGCATTATCTTGCTATCATGTTAAATGAGTACAATTGTGTGGTCGTTTGAACATTATTTGGCATAGTCCTTCTTTGGGATTGGAATGAAAAGTGAATTTTTACAGTCCTGGGGTCTCTGCTGAGTTTTCCAAATATGCTGGCCTATTGAGTGCAGCACTTTAACAGAATCATCTTTTAGGGTTTGAAATAGCTCATCTGGAATTCCATCATCTCCACTAGCTTTGTTTGTAGTGATGCTTTCTAAGGCCCACTTGACTTTGCATTCCAGGATGTCTGGCTCTAGGAGAGTGATCACACCATTATGATTATCCAGGTCATTAAGATTTTTTGTATAGTTCTTCTATGTATCCTTGTCATCTCTTCTTAATATCTTCTGCTTCTGTTAAGGTTCATACCATTTTTGCCCTTTATTGTGCCCATCTTTGCATGAAAATATTCCCTTGGTATCTCTAATTTTCTTGAAGAGAACTCTACTCTTCCCCATTCTATTGTTTTCCTCTATTCACGTGCATTGTTCACTTAGGAAGGCTTTCTTATCTCTCCTAGCTATTCTTTGGAATTCTGCATTTATGGGTATATTTTTCCTTTTCTCCTTTGCCTTTTCTTTCTCTTCTTTTCTCAGCTATTTGTAAGGCCACTCAGACAGCCATTTTGCATTTCTTTTTCTTAGGGATGGTTTTGATCACCACCTCCTGTACAATGTTGTGAACCTCCATCTATTGTTCTTCAGGTACTTGGTCTATCAGGTCAAATTGTCAACATCTGTTGGATCATAGAAAAAGCAAAAGAATCCCAGGAAAACATCTATTTCTGCTTCGTCAACTATGCTAAAGCCTTTGAGACTGGGTGTATCACAACAAACTGTGGAAAATTCTTAAAAGTTTTGGAATACCAGATCACCTTACCAGCTTCCTGCAAAACTTGCATGCAGGTCAAGAAGAAACAGTTAGAACCTGACATGGAACAAATTGCTGTCACTCTGCTTATTTAACTAACATGCTGGAATCAAGATTGATGAGAGAAATATCAATAACCTCAGACATTCAGATGACATCACTCTTATGGCAGAAAGTGAAGAGGAATTAAAGAATCTCTTAATGGAGATGAAAGAGGAGACTGAAAAGCTGGCTTTTAAAAACTCAACATTTAAAAAATTAAGATCATGGCATCTGGTCCAAACATTTCATGGAAAATAGATGAAGAAACAATGGAAACAGTGACAGAATTTATTTTCATGTGCTCCAAAATCACTGCAGATGGTGACTGCAACCATGAAACTAAAAGATGCTTGCTCCTTGGAAGAAAAGCTATGATCAATCTAGACAGCATGTTAAAAAGCAGAAACCTTACTTTTCCGTCAAAGGTCCATAAAGTCAAAGCCATGGATTTTCCAGTAGTTGTGTATGGATGTGAGAGTTGGACCATAAAAAAGGCTGTGCGCTGAAGAATTGTGAAAAACTGTGGTTTTGGAGAGACTCTTGAGAGTCCCTTGGACTGTAAGGAGATGGCATTCAGTTCAGTTCAGTTCAGTTCAGTCGCTCAGTCGTGTCCGACTCTTTGCGACCCCATGAATCGCAGTATGCCAGGCCTCCCTGTCCATCACCAGCACCCGGAGTTTACTCAAACTCATGCCCATTGAGGCGGTGATGACATCCAGCTGTCTCATCCTCTGTCGTCTCCTTCTCCTCCTGCCCCCAATCCCTCCCAGCATCAGGGTCTTTTCCAATGAGTCAACTCTTCACATGAGGTGGCCAAAGTATTGAAGTTTCAGCTTCAGCATCAGTCCTTCCAGTGAACACATAGGACTGATCTCCTTTAGGATGGACTGGTTGGGTCTCCTTGCAGTCCAAGGGACTATCAAGAGTCTTCTCCAACACCACAGTTCAAAAGCATCAATTTTTCGGCACTCAGCTTTCTTCACAGTCCAAATCTCACATCCATACATGACCACTGGAAAAACCATAGCTTTGACCAGATGGACCTTTGTTGGCAAAGTAATGTCTCTGCTTTTTAATATGCTGTCTAGGTTGGTCATAACTTTCCTTCCAAGGAGTAAAATGTCTTTTAATTTCATGGCTGCAATCACCATCCGCAGTGATTTTGGAGCCCCCGAAAATAAAGTCTGACGCCATGATCTTAGTTGTCTGAATGTTAAGCATTATGCCAACTTTTTCACTCTCCTCTTTCACTTTCATCAAGAGGCTTTTCAGTTCCTCTTCACTCTCTGCCATAAGGGTGGTGTCATCTGCCTATCTGAGGTTATTGATATTTCTCTCGGAAAACTTAATTCCAGCTTGTGCTTCTTCCAGCCCAGCGTTTCTCATGATATACTCTGCATATAAGTTAAATAAGCAGGGTGACAATATACAGCCTTGAATTACCCCTTTTCCTATTTGGAACCAGTCTGTTGTTCCACGTCCAGTTCTAACTGTTGCTTCCTGACCTGCATACAGGTTTCTCAAGAGGTAGGTCAGGTGGTCTGGTACTCCCATCTCTTTCAGAATTTTCCACAGTTTATTGTGATCCACACAACCGAAGGCTTTGGCATAGTCAAAAAAGCAGAAATAGATGTTTTTCTGGAACTCTCTTGCTTTTTTGATGATCCAGCGGATATTGGCAATTTGATATCTGCCTTTTCTAAAACCAGCTTGAACATCTGGAAGTTCTTGGTTCTCGTATTGCTGAAGCCTGGCTTGGAGAATTTTGAGCATTACTTTACTAGCGGGTGAGATGAGTGCAACTGTGTGGTAGCTTGAGCATTCTTTGGGATTGCCTTTTTTAGGGATTGGAATGAAAACGGACCTTTTCCAGTCCTGTGGCCACCTCTGAGTTTTCCAAATTTGCTGGCATAATGAGTGCAGCGCTTTCACAGCATCATCTTTCAGGATCTGAAATAGCTCAACTGGGATTCCATCACATCCACTAGCTTTGTTCGTAGTGATGCTTTCTAAGGCCCACTTGACTTCACATTCCAGGATGTCTGGCTCTAGGTGAGTGATCACACCATTGTGATTATCTGGGGCGTGAAGATCTTTTTTGTACAGTTCTTCTGTGTATTTTTGCCACCTTTTCTTAATATCTTCTGCTTCTGTTAGGTCCATACCATTTCTGTCCTTTATCAAACCAATCTTTGCCTAAAATATTCCCTTGATATCTCTAATTTTCTTGAAGAGATCTCTAGTCTTTTCCATTCTGTTGTTTTCCTCTATTTCTTTGCATTGATCGCTGAGGAAAGCTTTCTTATCTCTCCTTGCTATTCTTTGGAACTCTGAATTGAAATGGGAATATCTTTCCTTTTCTCCTTTGCTTTTTGCTTCTCTTCTTTTCACAGCTATTTGTAAGACCTCCTCAGACAACCATTTTGCATTTCTTTTCCATGGGGATTGTCTTGATCCCTGTCTCCTGTACAATGTCACAAACCTCTGTCCATAGTTCATCAGGCTCTCTCTCAGATCTAGTCCCTTAAATCTATTTCTCACTTCCACTGTATAGTCATAAGGGATTTGATTTTGGTCATACCTGAATGGTCTAGTGGTTTTCCCTACTTTCTTCAGTTTCAGTCTGAATTTGGCAATAAGGAGTTCATGATCTGAGCCACAGTCAGCTCCTGGTCTTGTTTCTGCTGACTGTATAGAGCTTTTCCATCTTTGGCCGCAAAGTATATAATCAATCTGATTTTGGTGTTGACCATCTGGTGATGTCCATGTGTAGAGTCTTCTCTTGTGTTGTTGGAAGAGGGTGTTTGCTATGACCAGTGTGTTCTCTTGGCAAAACTCTATTAGCCTTTGCCCTGCCTCTTTCCGTATTCCAAGGCCAAATTTGCCTGTTACTCCAGGTGTTTCTTGACTTCCTACTTTTGCATTCCACTCCCCTATAACCAAAAGGATAACTTTTTTGGGTGTTAGTTCTAAAAGGTTTTGTAGGTCTTCATAGAACCGTTCAACTTCAGCTTCTTCAGCATTACTGGTCGGGGCATAGGCTTGGATTACCGTGATATTGAATGGTTTGCCTTGGAAACGAACAGAGATCATTCTGTCATTTTTGAGATTGCATCCAAGTACTGCATTTTGGAGTCTTGTTGCCTATGATGGCTACTCCATTTCTTCTAAGGGATTCCTACCCACAGTAGTAGATATAATGATCATCTGAGTTAAATTCACCTATTCCAGTCCATTTTAGTTCACTGATTCCTAGAATGTCGACATTCGCTCTTATCATCTCCTGTTTGATCACTTCCAATTTGCCTTGATTCATGGACCTAACATTCCAGGTTCCTATGCAATATTGCTCTTTACAGCATTGGAACTTGCTTCTATCACCAGTCATATACACAGCTGGGTATTTATTTATTTATTTATTTATTTTTGCTTTGGCTCCATTCCTTCATTCTTTCTGGAGTTATTTCTCCACTGATAAGGAGATGACTTTAGCCAATCTTAAGGGAAATCAGCATTGAATATTCATTGGAAGAACTGATGGTAAAGCTGAAGCTTCAATACTTTGGCCACCTGATACGAAGAGCTGACTCACTGGAAAAGATCCTGATGCTGGAAAAGACTAAAGGGAGGAGGAGAAGGGGACAGCAGAGGACAAGATGGTTGCATAGCATCACCAAATCATTGGTGATGAGTCAGAGCAAACTCTGGGAGATGGTGAAGTACAGGGAGTACTGGTGTACTGCAGTCCATGGGGGTCACAAAAAGTCAGACAAAACTGAGTGAATGAACAGTATGTTCTTAGATGTAGGGCACAATTAAATATAAATAAATGAAGCCTTGATACTCAGTTTCATGAGTATTGGGGCTCTCCCTCAGTGATGCAGTAGTATTTGTACATGATAAGACTTTCTCAATCACCTCCAGATTTTACATTAAAGACATCTAAATCTACAGTGAACCCAGAGGCAAGACCCAGATGATTTAATCCATGGCTGGCCACTGTATAGCCATAAGTAAAGAAAAAAAAAAGTATTATTAATTAAAAAAAAAATCTGGCTTTCTAAATACCTGAAAGATTATCAAAAAATCACAAGATAAAATTCAGTAGAATAGCAGAAAATTCAGTTGAAATCGAAATTTTGCCATTTATTGGCTCTGTAGCTTTGGAGAAGGTCTTTTATACTTCTAGAAGCCAATTTCCTCTTCTACAAAATGGAGACAATTTCTCCCTTTCTTTGGGGGGGTTATGACTAAATTAAATAATAGTCATTATAATATAGTTACCATTTATTAACATATTTTTACATACCAGGAACTATGCTAAGCCCTTTAATTAATTTGCATATTTAATTTTCTATTTTCTATTTCTATTTTCTATTTTCATCCTGTGAGGTGATTACTATTCATTTTTCCATTTTGTTGCTTGGAAACCTAAGAAATACTAAGAACATTGCCTAAGGATGCTTAGTAAACAAGAGTCAAGATACAACCTAGAAAGTTGGACTTCAGTGCCCACTGTAAGTATTTAGTATCTATCCATTTCCTCCAGAAAGCTTTATCTTTCCCTTTGACTAACTGGCAGTAGAGAGACATCCTAATGGTACATTCAAATTGTAAAGAAAAACATTATAAATATGGATGGGTGATACTGGTGAATTCTGGTTTCTATTCTTGGTCAAGTTAGGCATCTTTAGAAGGATGATCTCAGTGGAAGGGAGAAAGGATTGAATGGCCAAGGGAATCACAGTAAAACAAGGAAAACTGACTGGAGCACCTGTATCATAGAAAGAAACCTGAAGGAATGCTAGGTTTTGGGTGTGAGGTAAGGGTTTTACCTAGAATGGGAATGTGGATTGCTTAAAAAAGAGTAGATTAAGACACATGGGGATAAAACGTTCAAAGTTTGAAGAGTAAGGATGAGGAAACTGGTTTGTTTGGATAAAGAACAAAATTTAAATTAAAAGATATGAAACCAATGAGGATAGCTAGATTGAGAAATGTGCTGTGTGCTTAGTTGCTCAGTCGTGTCAGACTGCGACCCCATGGACTGTAGCCCACCAGGCTCCTCTGTCCATGGAATTCTCCAGGCAAGAATACTGGAGTGGGTTGCCATGCCCTCTTTCAGGGGATCTTCCTGACCCAGGGATCAAACCCAGGTCTCCCATGTTGCAGGCAGATTCTTTACCATCTGAGCCACCAGGGAAGCAGATTGAGGAATAACCCAAGGATAAAGTGCCTCCCTCTGTTTCATATAGGAGTTAACATTTATTTAATGGTTACTTTGTTTGAGGCACTATCCTAATCATTTTACTTGCGTGAAATCTTCAAATGCTCATGCCAATTCTATGAAGTTGGCACAATTATTAGATCTATTTTACTGTTGAGGAAAATGAGAAACATAGAAGTTCAATAACTTACACAAGGTTACTAAGAAGTGGAAGAGCCAGAATTGAAACATAGGAAGCTGAGCTTCAGATCCTATGATATTTACCAGTATGTTCCACCACCTTGTAGCCTGGCTTGACTTAATTATATTACTCTCTTTCTCATAAAACTAAAGTAGTTTCTTATGGCTTCTACTAGCAAATTTACCTTCCTCTCCCTGACCTTTAGGGATCAATATCAAATTGAAACTCTTGATCATCAACTTGATCATCATCATTTTTCATCACTCTCTCCAAATTGACCCTCCTCTATTATAGAGAAATCAATGTTTCTCTACCCAGAATGCCCTCTCTCAAGCGATTCATTGTCTGAATTCCTCTAAAATTCAGCTCAAAAACTTTAGCTATTTCCACCAAGAAACCCTCCCTGACTTTTTCCATTGAATATCAGTTCTAAATTACTCTTTTTTTCCTCATAGAGTGCATTAGCTCATTGGATATTGAGTGAATGTTGATTACTTTGCCCTTAGTAAACTTACTTGATAAGCGATATTGAGTCTATATGTTTTTGAGCATGTGTCCTTGTGCTAAATGGATTATCAGTTCCTTGCCATCAAACAGTATATCTGTCCACAATATCCATTCATTTGATGTTGACGACATAGAATAGGTGAAATTGTAAGAAACTAGTAGCAAAAACAGTGGGAAAGAAAGCATTTCCTTTCTCACCATCTGTCCAGAAACAGATTTTTTTTTAAACTCCATTTTTATCTGAAATAAGTTTAAGTTCAGACTGTTAATATTTTCCCCAACCAGGAAGAAATACCAGTGTTGTAAAGGTTGAGGCTCATTTTCTTAGTTGTGAAGATCAGATCATTGGTTCAAAAAACATCAGAGTTCAGCTTTGAAGTAAGTGTAGGTTAATCACGCCTTTTTAAAACAAAGGCTTTATTTATACAGAGCCCTGCAGAGATTGTTTATTTCATAATTACTGAAAAATGGCAAGTATCCCACATAATACCCTTTCCTTCTGAATATAGAAATATACTTGCTTACATACAGATATTTGTTTACCGACCAGACAATGGAGAAGATTCCAGCTTGTGTTTAGTGGAATGGAGTCAGTTGGTACTCACTAATTCAGTCAAGGCTCTCTCTGCTAATGGAAAAACATGTCTGTCTGTGTAGCTAAACAAATACTGGATTATTCACTTTCCTTTTGGCAAATGCCAGAGTGGAAATGCCCACGATACTTGTTGTTTATCATGAATGACTGTTGGGAGAGATCCCTTGGTAAAAGGAACACTGTACAAGCCAAGACAATAAGGATAAATTTAAATAACTGTGGAATTCTTTGTGTGTGTGTGTGTGTGTGTGTTAATATATATCCAATCCTTCATGTAGTTTTTGTTTTCTCTGAATACTCTGCGATTCTGTAGAATCTTTCTTCTGTAGGGCTCCAAGCTTAGATTAAAGGAACTAACATAAGTGATCCAGTGTTTACTCAAGTCCAGACAGCTCATGGCTCTTTTTGAATACTTAAAGTAACATAATAAGGACTACCCATGGTTTCTGCTCTCAAAAATCTTGTTCTTAAATAGATATATGATCATATAACTTTCTGGGTGAAGTAGTTGTGAATAAAAAGAATATGTAAACTATATATAGCAGGAGAGATGATTGAAATTTATTTGAACTAAAAAGAGGAAGTGTTAAATCAGACTAAGACACACATAAGTCATTGTTTCCAATTAGCTCAGCTGATTAAAGCAAGGTATTATTGAGGACAAAGTACAATGGAATTAGAAATTAAGTAGGAGTACAAAGATCTGAGTTACAGTTTCAATACTACAATTAATTATCTGTTTGACATGAGCAATGAGATCACTATTGCGACCCTTAAAAATAGGAGCATATATTTGTAAAACTGCAATTCAAACTTTATTAGTCTTAGTTTTTTTAAAAACGATAACCCTATATGCAAAACAGAAAAAGAGACACAGATGTACAGAACGGACTTTTGGACTCTATGGGAGAAGGCGAGGGTGGGATGTTTTGAGAGAACAGCATCGAAACATGTATATTATCAAGGGTGAAACAGATCACCAGCCCAGGTTGGATGCATGAGACAAGTGCTCAGGGCTGGTGCACTGGGAAGACCCAGAGGGATGGGGTGGGGAGGGAGGGGGGATCAGGATGGGGAATACATGTAAATCCATGGCTGATTCATGTCAATGTATGGCAAAAACCACTGCAATATTGTAAAAAATACATTATTGAAATATGATTGATATTTTTTAAAACTGTATTTAATGTATACAACTGGATGAGTTTAGAGTTAAGAACACACACACAAAATTATCACCATAATCAATGGCATAAACATATCACCTCTGAAAGTTTTGTCCTGCCTTCTATATTTTTTGTGATAATAGCCCTTAACATAAGATCTACTGTTTTAATAAATAACTATATAGTATGCAGTAGAGTAGATATCTAGGCTTTGCACTACTGAAACTTTATACCTTTTAACCAACACCTCCCCATTTCCTCCTACACTCAGCCCCTAATAACCAGAATTCTACTCTCTGCTTCTGTTAATTTGATTATTTTAGAGTCCTTATATAAGTGAGACCATGTAGTATTTGTCCTTCTGTGCCTGACTTATTTCACTTAACATAATGTCCTCAAGGTTTATCTATGTTGTCACAAATAATAAGATTTCTTTCTTTTCTATGGTTGAATATTATCTCATTGCATGGAAGCTTTGTTTACATATTTATCCACTGATGGACACTTTGGTTGCTTTTATGTCTTGACTATTGTGAATAATGGTTCAGTGAACATGGATGTACAGATATCTCTTCAAGATCCTGATTTCAATTCCTTTGTATATATCCAGAAGTGGAATTTCTAGATCGTATGGTAATTCTAGTTTTAATTTTGTAAGAACCCTCCATACTGTTTTTCACAGTGGCTGTACCAATTTATATTCCTACCAACAATATTCTAGGAAGGCAACCTATGGAATGGGAGATTTTTGCAAACCACTTATCTGATATAAGATTAATGTTCAAAATGCATAAGGAAAAAATACTGGAGTGGGTTACCATTTCCTCCTCCAGGGGATCTTTCCAACCTAGGGCTTGAACCTGGGTCTTCTGCACTGTAGGAAGATTCTTTACCAACTGACCACCAGGGAAGCCCATTAATTATCAGGGTAATGAAAATTAAAACCACAATAAAATATCACATCACACCTGTTACAATGGCTATTACTAAAAAAGCAGAACACCAAGTGTTGATGAGAATGTGGAGAAAAAGGAATGCTTGTAATATTTTTAGCAGTAACCAAAAGACATTAAAATATGGTTTTAGAAAAGAGATATCTTTTAGAAAAGAGATATCACAGGGTCATAGAATTTAAATATCTCATTACTCTCATTTCTTTTTCAGAACACATAAATTTTAGAGAAATTATTATTTAAATAAGTCAATTTCATCATCTATTATTTAGCTACTTCATGAAAGATAATCTGTTACAATTTGTGTGATTGAGACATAGTACTCAACTGCTCTAAACTTAAAGCCCTTCCTTTGTAAAAACAGGAATGAGGACTAAATGCATTTATGTATATAAAACATTTAGCACGGGGCTTGGTACATAGTAAGTGCTCAAAATAAACTCTGGAGGCACTATAATATTAATACTAAAGCCACTAGAAAGCAATCTAATTTATCATCACACCAAAAAGAATAAAATATCTAGGAATAAATCTAACTAAGGAGGTATAAGACCTATACTCAGAAAACTATAAGACACTGATGAAAGAAATGGAAGATGACATAAACATATGGAAAGTTAGAGCACATTTACAGATTGGAAGAATCAATACTGTTAAAATAATCACACTACTCAAGGCAGTCTACTGATTGGCATTTTTTACAGAACTAAAGGAAATACTTTTAAAATGTGTATGGAAATACAAGAGACTCTGAA
The DNA here is from genome assembly GCF_019320065.1 of Cervus canadensis. NCBI lineage: Eukaryota > Metazoa > Chordata > Mammalia > Artiodactyla > Cervidae > Cervus > Cervus canadensis. The sequence continues at coordinate 91,251,977 of NC_057419.1, forward strand.
TAGCCAAAAATATCTTGATAAAGAAGAACAAAGCTGGAGGTATCACAGTCCTTGACTTCAGACTATACTACAAAGCTATAGTAATCAAAACAATATGATACTAGCAAAAAAACAGACACATAGATCAATGGAACAGAATAGGGAGCCCCCAAACAAACCTACACTAACATAGGCAATTAATCTACAACAAAGGAGACAAAAATATGCAATGGGGAAAGGTGGCCTCTCCAGTAAAAGGTATTGGGAAAACTGGACAACTACAGTTTAAACTAGACTACTCTCTCATACTATGCACAAAAATGAACTCAAAATGGATTGAAAACTTAAACATAGGACCTGAAATCATAAAACTTCTAGAAGTGTTACATAGGCAATAAGTTCTTTGATATTGGTCTTGGTAATATTTTTTTTTTTGGCTATGTCTCCTCAGGCAAGGGAAACAAAAGCAAAAATAAATGGGACTAGGACAAAAAAAGTCCTTTTGTACAGGGAAGAAACCTATCAACAAAATGAAAAGGCCACCTACTGAATGGGAGGAGATATTTGCAAATTATACATCAATAAGGGATTAACATCCAAAATATACAAAGAACTTGCACTATTCACCATATAAAACCCAAACATTTCAAATTTAAAATGGGCAGAGGGCTTAAATAGACATTTTCTGAAGAAAATATACAGATACTCAGTATCACTAATCATCAGGAAAATGCAGATAACAACCACAAGGAGATATCACCCCACATAATGCAAAAAAAAAAAAAAACTATTATCAAAAAAACAACAAATAGCAAGTGTTGGAGAGGATGTGGAGAAAAGGAGGGCCCCATGCATTGTTGGTGGTGTAGCTACTACAGAAAACAGTATGCAGATTCCTCAGAACATTAAAAATAGAACTACCACATGCTTCAGAAATTCCAGCCTGGGTGTTTATCTGAAGAAAGCAAAAACACTTATTAGAAAAGATATGTGTACCCTTATGTCCATTGCATTATTATGTACACTAGCCAAGATATGGAAGCATCCATAGATGAATGGATAGATAAGGAAGAGGTGGTGTGTGTGTGTGTACATGTGTGTGTGTGATGGAATATTGAAAGTGAAAGTGTCAGTTGTTCAACTGTGTCCAACTCTTTGCAACCCCATGGACTATAGCTCTCCAGGCTCCTCTGTCCATGGAATTCTTTAGGCAAGAATACTGGAGTGAGTAACCATTCCCTTCTCTAGGGGATCTTCTTGATCTGGGGATCAAACCCAGGTCTCCTGCATTGCAGGCAAAGTCTTTACCATCTGAGCCACCAGGGAATCCAAATGGAATATTACTCAGACATAAAAATAATGAAATCTTGCATTTGTAATAACATGAATGGACCTAGAGGATGTTATGATAAAGTGAAATAAGTCAGACAGAGAAAGACAAATACTGTATGATTTCACTTCCATGTGGAATCTAAAACAACAACAACAACAACAAAAACAAACATAACAAAATGGAAACAGCTATAGATACAGATAACAAACAAGTGGTTGCCAGAGCAGAGGGTTTGGAGAGAAGAAAGAAATGAGTGAGGGAGGTATAAACTTCCATTTGCAAAATAAATGAGTCACAGTTATGAAATATGCAGTGTGAGGAGTACATATAATATATTCATAATATAATAATAATATATTCATATGATGATACATTATAACTAGGCATCATAGTTTTCATTTTGAATTGTACAGAAATATTGAATCACTCTATTGTATAACAGGAACAAACATGGTGCTGTAACAACTTACACTTAAAAAAAAAAAACTCATAGAAAGAGATCAGATTTGTGGTTACTGGAGGTAGGGGGTGGAAGGAGGGGGAATTGGATGAAGGCAATCAAAATATATGAACTTCCAGTTATAAGATAAATGAATATAGGGATGTAGCATACCAGAAGAAGAAGGAGGAGAATCGGGGAAGGGGAGGGCTAAGAAAAGCAGAAGAAGGCCCCTAGAGTCATACTACTTGAGTTCAAATTCTAGATTTCCCATTTATTCACTGTGTGACCTTGGACAACTTTTTTAACTTTCCTAAACCTAAATTTTCTCTTCTGTAAAATAGAAATAATGGTATCTACTTTATAGGATTTTTGTGAATACTAAATACAATGAAATATGTAGAACAAGTCCTGGCACATAAAGCTCAATAAATGTAATTCATTCACTCAACACATGTTTATGGAACATTTCCCATATGCCTGTCACTGTTCTGTTGTGCAAAACAATGGAGAGCCAAGGCAGAAAATAATCCTTGTTTTCATGGATGTTTTATTCTGATTGGGAAAGTAAACAACATATAAGCAAACAAATAATATCAAATATAAGTACCATGTGGAAACTAAAGCAGAATAAGGGACTAGGGAGAGGAGGCAGGAATCATTCTATTTTTACTTAGGGTTGTTTCAAAAGGCTTCTTCCCTGAAGATATAGCAATTAATCAGAGACCTAGAAGATGTCAAAGTAGACAGCCATGTACACATGGAGAAGAAGAACATTTCATATGGAGATAGCAGTCGGTGTAATGCTCCTAATAAGGCAAACATAATCTTTGTGTTCTCTAGGAAGAACAAAGACATTTATGCGTATGGGAAATAGTGAGAAGGAAAAGAGGAGGAAAGAGGATTAGATCAGAGAGGTAGACAGGGGTCAGATCATGTTGCATGTGCATGCTAAATTGCTTCTGTCTTGTCCGACTCTCTGCAACCATATAGACTCTAGCCCGTCAGGCTCCTCTGTCCACGGGATTTCCCAGGCAAGAATACTGGGAGTGGGTTGCCATGCCTTACTCCAAGGGATCTTCCCGATCCAGGGACTGAACCCGCCTCTTTTATGCCTTCTGCATTGGGAGGTGGGTGCTTTGCCACTAGCGACACTTGAGAAGCCCAGATTATGTTGGATTGTGTCAAATGTTAGCTGTGATCATTGCTATCATTGTCAATCTCAAGGGGTCTTGATTGTTGAAGTAATGTTTTTATTCCATTTAGTAAATCCTCATAATACTCTATGAAGCAGAAACTTCTTATGATAATGATAATAATTGTAATAGTGGCTGACTTTATGATTTGAACTTTTACTAAGTGATTTTCACATACATAATTTCATTTACTGCTTACAACAATCCTGTATGTTGTTATTAGTAACTGTAAGATAATTACTAATATCTTTCATTTGAGGAGACTAAGGTAAAGCACTTGTGCAGTCACATGGGAAAGTAGGTGGGAGGTATGGGCCTCTAGTTCATTGCTTTATTTATATCAAGCCTCTTTGTTTTGTTGATCAAGTTAAAAAAAAAAAAAAAAGGTAATGGACAAAAGAAGATCTGAATTAGGAACTAGCAAGGGCTTCCCCTACGGCTCAGTGAGTAAAGAATCTACCTGCAGTGCGGGAGATGCAGGTTTGATCCTTGGGTCTGGAAAATCCCCTGAAGGAGCAAATGGCAACCCACTCCAGTGTTCTTGCCTGAAAAATCCCATAGACAGAGGAGCCTGGTGGGCTACAGTCCAAAAGGTCAAAATGAGTCAGACACAACTGAGTGACTAAGTACACAGTGCACAGAGGCCTGTTCCACAGGTACAATTAGAACTGAGAATTCTGATTTCATTCCCTCAGTATAACCAATATCTGGATTCAGGGCACCTACTTGCTATTGAAGGAAGATCTATTTGTTTCTAGTAATTTCGAATTTCATGAATAGTACAATAAAATTCTGAAAGAAGTGACTGTTGCTTACTCTCACCCTCTGGTGTTTTCCATTAGTTCAAGGATAAAGTAGACTTATGAGGGACAGCATCTGAATTTGATTGAGCAAAAAGATAATCTCATTTAGGAAGAATGATACATTTCAAACACAGAGATGCTGGAGCTTGGCGCCAATCCATTCTACATATAACATTTATTAAGATGTATTAAATGTTGACCAAGTTAACTGGGAAACAGAAGACATGGAATCAGACTGTTACTTTGTCTTTTGCTTTACATACTTTTGAGGTTGTTTTATAAGGCAAAAAAGTCAAATGATATGCAGTGATTTGTAAAACAGAGCAAAATTAAAAATAAAAGCCATATGTGCTACTCAAGAATCAATTTTTATTTTAGTCATATATTTTCTTTTGTGTATCTTTTTCTCCCTGATATTCCAGGAACCAGTTTTGTAATGGCTGCTTTTGTCTGCTCTGTGCCCTCAGGTAAGACAATTAAGCTGGCAGTCCTAATCATACTAATACTCAGCTGATATTATCCAAAGAGACTTGGTTGGCTGTTGTGAGCCATACTGCACTAAACCTATTAGCTTGTTGACATACCTGTTGATAAGTCTGGCCAATAACATTATTATGTATGATGGGAAATACAAAAAAATTCATACATGGTTTTTGTCCTCAAAGTTTATGCAATCTAAATAGGAGCCAAGCATGTATAAATAAAAGCTGACTGAAGTATAAGAAATTATTATTTAATATATACTCAGTCAGATACATAATCTTGAACTTCAAGGTTTTTTTTTTTTTCTTTTTAGTTTTCTAGAAATTCATATTGTAAAAAGTCCCTGTCTTAAAATGCTTTACAAATGACCTATAATGATGCAAGTTGATGCTGAAAGTTCTCTAGCTTTCTAACCTGGATGAAATATCTTGTCTTGAAAAGACTAATGAGAGTTTGAATGGTGATTGACTTAAATGATTTTTCTTATATATGGAAATGTATAGCATTAGTAAGCTATTATTGCCTATTCAACAATTCAGAAAAGATATCAGGCCACCATTTTGGAAGTTTCCCTGGTAGCTCAGCTAGTAAAGAATCTGCCTGCAATGCAAGAGACCCCAGTTCAATTTCTGGATCGGGAAGATCCCCTGGAGAAAGGATAGGATTCAATATTCTTGGGCTTCCTTGATGGCTCAGAAGGTAAAGAATCTACTGCAGTGCAGGAGACCTGGGTTCATTCCCTGGGTTGTGAAGGTCCCCTGGAGGAGGGCATGACAACCCACTCCAGTAGTCTTACCTGGAGAATCCCCACGCACAGAGGAACCTGTTGGGCTACAGTCCATGGGGTCGCAAAGAGTTGGACACGGCTGAGCAACTAAGCACAGCACAGCACACAGTTAGATATTACTGAGATATTACTATAGCCATGTCCATTTGTAGATAAATAAGCTGCTGTGGTCTGGTCTGAGGACTTAACCATTATTTAAGCATTGTTTCTCAAAGCATCATCTGTGGATCACTCTTATCAAAATTGCATGCAATATTTGTTAAATTACAAAATCTTTAGCTTCAGTTCACATCTACTAAATCTACATATCTGTAGATAAGGTTCAGGAATTTATATTTGTAACAAACTCTCTAGGTATACATCAGGTACACACAATATATTTGGAGCCAAGTTTAATAGCATAACCATAGGTTTTATAGAGTAATGCATTTCATTTCTTAAAAAATCTGCTAATTTCAAATATATTCTTATTAATAATTGAGGGAGACATATTCCTTTCCTGAGATAACCAGTAATGTTTTCCCGTTGCTTTCTTTTTCCTTACTACTTGGTTTCATTTTATTGTGGTAAAATATATATAACATTAAAGTTTTCATTTTAACCATTTTTTTGGTGTATGAATCAGTGGCATGAAATACATTCACAAGGTTTTGCAACCATCATCATGATCTATTTCTAAAATTTTTGAGCACCTCGAACCGAAACTCCTTACATATTAATGAATAACTACACATTCCTTTTCACCAAGCTCTCATAACCTCTAATCTGCTTTCTGTCTCTATGCAATCGCTTATCCTAGATATTTCACATAAGAGAACTCATACAATATTTGTCTTTTTATGGCTGGCTTATGTCATAAAACAAAACTGCAAGGAGATCAAATCAGTCCATCTTAAAGGAAATCAGTCCTGAATATTCATTGGAAGGACTGATGCTGAAGCTGAAGCTTCAATACTTTGGCCACCTGATGCAAAGAACTGACTCATTAGAAAAGATCCTGATGCTAGGAAAAATTGAAGGCAGGAAGAGAAGAGGATGACAGATGAGATGGCTGGATGGCATCACTATGGACATGAGTTTGAGCAAGCTCCAGGTGTTGCTGATGGACAGGGAAGCCTGGAGTGCTGCAGTTCATGGGGTTGCAAAGAGTCAGACATGAATGAGGGATTGAACTGAACTGAATGTTTTCAAGGTTCATCCATATCACAGCATATATCTGAACTTTATTTTTCTTTTTATGCTTAGATAACATTCAATTATATGTATAAGCCATGTTTTAATTATCCATTTGCTTGTTGATGAACACTTAGGTTGTTTCCATGCTTTGGTTATTGTGAATAAAGCTACTATGAACATTGGCATACAAGTATCTGTAGAATTTTCCATTCTCAGTTTTCTGGGGTGTATATGTAGGAGTGGAATTGTTGAGTCAAAAGTTAGTTCTACATTAAACTTTATGGGGAAATGCCAAATTGTTCTGCATAGTGGCTGTTCCATTTTATATTTCCATCAGCAATGTATGAGAGTTTCAATTTTTCCACATTCTCATCCACACAAGTTATTTCACGTGTTTTGAAAGATAGCCCTCCAACTATGTTGAAGTGGTATTTATTTAAGTTTTGATTCCCACGTTTCCCTTAGAAGAAATGAAGTAGCCATCATAGTCAATGAGAGAGTCCAAAATGCAGTACTTGGATGCAATCTCAAAAATGACAGAATGATCTCTGCTCATTTCCAAGGCAAATCATTCAACATCGCAGTAATCCAAATCTATGCCCTGACCAGCAATCCTGAAGAAGCTGAAGTTGGTTCACAGGTTCTATGAAGACCTACGAGAGCTTCTAGAACTAACACCCAAAAAAGATGTCCTCTTCATTATAGGGGACTGGAATGAAAAGTAGGAAGTTAAGAAACACCTGGAGTAACAGGCAAATTTGGCCTTGAAGTACAGAATGAAGCAGGGCAAAGACTAACAGAGTTTTGGAAGACAACACACTGGTCATAGCAAAAATCTTCTTCCAACAACACAGCAGAAGACTCTACACATGGACATCACCTGATGGTCAATGCCAAAATCAGATTGATTATATTATTTGCAGCCAAAGATGGAGAACTCTATACAGCCCCCCAAAAAACAAGACCAGGAGCTGACTGTGGCCCAGACCATGAACTCCTTATTGTAAAATTCAGACTTAAAGAAAGTAGGGAAAAACACTAGACCATTCAGGTATGACCTAAATCAAATCCCTTACAATTATACAGTTGAAGTGAGAAACGGATTCAAGGGATTAGATCTGATAGACAGAGTGCCTGAAAAACTATGGACAGAGGTTTGTGACACTGTACAGGAGGCAGAGATTAAGAACATTCCCAAGAAAAATAAAGGCAAAAAGGCAAAATGGTTGTCTGAGGAGACCTAAAAAATAGATGTGAGTAGAAGAGAAGTGAAAGGCAAAGGAGAAAAGGAAAGATATACCCATTTGAATGCAAAGTTTCAAAGAATTACAAGGAGAAATAAGAAAGCCTTTCTCAGTGATCAATGCAAAAAAATAGAGGAAAACAAGAGAATGGAAAAGACTAGAGATCTCTTCAAGAAAATTAGAGATACCAAGGGAATATTTCACACAAAGAAAGGCATAATAAAGGACAGAAATGGTATGGACTTAACAGAAGCAGAAGATATTAAGAAGAGGTGGCAAGAATACACAGAAAAACTATACAAAAAGATCTTCCTGACCCAGATAATCACAATGGTGTGATCACTCACCTAGAGCCAGACATCTTGGAATGTGAAGTCAAGTGGGCCTTAGAAAGCATCACTACAAACAAAGCCAGTGGATGTGATGGAATCCCAGTTGAGCTATTTCAGATCCTGAGAGATGATGCTGTGAAAGTGCTGCACTCAATATGCCAGCAAATTTGGAAAACTCAGCAGTGGCTACAGGACTGGAAAATATCAGTTTTCATTCCAATCCCAAAGAAAGGCAATGCCAAAGAATGCTCAAACTACCACACAGTTGCACTCATCTCACAAGCTAGCAAAGTAATGCTCAAAATTCTCCAAGCCAGGTGTCAACAGTACATGAACCGTGAACTTCCAGATGTACAAGTTGGATTTAGAAATGGCAGTGGAACCAGAGATCAAATTGCCAACATCCGTTGGATCATTGAAAAAGCAAGAGATTTCCATAAAAACATCTACTTCTTCTTTATTGACTATGCCAGATCCTTTGACTGTGTGGATCAAAACAAACTATGGAAAATTCTTTAGAGATGGGAATACCAGACCACCAGATCTGCCTCTTGAGAAAAGTGTATGCAGGTCAGGAAACATTTAGAACTGGACGTGGAACAACAGACTGGTTCCAAATCAGGAAAGGAGTGTGTCAAGTGTGTATATTGTCACCCTACTTATTTAACTTATATGCAGAGTACATCATGCAAAATGCAGGACTGGATGAAGCACAAGCTGGAATCAAGATTGTCAGGAGAAATATAAATAACCTCAGATGTGCAGATGACACCACAGTTATGACAGAAAGCAAAGAAGAACTAAGGAGCCTCTTGATGAAAGTGAAAGAGGAGAGTGAAAATGTTGGCTTAAAGCTCAACATTCAGAAAACTAGGATCATGGCATCTGGTCCTATCAGTTCATTGCAAATAGATGGGGAAACAATGGAAACAGTAACAGACTTTATTTCTTTGGGCTCCAAAATCACTGCAGATGGTGAATGCAGCCATGAAATTAAAAGACACTCACTCCTTGGAAGAAAAGCTAAGATCAACCTAGACAGCATATTCAAAAGCAGAGACATTAGTTTGCCAACAAAGGTCCATCTAGTCAAAGCTATGCTTTTTCAAGTAGTCATGTATGGATGTGAGCGTTGGACTATGAAGAAAGCTGAGTGCCAAAGAATTGATGCTTTTGAACTATGGTGTTGGAGAAGACTCTTGAGAGTCCCTTGGACTGCAAGGAGACCCAACCAGTCCATTCTAAAGGAGATCAGTCCTGGGTGTTCATTGGAAGGACTGATGCTAAAGTTGAAACTCCAATACTTTGGACACCTGATGTGAAGAACTGACTCATTTGAGAAGACCCTGATGCTGGGAAAGATTGAGGGCAGGAGGAGAAAGGGATGGCAGAGGATGAGATGTTTAGATGGCATCACCGACTCTGGGAGTTGGTGATGGGCAGGGAGCCCTGGCGTGCTGCAGTCCATGGGGTCACAAAGAGTCAGACATGACTGATCAACTGAACCGAACTTAAGTGACTGATGATATAGACATCTTTTCCATGTTCCTATAGGCCATTTTTATATCTTCTTTCAAGAAATGTCTGTTCAAGTCCTTTGCACATTTTAAATTGAGTTGTTTGTCGTTTTGTGACCCAGTATAGATGATGGCTGATGGCTGATCTTCGTTGGATAAGTTATCCTATCACCTAATTGTTGAAAGCTTCTCTGCAGCAAATACTCTATAGTGGACATTAACACAAAATACAAAGTTCTACCTACTTTATGCCCACTACCATAGGTTCATTAAAATGTCCCTTTCCGGAATCCTTTGTCTCTGATCTTCAACCTTGCTTCCTCTTTATTTCTAACCAAACAGATATATCACTGACCAGTGACTATGTGTCTTTGAATTCTAAACTCTGTTCACTTCTCCACTCACTGATTGTAGCCATGGCAGATTTGGGGATATTTGACCACTGGAGAAATTTCCATCACTGCTTTTCTATGAAGCCATCTCTGTAACACACCAATAATCAATTGTTTGCTTACACCAACATAGTGAGCTGTCTCATCTATGAGCTAGACTCAAGAAGTACTGAGATTTTGTAGCAGCAATAATATTTGGACAATATAGAATAAGTAATTAATATAAGAACTGCAGAGTTGAATTTTTTGTTTATTTTCTTGAAAACCTTGATAAAAAGAGAATTGCAGGCTCAGGTGAGTCAATCAACAACTCAGAACACACATGAAATTCAGAAGGCCATTGTATTTTTCTATACTGCTATAACATATTAGCACAATTCAGTAATAGAAATCCATTCTCTTATATTTCTGGGGTTCAAAGACTTTGGTAGGATTGTGTCCTTTTGGAGATTCTGAGGGAGAATCCATTTCATACTTTTCCCTTAGCTTCTGGTGGCTACAAGCAATTCCTGTGGCTTATGGATGCATCACTCCAATCTCTGCCTACATCTTCACATAACCTTACCATTACGTGTATTTAGGATTTTTTTCCATCTCTTATAAATATATTTATAATTAGATTTAAGAACAACCCTAGAGATTTCACTGAGATCTTTAACTTAATTACACCTTCAAAGACTATTTCCATATTAGGACACATCCATGGGTATCAAAGTTTAGGACTTGGGCATATCTTTTGCAGTTACTATTTCTATTTTACTCACTACAGCCACTATTCAGTAGTTAAAAGAGACCCTCATCTCTTACAGTCATAGGCTGACTGCTAAAAATCAAATCTAGGATTTAATTGTAAGGATAGCAGAGATACGAAGGAGACTGAATATGCGACTCAGCAGGTCACCTATCAAACAACACCAACAACCTCAGATATGCAGATGATACTACAATGTCAGAAAGGGAAGAGGAATTAAAGAACCTCTTGATGAGGGTGAAGAAGGGGAGTGAAAAAGCCAGCTTAAAACTAAATATTAAAAAACCTAAGATCATGACATCCGGTCCCATTATTTCATGGCAAATAGAAGGGGAAAATGTGGAAGCGATGATAGATTTCCTCTCCTTGGGCTCTAAAATCACTGCGGATGGTGACTGCATCCATGAAGTCAGAAGACGATTGCTTCTTGGCAGGAAAGCTATTACAAACCTAGACAGTATGTTGAAAAGCAAAGACATCATTCTGCCAACAAACGTCTGTATATTCAAGGCTATGATCTTCCCATTGGTCATAAACAGCTGTGAGAGCTGGACTGTAAAGAAGGCAGAGTGCCAAAGCATTAATGCCTTCGAACTGTGGTGCTGGAGAAGACTTTTCAGAGTCCCTTGGATAGTGAGGAGATCAAACCAGTCAATCTTAAAGGAAATTAACCCTGAATACCCATTGGAAGGACTGATGCTGAAGCTGAAGTTCCAGTATTTTGGTCACCTGATGTGAAGAGCTGACTCATTGGAAAAGCCCTTGATGTTGGGAAAGATTGAGGGCAGATGAAGAGGGCATCAGAGGATCAGATGACTGGATGGCACCACCGATCCAATGGATATGATCTTGGACAAACTTAGGGAGATGGTGAGGAACAGGGAGACCTGGTGTGCTGCAGTCTATGGGGTTGCAAAGAGTCGGACGTGATTGGGCAACTGAACAACAACAGGTCTCCTATGCTCAAATCGGCCCTGATAAGGATAGAATAAAACCCTGACACCTGTAATGTGAATTTTTCAGTGGATGCATTTGAGAAAAGGATGGAACTAAATAAAAAAGACATCAATCATATTGGATTAAAGACCATCCTGATGAGTTCTTTTAAACTCGTTACCTCTATAAAGACCCTATCTTCAAGTAAGGCCACATTCTGAGGTACTAGAGATTAAGATTTCAACATCTGAATTTTGGGGGGACACAAAAAGTAAATGGTAACCCACTCTAGTATTCTTTCCTGGGAAATCCAATGGACAGCAGAGCCTGGCAGGCTGTATCCCATGGGGGTCACAGAGTCAAACACGACTTAATGACTAAACAACAGCAATTTAACCCATAACACAGAGATAATTTTTACCACTCAGAGTCCTAAGCAGAGACAAAAGTCCTTGTTACTATCCTGGTTAATTGTAGGATTCCTTTAAGTACTGATCATAACTTCATACAGGTGTCTCATATGGGCTCCAAGGGAAAATCTATTCCATGCTTCTCTCCTAGCCCCTGGTGGCTGCCAGCAAGGGTTCTCTGCCTTATCCCAACCAGAAACAGCTTCCTCTGTGTGGATCCTAAAACACATTCACAAATATATAAAAGTGTCCCCTTTCTTTTAAACTCAAAAATATATTTTAGATGTTTTTATTGTATTTATCATTTATTTCTACTATGTTTGTACATATGGGGAAGGATTCTCCCATTAGCTCAGAACACCATGTACTTGAAGCTGACATTTCATTGATTCATTTTATAAATACATATTTAGAGTCTGATATATATACCACATAACGTGCTAGATATCAGTGAGATAAAAGTGAATGTTTCAAAGCCCCTCTCTCAATTTGCTCAGATCCTAGTATAAAAATTAAAACATTAGCCATGTAACACTGGCTTAATTCTAACCAGTTAGCAACTTCCTTGGTTTCATTATTCTATTTTTCATGAGACAGAGTCTTGTGTTCTATGACAACTTCCAAGCACTCCTCCCTGAACTATAAAGATGCTAACACACAATTCTTAATCACAAAACTTGAGTATGTTCTTTAGGCCATGGAGTCTGAAATTACAGCACCGACCACACCAATTAATATAACCAATTTCTGTTATCTAGATACTTACCTTGATTGCCTCCTCTGCCTTGAGAGAATAATTTTGCTTCTTTTCCTCTGATTTAAACCACTGTTTTATTACCACATTGCAATTTGGATTCATGACTGTCTGACTGCCTTTAACTCTGGCAATGTTTTAGGTCCAGCCATCTGCACAATGGGTCTAAGAAATGTTTTGGTGAAACATCATAATATGTCAAATTCAGAACTAAGGAAGTTGATTTGGATGTAAATTAGGATCTTGAGCCAACAGAGTTACTCTAGGTTTTCTGGTTTAGTATCTAAGTGTCTATTTCGGTTGAAACAATTCTGACTAAATCAGATGTTCTTTCCCTTTGTAATTTTCATTACAGAGTTAAATGTCTTTTATATTGAAGCAGAATGCTTCAAAGTATTAAAGGGCACAGACTTTTATTCCAGTGAGGCATTTCTTAAAAGTCACTATATCAAGTCTTAATTTTTCTCTGCCCTAGAATACAAGCAAAATTTGTTTCTGTATGTATCATATAAAATGATACTAATTCATATTAAAACATTATTATTCACATCTTAAAGTGAACCATAATATTATTTTTCCAATTCTTAAATTCTTACAAGGAAAAGTGAAGAAAATCAGTTTAGAAAAATAACAGACTGTCTTATTTCTATCTTCTAGGAAAAAAAGAAAAAGAAAGAAACTATCATACAAGACACAGGTATTAATATTCATCCTTAGGTCATATCCTTGCATTATTTAGTTTGTAAAGTCTTTCTAGAAAAAACATATATGCACTTTTCAAGTTAAAAAAAAAAAAATATATATATATATATATGAGCCACCTAACTGCCTACTACTTAAAATTGCCAAAATACTCTTCTAGGAGTTTAGAGGGGCATTTCCCCAACATAATTATACCAATTTTGATATTTGAATATGTCATACAGTTACTAAGATACTGCCTTGATCCTAAGCCATGCCTGTCTAGAACATCAGCACAGATGAATGAATGAAAAGTGGGTTTATTTTAATGATTTTGATAAATGCCTTCAGTTGATCATGAAGGCTAAATCAGTTTAAACAAATTTTAGGGGAATAATCCACATATCACATAGCTAAGAAGAGCCATGCAACTTTAACCAATATTAACAGGGATCATCCAGAGAATTCTGTGGAGGTAAAGAAATTTAGTCCAGTCTATGTTGTTTGCATTTCTAGTTTTCAAAATCTCAGGCAAATCAAAGTAGGAAGTTAGCTCCCAGAAACATCAAGGGAAAGACTGAGGAAACTGTGATCAAGACAGAACCATCTGTGGCAATTTAATGATGATTTCAAGGCTTTTACCAAAATTACACTTAATAAGAAATTAAGAGGTAAAAGGAACACAATTTTGAAGGAATTTGAATACTGAATAAATTATCTGTGTATATAGATACAAAAAATGGTTTCAGTGTTAGGAGCATCTAGATCTTAACTCTTGGAATCATTGTAGTTTTTGTATTTAATGCCCATCTTTTACTTTCTGTCATTTCCTGATTTTGGCATGAGGTCAACAAAATCTACACCCCTAGGATTACTCTATGCTTTTGTTTGTTGGGAAAGGCTCTAAGTAACTAATTTTATTCTGGTGTAATGCTTAATACTGCTCCATTTACTTTCAAAAATGTTCTGGCTTGAATGATAAATTAAACATTCACTCTAAGAATGAAGGAAACTTCAATGGTCACATGTAATATAAAGTTATCTGTGGGGCCTAATTTATTTTCTCCTGTCTCTAGGCACTCTAAAATCTCAGCAATTGAAATATCTAGTTGTCAATTATTACTGTGCATTTCTGTCTCACTTAGTATTAATTAAAGTGAAATCAGATTAAAATACTCAAATATTTCTTCCAAGCTTTTATCTTGACTTATGTGATGTTCAATTTAGAAGAGCATTATGACCAATAAGAGAGTAGTTTCTAAGTGGTTGTTCCATTTATTGAATCACTCAAGGGGAAATAAGATAGTCTGGAAAGACTTCAATATAGTATTTTCTTCAAAGAAATATTTTCCATCAGACTGATGTAAATGTTGTTATTCTTATGATTTGTGTCAATCGTGTTCTTTTAAAAGAAATGCCATTCACATAATTGTAAAAAATAATAATGATACAGTTAATGGCATATGAACTTCCCAGGTATTAGCTAATCTAAAAGAAAACTTTCTTTCATATCTTTTAGAATGCTTTGCCTGTTATCATACAGGGTTTGGGGCCAGGTAGATACCAAGATTGTGCTGAGTTAGTATCAAGCACCTACAGTGGAAGTTTAGTTGAAAGACATGGTAAAGATGAAGAGTGATTTAGTAAGTAAATAAGAGATTCTTAAGACAGTTCTGAAGTTCTAATTCAGGAAGAGAACAGGGTGCCTGAAACTGCAGAGGCCATAGGGCCTGAGAATAGAATATGGAGTGAAGGGTAGCTTGACCAATTTTGCAGAATTTTATCCTTCTTGCATAGGCTGTTTTACCTGGGCCTTCTTTGCAGGAATGATGGTTCTATCACAAGGCCTCTTGAAAACACCTACTCTCTGTAATCTGCCATGTAGTCACATTGAATAGCATCTAAAATTACCCTATTCCTAGTCTGAATAGAGATGTTATAAGTTGCTAGAATCATTTTATAAGAAATACAACAGATTTTTCTCCTTCAAGCTTTAGAAATTGCTTTTTTTTTTTTTATCTTCCAGCAGACCAACTGCTTCTTGGACAATATGGATCTGTTTTGACTGAGGAAATTTTCAGTGTAATTCTCCATAAGAAAGCCTAATTTATATTAAAGAGAGCCTTAAAACTGCCTGTTTGTAAGAAACAGTTTTAGGAAGCAATATTTTTACTCAGTTCTAAATAAAACAATTTATAGCTGTTATATCTTGTTTTATACACATGGGTGTTTAATGCCCCCCTTTGAAAAGCACATAATTACAATGTTCATCTCCAAATTTCTAAAATCTGCATATTTAATGCAGATATTTATTTTACTTTTTCAGGAGAGATGTGTGGATTGGGGTTGTAAAATGTAGTGTCAACATTTATAAGGAAAATCAGTGAGCCTCCTGACACTGAAGTGCAATAATCTCAATTTTGCCTTATGTCACTGACAGGAGGTAGGCTCAACTAGAACCTTAGCCTCACTCCATTAGGGAAGTGAGGTGCCAAGTATGCCAATATATAACAGTAGGTACAATTCATGATTTGTTTTGCTTCTTGTTATCTTTTCTTTAAAAAGATTAGCCAAAATAAATATGCATAGCTTCTGAGAGATGAAATATATAGTTATTACAGTATGAAGCCCAGAGGGGAATAATCTTGTCCAAATGGAATAGATTTTCAACAGATATAAGTAAGCTCTCAAAGTCTAAGGAACAAACTGACCACAACTTCTTCATACCAATGCTTATTAAATTATTTTTTAATCTTAGAAAAGTCAAATCAGGCATTGTCAACAAATCCATCCAAATATACCTCATCTTCCAGCTGGATGATTAAAAAAAGCAATGAACAAAGTATGAACAACTGCTGTGTAAGGATTGAAAGATGATAAAAGTTTAGGATCTGGAGGTTAATGTTCAAACAAAGTGTTACAAGGGCCATAGACCTACACTGGAACAGCAGCGAATGTCCAGCCTTGGTTCCTCTTATTTTTATCCAGAAATAACATTTCTACATAGAAATACTTTTTATGTGTTTTAGTTGGGGCAGGAATTGGATCTTTGGTTTAGACTTTATTTTTTTTTTCTTTTATTTTTATTAGTTGGAGGCGAATTACTTTACAATATTGTAGTGGTTTTTGTCATACATTTACATGAATCAGCCATGGATTTACATGTATTTCCCATCCCGATCATTATACAGAGTGAAGTAAGCCACAAAAATAAAGACCAATACAGTATACTAATGCATATATATGGCTTAGATTTTAAAAGTACTATTATATAATAAGAGATCAGTGCTTGAAAGACCCTGAGAAAAGGTATAGTGTAGGAGTCTATATGAGAACATATGATGGTTAGTTTTATATGTGTCAACTTTGCTAGGCTATGGTTGTTTAGTCAAATGCTATTCTAGATGTCATCATGAAAGTATTCTGTAGATGTGCTAAATATACACAATCAGTTGACTTTAGGTAAAAGACATTGCCCTCAATAATGTGGGAGAGTATCATCAAATCAGTTGAACACTTAAGAGTAAAAACTGCAGTTTCCTGGAGACTAGAAGTTCTTTTACTCAAGTCTGTAACACAGAAATTCCGCCTGAGTTTCCAACTGGTAGCCTGCCCTAAGGATATCAGGCTGAAGACTACAATATCAATTCTTATCTGAACTTGCAGCCTGCTGACTTACCCTACAGGAATCAGACTTGCCAGGCCCACAATCATATGAGGCAATCTTTTTAAACATTCACAAGCATTCTATTGGTTCTGTTTCTCTGGACAGCACTGCACAATACAGAGCAGACACTTTTTTTGTATCACATAGCTCTAAAATGATTTTTAGTTAGAATGCCTTTGTGTGTGTTTTAGTCACTCAGTCATATCCTTCTCTTCCAGGCCCCACTGTCCATGGGATTTTCCAGGCAAGATTACTGGAGTGGGTTTCCATTCTTTCTCCAAGAGATCTTCCTGACCCAGGGATCAAACCCAAGTCTACTGAATTGCAGGTGGGTGCTTTACCATCTGGGCCACAAAGGAAGCCCAGAATGTCTTTAGGCAAATCATAAATCCTCTAGTTCCCCTGGGTACCCATCATTCCCTGTTGTCTTACACTCAGTTGTGCCCTTGAAAATATCTGAGTATGAGATTCCTCTCCTAAGCTACCCCTCTTAGGTTTTAGATGAAGAAGCTGAAATTCACAGTTTTGAAAGATCTTATCCAGATACTTAAACCTTTTAAAGTGCTAAGACTAAGGCTCAGATGACCCTGCTTCTAGAATACCATACTTCCCATGACCCATTTCTGACTCCCAGTCCCTTCCCTTTGTGGCCCTATCATAAGCTTATCTTCAGCTTAGTTCCCAGCAGTCATCCAAAAATAAGCAACCCCCAAGTCAGCCCTGTTGAACTTCCTCTGATAAGGCACTTACTTCAGGCCTACTAGTGCTTGCTTCTGCATTTCTTCTCCAGCCAACATAGGTAAAAAATTTGAGGATGGCCTGCATAAGAGAAGGAGAGGACTTTTTTCTCACTGCAGATGAAGGAATTATCACAGGGGAGGTGGAATAAGTCAAGTTCCTCCAGAATCTGAAGAGCCATAAACAAAGTTTCAGAGAACCATAGTAAGACCAGAGTCTCAGTTGATTTGAAATTTAGTTGAAGACTCACCAAAGTCTTGACCCCCTTTCAAGAAAGTTTAGTAATAAAGTTTTTTTTTTCTTTTTTTAAGTCTTGTTTTAAGATGGGCTCAACTTTATGCCATTCCATTTTAAGAATACACAAGAAAGGTTTTTTTTTGTTTTTTTTTTTCTTTTTGTTTTGTTTTTTTAAGAATACACAAGAAAATTTTATTATGAGCTTTCAGAGCATTTTGCTTGCTGTGTGCAGAATAGAATTAAGGTTAAATGTACATTTGAAATGATGTCTAACCCTCTTATTTGTCAGAAGGAAGGCCTTACTTAGAGAAGATAAGTGAATTGCCCATAATATACAGAAAACCAGGACTGGAATCCAAGTGTCCTGCTCATATCCTCGTGTGTGTGTGTGTGTGTGTGTGTGTGTGTGTGTGTTTTCATCATACCACAGATGTTTAATGTTCTGAGGCTCATTAAAGCAGCGCTAAATAGGCAATTTTCCTTTCTAGATTGTTTGGGTGACTCTGTCAAAATACCTTAAGATTATGCTTTCAACGGTAATCCTCCTTTTATTTTTCAATTTGCATTAATTTTCTGTTTTTATTTTTTAAAAAGATATCTTTGATCAAAATGCTTAACTCCACTCACACAGTTACATACATTCTCATGTTGATAAACAAAAAGGAAAACATGCAGAAGAAAATGACTCCCTTTCTTGAAGGTGCACTGTCCTCTTTTCTTCTCAGATTGATGCTATCTGACATGAACATTGCAATTCACTGCATCATGCAGAAAATGTAAAAGGACAGCATTTCTGAAAAGCAAACCGTAGCTTTTAGAAATATAACTAAAATGAAAAGCAGCATGCAGCTGTGTCTTCTGGTCAGGCACATGGAAAATGTTTCTTATTTGGCAGCATTTATCCAGAGGCCAAAAGAGTTCACAACCACACATTTTGCTATTCATATAACTGTAGTTCTTTCTCTTGTTGTTCCTCACTTTATTATCTCCTTCCCACACTCTAGTCATCTTTCCAAACTACCTCTTCTGCCATTCCACCCTCCCCCCCAGCTTTCAGATGAAAACAAATAACACATCACTTGGACCCTCCTTGCCATCTGTTTTCCCATTCCCCTCAAGGTTTACTAAATCAGGAGAATGCTACAAATAATGTATATGGATTTTTCCAAGGACTATGACACATTCTCACATTATCTTTGTGCATAAGATGGACCAATATGTGGGATTTTGTTTTAGGATACTGAAGTTGATTCAGAGCTGGCAGGAAAAAAAAAATACTAAAAGCGTACCAATTAAATGAGAAAATATCAACTTACAGAAATCGCACTAGTGAAACAACACAGGAATCTGTCCTTCATCCTGCTCTGATTTCTATATTTAGGGATGGTCTTCCCAGTCTATGAATATTATGAGGCCAAACATTTCATATTCTCCATCTCCATGTCTGGCATAAACCAGATAGTCAATAAATGTTTAAGAATCAATGACCATGATGAGCACATAAATAATATACAGATCAAACTCATGGAAGAAAGAAAACAGAAAGTGATCTCAACACATTATTGATGGTCTGGTTAACAAGCCAGATCTAATGAGTACTTGGTTACAGACACACCATAAATTCATCAAATATAACAAAGAGTAAGTCTAATTTAAGAGCAGACTAGATTCAGTTCAGTTCACTCGCTCAGTCAACCCCATGGGCAGTAGCACACCAGGTCTCCCTGTCCATCATCAACTCCCAGAGTTTACTCAAACTTATGTCCATTGAGTCAGTGACGCCATCCAACTATCTCATCCTCTGTTTTCCCCTTCTCCTTCCACCTTCAATTTTTCCCAGCATCAGGGTATTTTCAAATGAGTCAGCTCTACACAACAGGTGGCCAAAGTATTAGAGTTTCAGCTTCAGCATCAGTCCTTCCAATGAACACCCAGGACTGATCTCCTTTAGGATGGACTCGTTGGATCTCCTTGCAGTCCAAGGGACTCTCAAGAGTCTTCTCCAACACCACAGTTCAAAAGCATCAATTCTTCAGTGCTCAACTTTCTTTATCATCCAACTCTCACATCCATACATGACTACTGGAAAAACCATAGCCTTGACTAGATGGACCTTTGTTGGCCAAGTAATGTCTCTGTTTTTTTTTTTTTGTTTGTTTGTTTGTTTGTTTTAATATATAAGCTGTCTATGTTGGTCATAACTTTTCTTCCAAGCAGCAAGCATCTTTTAATTTCATGTTTGCAGTCAGCATCTGCAGTGATTTTGGAGCCCAAAGAAATAAAGTCTGTTACTGTTTCCATTGTTTCCCCATCTATTTGTCATGAAGTGATGGGACAAGATGCCATGATCTTAGTTTTCTGAATGTTGAGTTTTAAGCCAACATTTTCACTCTTCTCTTTCACTTACCTCAAGAGGCTCTTTAGTTCTTCTTCACTTTATGCCATAAGGGTGGTGTCATCTGCACATCTGAGGTTATTTCTCCTGGCAATCTTGATTCCAGCTTGTGCTTCATCCAGCCCAGCATTTCTCATGACGTACTCTGCATATAAGTTAAATAAAGGGTGACAGCCTTGATGTACTCCTTTCCCGATTTGGAACCAGTCTTTTGTCCCACGTCCAGTTCTAATGGTTGCTTCTTGCCCTGCATACAGATTTCTCAGGAGGTAGGTAAGGTGGTCTGGTATTCCAATCTCTTTAACAATTTTCCAGTTTGTTGTGATCCACACAGTCAAAGGCTTTGGTATAGTCAATAAAGCAAAAGTAGATGTTTTTCTGGAAGTCTCTCACTTTTTCAATGATCCAATGAATGTTGGCAATTTGATCTCTGGTTCCTCTGCCTTTTCTAAATCCAGCTTGAACATCTGGAAGTTCACGGTTCATGTACTGTTAAAGACTGGGTTTAACATATACTTTTTTAAAAAGACTCTGGAGACATCAACAAGATGGCGGATTAAGAGATACCAGCCTTCATTTCCAAAATCAACAACAAAAACAATAGGTTATCCATAAAGGAAATAGCCCTGGGAAAGCTCAAAAGTCCAGTGAAGAACCTACAGAAACACAGTGGAGCAAAAAATGAATAATTGCATGGAAAGGATTGCTGGAGAGATCAGTTTAGCTAAGACATTTGGGAATAGCTGGGAACAAAGAAGGCCATGGCTATCAGTATCAGCCACATAATGGGTGCTATTACACTCCCCAGTTGCCTGCTCTGTGAAGGACCCCAGTATCATTTGCTACTGAAGCCCTCAATAACAGCTGCAGATTCCTTACAGCTTTCAAAGTAGAGGACCCCATAGTGCTCATTGTCATGAATCCCAGCAGACTGCTCTGCAGAGGAAACTTGCAAATTTAACCACTGAGTTATCCAACAGCCATTTCCACCTTGGACACTGCCTAACACCACAGAAGGAAATATTGATGTACCATACTGGGACAAGAGTTGCTACCCTCAACCCTTCACAAGTTCCAGACCCCACAGCTACAGCTGCTTCATGTGAATCTGCCCTCCAGAGTTGGGCCCTGAGCCCACTCCATGTACCCACATTTCACACACTCGAGCCACCACTGCCATGAACTAGCCAGCACTCCAAATGCCATAGTTACTATCTCACCACGTACACCTGTACTAGAGACCCCAGCTCCATCACTGTCCATGGGTGCTTATGTATCAGACACCAGTGCCACCACCACTGTGAGGGCACCTGCTGGCCAGTCTTAACACCCAGAGACTGTAAATGCCTACTTTAACTAAAAAGGAAGATCTCAAATAAGCAATCTAACTTTATACAAGCAGCTAGAAAGAGAGGAATAAACTAGGCCCAAATTAGCAGTCAATCCTAAAGGAAATCAACCCTGAATATTCGTTGGAAGGATTGATGCTAAAGCTGAAGCTCTAATACTTTGGCTACCTGGTGCAAAGAGCCACCTCATTGGAAAAGACCTTGATACTGGGAAATATTGAAGGCAAAAGAAAAGAGGGTGGCAGAGGATGAGATGGTTACATAACATCACCGACTCTATGGACATGAACTTGCGCAAACTCTGGGAGATTGTGGAGGACAGGGAAGCCTGATGTGCTGCAGTCCATGGGGTTGCAAAGAGTTGGACATGACTTAGTAACCGAACAACAACAACAAAGTTAACAGAAGAAAGGGGAACAATGTTAACAGACAGAAATAGACAATAAAAAAGATCAACAAATTAAGTTGGTATTTTGAAAAGATAAAAAAAAAAATTGACAAACTTCTGTGTAGGATAAGAAAGAGAGTTCACTTAAATAAATGGTATCAGAAATACAAGAGGAGACATTAAAACCTATACCATAAAAAAAAAAAACCTATACCATAGAATATAAAGGATCACGAGAGACTACTATGAACAATTATCTGCAAACAAATTGGATCACCTAGAAGTAAATGCTGCTTTACACCTCTTAGAAGGGCTTTACTCAAAAAGACAAAAGATAACAAGTGTGGGTAAAGATATGGAGAAATTATACCTTGTTATAGGAATATAAAATGGTGATACCACTATGGAAAATAGTATGGCAGTTCCTCATAAAATTAAAAGTAGAACTACTATATGACCCAGCAATCCCACTTTGAGGCATAGATCCAAAAGAATTGAAATTAGGATCTCAAAGAAATATTCAGACTTGTGTGTCATTGCAGCATTATTTAAAATAGCCAAGATATGGAAACAATCTAAGTGTTCATCTATGGATGAATGGATAAAAATGTGGTAAACACAATGGAATATTATTCAGTCTTTAAAAAAAGAAGGAAACCCTGCCATATGTGACAACATGGGTGAATCTTGAGGACATTATGCTACCTGAAATAATCCAGTTACAGATGGACAGGTATTGTGTGACTCCATGTATATTAGATATCTAAAATGATCAAGCTCATAGAAAGAGAAAATAGAAAGGTGGTTGCCAGGTACAAGGAGGGATAAATTGCTGTTCAGTGAGTATAAAATTTCAGTTACACAAA
Source organism: Cervus canadensis (assembly GCF_019320065.1). Classification (NCBI taxonomy): domain Eukaryota; kingdom Metazoa; phylum Chordata; class Mammalia; order Artiodactyla; family Cervidae; genus Cervus; species Cervus canadensis. The sequence goes on from NC_057419.1 coordinate 91,274,830, forward strand.
ATTATTAAGTTCTAAAGATCTACTGTACCTATAGTACTGTATACCATACAATATTTTGCCTACAGTTATCAAGACTGTGTTGCAGACTTCAAATTTCTTTAAAAAGATAGATCTCATGTTGTGTTCCTATTGCAGTGAAAAATAAATTTTAAATGATTTTTAAGATTCTAAGCTTATTAACTGACAGGCAGTTAAAAATATTAAAAAAGCATAATAAGGCTAACAATAAAGCAAATGTAAGCTTGACAGTGTAATGAAAGTGTTAGCTACTCAGTTGTGTCTGATTCTTTGCAACCCCATGAACTGTAGCCCACCAGGCTCCCCTTTCCATGGAATTCTCCAGGCAAGAATCGGCCACTGGAGTGGGTAGCCATTCCCTTCTCCAGGGCATCTTCCCAACCGAAGGATCAAACCTGGGTCTCCTGCATTGCAAGCAGATTTTACCATCTGAGCCACCAGGGAGAAGAATGGTGTCCTGAGATAAGTACAAATGACCCTTGAATGATGCAAGGGTTAGGGGCATGAATCCTCCATTAATTTGAAAATTCACATATAATTTATAGTTGGCCTTCTGTTTCTAAGATTCTTCTGTGTCTTTGGTTCTTCATCCACAGATTCAACCTGCCATGGCTCATGTAATACTGCAGAACTTAATACTGAAAAAATCTGCACACATATGGATCCATGTGGTTCAAACCCATGTTGTTCAAGGGTAAACTGTAGTTGAACTCCTCTTCTAGTTTCCAGAACATCCATATTAGCAAAAATCAGTTTTACTAATGATCCAATTATCTAATTATAGCTTGCCTATAATGGAACTTCCTTTTGAGTATTTTGGCATCCATTCAAGGATCCTAAAAATAAAACTCTATTAAAATTGAAATCAGGAACTTTAGGCAAATTTTCCAAAAATTTCCTTAGTAGAAACGGTTGGAAAAGCATCTGTTAGGAAAATAAACCATCCCATAATTCATAGTACTCACCATACTTGATAATTACCTTTTTAAAATATGAAATTTTGTGAAAAACACTCTTTTACATATCAGATTTTAAATATCTAAAATACCAAAAAGATCATAAAATACAGTGTGCTATGAGTGCAAAAGCACTAGAAAAGCATTGTAGTTTAGATAAAGTAGTACATAATCTTTGTCTGCTTTGGCAAGAAGTTTTCCTTTCTGGAAATTCTTTCCACCCATCCTGGTCACTATTACTGCTTCCTGATCACCTTTTATAATGAAGAACTGTGAACTGTAAGTCATTTTTATTTAGAAACTGGACGTTGAAGTTCTCAGCTATCCAGAACATTACCAAGAAGCAGATAAGAAACTGAAATATTTATTATCAAGCTCATGATACAATGTTCCATCTCTATCTGTATCAGGTTATCACAGGCTTTATTACTTTGTGTCTTAATGTAAAATGCAAAAGTAATAATAAATTAGAAATTTGGTGAAAGGATGACCAATTGGGCAAACAACCCACAACCTCCATAACATCTGAGAGCATCACTCTTTTTCAACACAAAATGATCATTATTTTTAGTAATCAGAAGTTATTTAAATAATCCTATTGATCTATCTAATGGATATTTTGTTTAGGGAGTTAAGGGAATGCCTTAATTTTTTTAGAAAATTTTTCTTTAACAGATTTTTGGGCTTCCCTGGTGGCTCAGATGGTAAAGAGTCTCCTTGCAATGCAGAAGACCCAGGTTCCATTCCTGGTTTAGGAGGATCATTACCTGGGTCTGGAATGTCCCCTGGAGATGAAATGGCTACCCACTCCAGTATTCTTGCCTGGAGTTTCTGTGGACAGAGGAGCCTGGCAGGCTACAGTCCATGGGCAAAGATTCGGGCACGACTGAGTGACTAATACACACACACACACACACACACACACACACACACACATACACACACACTGTTTAAATTTAAAAAATAAGGCCAAGAGAGATGCTTATTATTATATGGAATGGCGCTTATGTAAAGTGCAACCCCGCTTCCCTTCCCATGCCTAAAAATGTCAGATAAGCTTACCACACTTGATCCTAGGTTTTACTCTTCAAAAAGTGTAGGAAATTGGCCTTACTCCACTTCCAATCCTAAGGATTTGCAATTGTTATTAATTAACGTGACGGTCTGGGAGTTGGGAAGATAGATATAGCCATATCCTCCAATGTTAGCCTCAAAATATCCCTAGAAATAGAGACATGAGTACTCCATACCAAGTGTTATCCAGCTGAACTATTCAAGTGGTATTTTCCCCCTGAACTATTTTATTAAATATTCAAGATTTCTGTTATTATTGTTCCCTTTCCAATACTTAACCATTTAATTAGTAGTAGATCATACCATAATTGTGCACTATTTGATTTAACTAATAATTACCACCCAGAAAATTGGCTCATGAAGCAAATCTCTATAAACAAGTGGTCTTTTTCCATCAATCTCTATAATAATGTAAGGAATGTGTTTTCGATTTTTTTTTCCTGTTCCTGCCTCTAGGTGATTATAGCACAAGAAGAGTATAGTTACTCCACTAACTCAGAACATCTGCCACCTGCCTGAAGCCATGGCTTAATTCAGTCATGGGATGCAGGAAGTCCTGCTCTTTCCACCTTGCTTTACTTTCAAATGCTTGCCTCATGCAGGCAACTTCTTATCCCCTACTGCCACAGCCTAGATTTTATGGCTCATCCAAGATTAGGCTATGGGAGATACGAGTAGCAGCTGGTCACATCCTGCTGTTTCTGTGGCAAGATACAGACAACTGGAGATCTCATTTTGTATCTGCCCCTGGAAGCTGTTTGTCTGCTGGCAAGTTTCTGTTTATGTGAGGTTTCTGGAAGCATATACTGAATTTATTTCCTACTTTTCTGTTATGGTGAATTTCTCATTGGTGAATCCCATGTAATGGAGTACACCTGCACTGTTGAATCAAGAAGAAGGGAAGCTGCATAGTAAAATTAACAGTTGGCATTTGGTGTTAGGACACATTACTATATTTGCAAATTCACTCAGTAAATTCACAGATGTTTTATATTCCTTTGCATGTGTGTGTTTGTACATTATATTTCCAGCTAAGAAATGATCACATCTCTTGATTGCTTCACACTGCAACTCAGTGTTCAGGCAGCACTGAATCAGCATTTGCAAAGACACTTTTAGGAAGTCTTGTCTTTTAGCTAAGATGAACAGTTGAAGTCCTGATCAGTTTATACTCACTAACTATCCAGTACCACTTTTTCAAGGATATGGACATTAATTAGCTCCACTTTGCTAAACCAATTCTAAATTAGGTAATTATGTTGTATATCCACCAGTTTCTGCTGGGAAGCATGTTCTTCACTTCCTGTCTCTAACTGATAGCCAGCTGTTAAATAGCATCCAAGTTTTCCCCAGAGATGGTTACAGATGAGAAATGATTATTTTATAGGGTATTTTCAGAATGTTCAAGATGAAAGGAGCTATGTAAATGATATTGGTATTGCTTATTATTATTACCAGTGACAACTCTCTTCATAGCATTATTGCATTAGTAATTTGGAGACAAATGACACTGTTGTAAAATGTATCTCAGATTTTTGTTAGGAAAATTTGTTATAGGCTGAATGCTTCTGTCCCCACAAAATTCATATGTTGAAATCATGACCCCCAAAGTGATTATATTAAGAGATAGAAGCTTTTGAAGATAATTTGATCAAGAGGATGGATTCCTCATCAATGGGATTAGTGCCCTTATGAAAGAGGACCCAGCGAGTTCTTGCCCTATTTCTGCCATGTGAGTTGGCAATCTGCAACCCAGAAGAGGACTGTCACAAGAACCAGACCATGCTGGCACCCTAACTTTGAACTTACAGCCTCCAGAACTGTGAAAAAATTAATTTCTGTTGATTATAAACCACACACTTTATGGTATTTTGTTATTGTAACCCAAACTAAAACAAACTTTTCTTAAAAGTCAATTCATATTAGTTGAGTACTTCCCAAATTCTTAATAAATTCATATATGTTAGTAGAAAATAATTTTAAACTCACTCTGATTTAATATTTCATCAAATGTAGGGTGGTAAATAGGAAAAGGAGACAGTAACCCGAACCCTATTTTAAAGAACATTGTAAATAATATTCAAAATCCTGAGTAGTCTATTGGATGAAATAATCACCTGTGATGAAAGGGAAAGTAATGGGAATTAATCTTGTGAGCTATCCATAACTCCCACTTATGAAAATAAAACTTTTCAACAGACATCTTCTGTTAAATATTCTGAGGAGTTTCCATCTCACCAAAAGAACAAGTAAAAAAGGTCATATTTAATTAGAGACCAAATTTAACAAATTTATACAAGAACACTCATCTATTATATATTATATGTTATATATTATATATTATGCTTCAAATTTTAAGGGTTACTTGCACATTCCCTAGAATGGGTGAATTTAACTCAGATGACCATTATATCTACTAAGATGGGCAAGAATCCCTTAGAAGAAATGGAGTAGCGATCATAATCAGCAAAAGAGCCCAAAATGCAGTACTTTGATGAAACCTCAAAAATGACAGAATGATCTCTGTTCATCTCCAAGGTAAACAATTCAATATCACAGTAATTCAAATCTATGCCCGGACCAATAATGTTGAAGAAGCTGAAGTTGAATGATTCTATGAAAATCTACAAGACCTTCTAGAACTAACACCCCTCAAAAATGTCCTTTTCATTATAGGAGACTGGAATTCAAAAGTAGCAAGTCAAGAAATGCCTGGAGTAACAGGCAAATTTGGCCTTGGAGTATGGAATGAAGCAGGGCAAAGGCTAACAGAATTTTGCCAAGAGAACACACTGGTCATAGCAAACACCAACTTCCAATAACACAAGAGAAGACTCTACACAAGGACGTCACCAGATGGTCAACACCAAAATAAGATTGATTATATTCTTTGCAGACAAAGTTGGAGAAGCTCTATACAGTCAGCAAAAACAAGACCAGGAGCTGACTGTGGCTCAGATCATGAACACCTTATTGCAAAATTTAGACTTAAACTGAAGAAAGTAGGGAAAACCACTGGATCATTTGGATATGACCTAAATCAAATCCCTTATGATTATCCAGTGGAAGTAAGAAATAGATTCAAGGGATTAGATCTGATAGACAGAGCGCCTGAAGAACTATGGACAGAGGTTTGTGACATTATACAGGAGACAGGGATCAAGACCATTCCCAAGAAAAAGAAATACAAAACAGCAAAATGGCCTTAAAGATAGCTGTGAAAAGAAGAGAACCAAAAAGCAAAGGAGAAAAGGAAAATATACCAATTTGAATGCAGAGTTCCAAAGAACAAGGAGAGATAAGAAAGCCTTCCTCAGTGATCAATGCAAAGAAATAGAGGAAAACAATATAATGGGAAAGGCTAGACATCTCTTCAAGAAAATTAGAGATACCAAGGGAACATTTCATGCAAAGATGGGTGCAATAAATGACAGAAATGGTACGGACCTAAAAGAAGCAGAAAATATTAAGAGCTGGCAAGAATACACAGAAGAACTATAAAAAAAGATCTTCACGACCCAGATAATCATGATGGTGTGATCACTCACCTAAAGCCAGACATCCTGGAATGGGAATTCAAGTGGACCTTAGGATGCATCAATATGAACAAAGCTAGTGGAAGTAATGGAATTCCAGTAATGGAATTTGAGCTATTTCAAATCCTAAAAGATGATGCTGTGAAAGTGCTGCCTTCAGTATGCCAGCAAATTTGGAAAACTCAGCAATGGCCACAGGACTGGAAAAGGTCTATTTTCATTCCAATCCCAAAGAAAGGCAATGCCAAAGAATGCTCAAACTACCACACAATTGCACTCATCTCAGATGCTAGCAAAGTAATGCTCAAAATTCTCCAAGCCAGGCTTCAACAATAAGTGAACCGTGAACCTCCAGATGTTCAAGCTGGGTTTCAAAAAAGCAGAGGAACCAGAAATCAAATTGCCAACGTCCATTAGATCATCAAAAAAGCAAGAGAGTTTCGAAAAACATCTATTTCTGCTTTGACTATACCAAGGCCTTTGACTTGATCACAACAAACTGTGGAAAAGTCTTCAAGAGATGGGAATACCAGACCACCTGACATTCCTCTTGAGAAACCTGTATGCAGGTCAGGAAGCAACAATTAGAACTGGACATGGAACAACAGACTAGTTTCAAATCAGGAAAGGAGTACATCAAGTCTGTATATTGTCGCCCTGCTTATTTAACTTAAATGCAGAGTACATCATGAGACACACTGGGCCTGATGAAGTACAAGCTCTAATCAAGATTGCCAGGAGAAATAACCTCAGATGTGCAGATGACAATACGCTTATAGCAGAAAGCGAAGAAGAACTGAAGAGTCTCTTGAGGAAAGTGAAAGAGGAGAGTGAAAAGGTTGACTTTGTTTTGGGGGGCTCCAAAATCACCACAGATGCTGACTGCAGCCATGAAATTAAATGACACTTACTCCTTGGAATAAAATTTATGACCAACATATACAGCATATTAAAAAGCAGAGACATTACTTTGCCAACAAAGGTCCATCTAGTCAAGGCTATGGGTTTTCCAGTAGTCATGTATGGATGTAAGAGTTGGACTATAAAGAAAGTTGAGTGCCAAAGAATTGATGGTTTTGAACTGTGGTGTTGGAAAAGACTCTTGAAAGTCCCTTGGAATGCCAGGAGATCCAACCAGTCCATCCTAAAGGAAATCAGTCCTTAATATTCATTGGAATGACTGATGCTGAGGCTGAAACTCCAATACTTTGCCCACTTGATGTGAAGAACTTACTCATTTGAAAAGATCCTTCCTGATGCTGGGAAAGATTGAAGGTGAAAGGAGAAGTGGACAACAGAGGATGAGATGGTTGGATGGCATCACCAACTCAACAAACATGAGTTTGAGTAAACTCTGGGCATTGGTGATGGACAGGGAGGCCTGTTGTGCTGCAGTCCATGAGGTCACAAAGAGTCGGACACGACTGAGTGATTGAACTGAACTGAAAACATTCTGAAAGTTAAGGAACTATAAATAGTATTGTGTTTATACATAAATGATCTGAGTCTATAAATATGAGATGTTTGATTCATTTTGTATATAGAGATTGTGCTAGGCATGTCAGCTATTGATAGTTGTTGATGTGAGACAACTCCTAGTAAGCAAGTTACATGTAAATGGAATCCAAGTTAACACTATTTAAGTTGCATTATCACAGTAAGTACACAAGATCTTCAAGGAGATTAGGCAATTGAAAGGTGGTCATGTCTAATAATCCATTCTCTGAATCTAATAGTGAGGCAGCCCTGTGGGATGAGTTTTAGATGGACAGTTTCCCTCTGTGAAAAATTATTTTAAGAGTAACACTATAATCACCAAAAAAACAAAAATCATTGGCTTCTCTTAATAACTCTTTGTAGATTTAATACAACCTCCCCCCAAAAGTATGCCTTGTGTGAAATTAGCACATTCACATTCCTTTAGGAAAGAGACTATGTCTTATTCATCTTTATAGCCACTGCTCCTTTTAAAATAGTATACTGCAGGAGCTCAATTAGAATCTTGCTGAATAAAAAATTATCTTTCTTTTTAAGGTTATTTCTTGAAACATAGCAAATTATATTATCAACTTTATAATAGTATTTACTATTTATAAATATACTATATATACTATAAATATATAGTATAAATATACTACACACATATAAATGTACTAAATATACAATAAATAGTATTTACTATGAATGAATCTGTGGTCATCTGAGTTATTATTTACCCCACAACTATTAAGCCCCTCCTATATGCAAGTAACAGTGCAGGATACAAAGATGAAAAGTCAAATCCCTATACGAATTTCCATTCTAGTGGAGGAAGATAAGACAGTAAATGTCACAAGTGCCCTAACAGAGGTACAGAAAAATACTATGTGACCCTCAAGGAAAGAAAAATGACACTATATGGGAGATGAATTAAGGAGGGGATGATCCAGCTTATAGAAACTTGTTTGGTTCAGAAGGGGTCTCTATAAAATCTAGTGTGCTAAGTCGCTTCAGTCTTGTCCGACTGTTTGCAACGCTATGAACTGTAGCCCACCAGACTCCTCTGTCCATGGGATTCTCCGGGCGAGAATACTTGAGTGGATTGTCACGCCCTTTGCCAGGGGATCTTCCTGGAGATCGAATCTGCATCTCCTGTGTCTCCTGCATTGCCGGTGGATTCTTTACCGCTGAGACACCAGGGAAGCCCACAAAGTCTAGTACTAATAGCATTTATTGGTTAGTCAGCGTTTATCCCATTTGTGAAATTATTTCTTGTTCACAAAGTTGCTTATTATAATTTTATTAGGTAACACTTGTATTGCTCATAGAGATTGCTTAATTCACTGTTATCATGTAACGTGATACCAAGTCCTGATGTATTAAATGCTCTTAGGAAAGACTTGCTTCCCTCAAAGCTTTTCATAAGACATTCTGCACCAGTCATGCCACTTATAAATTCATTTGTAGTTCCAAAGTTAATCTAGGAAAGGCCTTATATTTGTGCTGTGCACAGTTACTAGTCAAACCAGTAAGTGAATTTCTAATGAAACTTGCTTCTTCAGATCAGAGCTATCTTTTATATCACCTTCATTTATTTCTTAAATAAGTTGTGGAGGGACAGGTCAAGCATGAATACGTCTCTGGTCAACCTGCCCTTTCTCAGCTAATGGGAAATGTCTCCTGTGTTTCCATTTATTATAAGTTATTATGATAAAGAAAGGGCAAATACCAATAATCATTAGTAAATCTGATTAAAGATGTCAAGTCTCACTAGAACTGAATGATAAAACACTGTAGTCCATTTCTTTCCTGAAATCCATTAACCTCTCTTTCATATGAAACCTCTCACAAAATTTATTTTGATCTGAATACACATTTCTTTTATTATCAGTTACTGTACCACATGGTTTTTCAGTGTAATATATACACATGGAAAAGTTAGGTGGCCCAGAAATTAAGTAGCTATCCTGTCTTGTGATAATATATCTCTCTGGAAAATAAAAAGGTCATAGATGATAGTAACCTGAGATTCAAGAAGAAATCTGAAAGCCAAAAAGATAGTTGTTTAAAATAATAGATAAAGACTCAGGGTTTCATTCATGGAAGAAAAAGTATTTTATTTCAAAAATGATTGAAAGGAGATTATTAGGCCTCCCATGATAAATATATATAACTCACTGTGTCTTCCCTCCTGTCCTCACTTTATGCATATTAAATCAATTAGTCCCCTAGTTACTATAAGAAAAAAAAAAAAAAGCTTGTTCGTTGATTGATGAGAAAATATGTTCCTCACAGGTGTCTATTAGTTTATTTTCATAATACCATAAGTGAAAATATATTTTTCACTTCAAATTCTAGGGTAGAATTGTCAATACCCTAGGTTAATGCATGCAGCATAACTGTCCTGAAACTATTCTTATGTGTTGTTATACTATGTTGAGCATCTTATGGTAAAATACATCTGTGGAATACCACAGCAGTCATTCAATATCTGCAAATAATCTACACTATCATTTTGAGAAGATCACATTTAGAAATAGTATTATAGGGACCTGAAAGGGAACACTTTCTCCAAAAATAAGAGAAAATAATAACAACAACCAAAACAACAATATATAAAGGAAGCTCTTTCACACATTGTTAATTTTCATGATGCTAAAACAATGGATTAAAAATAAAGGCTTCAGCTGATCTGTTGTTTGTTCACTCTACATGATTAATAATAATCAAGTCAATGATTCCCAAACATTTATTTAACTTACCTTCTTGAAGTGGCTGCAATGCATTGGTATGGTTGTGTTAGGTAGTTAGAATAGGAAAAAGGAGTCAAGAACAGTGATGGCTAAAAGACAAGGAAGGGAAAAAGCTCGTGAAAATAGAACAAAGGAAGGTCCAAGGACCATAGTGAGGACCTCAGGTAAAACAAACAGCACTCCTGACTAGCCCAATTTACATAGAGCAGGCCCAAGGGGAAGAGAAAAAACATATAAAAAGAGGAGATAAAATTGGGCCAGGGGCCTCTCTTCTCTTCACGTCTTTTGGGTTGGCACTCTCTCATGCCTCAAGGATATATTTTTCTTTACTTTCTAAATAAAACTGAGCTGTAATGTGGAGTTGTAACACTGGCCCATCCAAAAGCTTTAACAATGGTCTGTCTGTCGCTTCAAATTTTTATTATGACAAGACAGAACTGAGGAAATTACACACACTCCCTCCCACCGCCCGACATATACAACAGAGTCTGAATCACAATATGAAACATCAGAGAGTGGAAAGACTGTTCAGGAGTGAAGTAAACATGTATTTGATGATCAAGCATAGACTAAGAAGTCTATTAACAGCCTATGGCATTTATGGAACTGAAACATTTTTATCTGCGATTTGCATGGAGATAATTTCATAAAGTTTACATCCTTTGCAATTCTAACCTATATAAAGTCTTCCTTGATAAGTATAAGAATGTGTATATCTCTCAGACACGAGTGACTGGGTTTTCATTAAAAAAGAAAACCTCATTGGATTCCAACACATTTATTTTTTTTAATAAGTATACACAGAGGGATAAAAAAATATTCTTTTTTTGTAGTAAAGTTGAATCAATATCAGTTTTCAATCATAAAAAAATACTCACTCTGCTATCTTGTACTTTTAGCACCTCTCCCACCTCCACTTATTCCACATATATGACTCCCAAAATACTCTGAAAATAATTGGTCAAAATAGTTCCTAAAATATGCTAGGAGCAAATTTATAAAAGAAAAAATAGCAATAGTTTTACCACTTTTGATAAGCACTGTTATTTCATTGGGTGACCACCTGCAAATTCCTTAGCCCTCTTTAGACTCTCTCTTACCCATTTAAATATACACACACCCCCACACCCAAACATATACACACACACACACACAATTTTTAACCATGTATTGTATCTGCATCAAGTGTACCATTTCTGGAAGTCTGTTGCTGAACCACAAAAGATGCCAGGATTCTTGGCCTCCAGAGGAGAAGAATTCAATTAAGGGCCAGTGATGAGGCTTGATCACTCAGAGCTTTGGTGTAATAGTTTCATTAAAGTATAAAAGAGAGGTGGTCCTAAGATGGTGGAGGAATAGGACAGGGAGACCACTTTATTCCCCACAAATTCATCAAAAGATCATTTGAATGCTGAGCAACTTCCACAAAAGAACTTCTGAATGCTGGTGGAGAACACCAGGCACCCAGAAAGGCAGCCCATTCACTTTGAAAGGAGGTAGGACAAAATATAAAAAACAAAAAGAGAGACAAAAGAGTTAGGGATGGAAACCAGTCCCCAGGAGGGAGTCGTGAAGGAGAAGTTTCCAAATACCAGGAAACCCTATCACTCGTGGGTCTGTGGGGAGTTTTGGAATCTCAGAGGGCAACATAACCAGGAGGAAACACACACACACACACACACACACGCAGAATATGCACCTAACCGCAAGTCCCAGTGGAGAAGTAGCCCAGATGCTCGCATCCGCCACCAGCGAGCGGGTGCTGAACAGGGAGGCACGGGTTGCATGCTTAGGGTAAGGATGGGGCCTGAATGTCCTGAGGACAATCTGAGGAAGCTAACGTGAGACAGCAACCCAAACTGTGGGATAGCCAGAGAGAGGAAAAAAAAAGAGAGAGAGTGAGAGAGTGAGATCTTTCCTGTGAAAAGCTCTAACCTAATGCACAGCCAGGCCTGCTCACAGAGCAAAGGATTAAGCAAATACCAGAGGAGAGTTAGCCAGCTGCAGATTGGCCCATCCCCCTGCCAGAGGCATAGAGGCAGGAGGGTGACAGCCAGAGCCATAAGGCGAGGGGCAACCTCGGCCCCAGAGATGGCATCCTCCACCAAACTGTGAGCAGGCTCCCAGTTGCTAACCAAATCTTCCTGGGATCCTGGACAGTTGACACCTGCCAGGAGGGTCACAGCCAGAGATCAGATCCCCAGAGGAGACACACGGCCCATCTGAGATGGTGCTCTTGCAGTGCCCCCAGGAAACTGAGTGGCTGGGACCAGCAAGGTGATTAAGATGCACCGCCCACCTGGGATAGTGTACTCTCCAAGCACCTGGTCGCCTGAGATGCTCAGACCTGGGAAGGGCACAAAATGCATGCCCGATTGATTCTGTGCCTTTGTGGAATACCCAAGAACACGAACCTTAGCAGCTTAGACCTGGGAAGTACACAAAACCCAGGGGCTGCTTTGAACAGTTCCGCTGTAGAGCAACCTGGAGCCTGAGCAGTGTAGACAAGGAAAACACACACACAGTGAGCTGGGGCAAGTGGTGTGGTCAATACACTGGGAGCACTCCTCACACACGCCAGTGATATTTGTTTGCAGTGTTCCTCCCTCCCCACAACACAACAGAACAAGTGAGCCTAAATAAGTGACCACCTTTGCCTCCTTGTGTCAGGGCAGAAATTGGACACTGAAGAGACTCACAAACAGAGGAAGCCAAAATAAACAAAGAATAGGGAATGGCTTTAGAAATGACAGGTGCAACAGATTAAAACCCTGTAGTTAGCACCGACTAAGCATTGGAAGGGGTCTATAGACCTTGAGAAGAAGTATAAGCTGGAACAAGGAACTATCTGAAACTGAACTGATCCCACATGGCCCTCAACAGCACCTGAGAAATTCCTAGATATATTTTAGTATTATCATATTTTACTTTTTATTTTTTTATTTTTAAGTTATTTATTAGTTTTTTAATTTTTATTTGTATATCCTACTATTACCTTGCAAAAAAGACCCTATTTTTAAAGGAAACTTCATATATATTTTTTTCATAATGTTTGTGATTAACTTTTGTATTTTTAATATTGTATTCTTGATAATCTAACCTCTACTCTAGATTTTCAAGCTTTGCTTTTTGGTATCTGTTATCAATTTTGTACCTTTAAGAATCTAATCTTCAGTACCCATTCTTATTTAGGGGTGTGATTCCTGGCTTCATTGCTCTCACCCCTTTTGACTCTCCTTTTTCTCCCCCAGGTCTCCTCTATCTCCTCCCTCCTCTTTCTCTTCTGTGCTTAACTCTGTGAATCTCTTTGATTGTTCCGGGCTGTGGAGAACACTTAGGGAACTGATTACTGGATAGTTTGGTCTCTCTCCTTTTAACTCCCCCTCCTCTCATCCTGGTCACTTCTATTTCCTTCCTCCATCTTCTCTTCTCTATGTAACTCTGTGAACCTCTCTTGGTGTTACAGACTGTGGAGAGCACATAGGGAATTGATTACTGGCTAGAGATTGCTCTCTCCCCTTTTGACTCCCCCTCTTCTCCTCCTGGTCACCTTTATCTCCCTTCTCCCTCTTCTCTTCTCCATTAACTCTGTGAACCTCTCTGGGTGTCACTCACAGTAGAGAATCTTTTCACCATTAAGTTAGATGTTTTATTACCATTGCTATATGTATGGAGAAGCCTTGAGGCACTGTAAGAATAAGACTGAAAGCCAGAGACAGGATGCTTAAATACCAAACTTGAGAACACCAGAAAACTCCTGACTCCAGGGAACATTAACTAAGAGCTCATTCAAAAGCCTCCATACCTAAACTGAAATGAAGCTCCACCCAAGAGTCAGCAAATTTTAGAGCAAGACATACCACACTAATTCTCTAGTAACACAGGAACATAACCCTGAGCATTAAAATGCAGGTGGCCAAAAGTCACACCAAATCCATCAGTTCAGTTCAATTCAGTTGCTCAGTCATGTCCAGCTCTTTGCGACCTCATGAATCGCAGCATGCAAGGCCTCCCTGTCCAACACCAACTCCCAGAGTTTACTCAAACTCATGTCCGCCGAGTTGGTGATGCCATCCAGCCATCTCATCCTCTGTTGCCCCCTTCTCCTCCTGCCCTCAATCCTTCCCAGCATCAGGATCTTTTCCAATGGGTCAACTCTTCGCATGAGGTGGCCAAAGTATTAGAGTTTCAGCTTCAGCATTAGTCCTTCCAATGAACACCCAGGACTGATCTCCTTTGGGATGGACTGGTTGGATCTCCTTGCAGTCCAAGGGACTCTCAAGAGTCTTCTCCAACACCACAGTTCAAAACTATCAATTTTTCGGTGTTCAGCTTTCTTCACAGTCCAACACTCACATCCATACATGACCACTGGAAAAACCATAGCCTTGACTAGACAGACCTTTGTTGGCAAAGTAATGTCTCTGCTTTTTTTTTTCCTCTGCTTTTTAATATGCTATCTAGGTTGGTCATAACTTTCCTTCCAAGGAGTAAGTGTCTTTTAATTTCATGGCTGCAATTACCATCTGCAATGATTGACACTTCAAAACTCATTACTGGATACTTCATTGCACTCCAGAGAAAAGAGATCAGGCTCCATCCACCAGAACACTGACACAAGCTTCCCTAACCAAGAAACCTTCACCCTAATACCAAAACCAGACAAATATGCCAAAAAAAACAACAACAACAACAAAAAAAAAACAACTACAGGTCAATATCACTGGTGAGCAGATGCAAAAATCCTTAACAAAATTCTAGCAAAGAGAATTCAACAACATATTAAAAAGATCATACAACATGACCCAGGGATGCAAGGATTCTTTAATACTCACAAATCAATCAATGTAATACACCACATTAACAAATTGAAAGATAAAAACCATATGATTATCTCACTAGATGCAGAAAAAGTCTTTGACAAAATTCAACATCCATTTATGATAAAAACCCTCCAGAAAGCAGGCATAGAAGGAACATACCTCAACATATAAAAGCCACATATGATAAACCCACAGCAAACACTATCCTCAATGGTGAAAAATGGAAATCATTTCCCTTAAAGTCAGGAACAAGACAAGCGTGCCCACTCTCACCACTACTATTCAACATAGTTTTGGAAGTTTTAGCTACAGCAATCAGAGAAGAAGAAAAAAAAAAATTAAAAGGCATCCAGATTGGAAAAGAAGTAAAACTCTCACTGTCTGTTTGCAGAATACATGATCTTCTACATAGAAAGCCCTAAAGACATCACTGGAAAATTATTGGTGCTAATCAATGAATATAGTAAAGTTGCAGGATATAAAATTAATTCACAGAAATCCCTTGCATTCCTATACACTAACAATGAGAAAATAGAAAGAGAAATTAAGGAAACAATTCCATTCACCATTGCAGTGAAAAGAATAAAATACATAGGAATAAATCTACCTAAAGAAACAAAAGACCTATATGTAGAAAACTATAAAACTCTGATGAAATAAACCAAAGATGACACAAATAGATGGGAAAATATACCATTTTCATGGATCAGAAGAATAAATGTAGTGAAAATGAATATACTAGCCAAAGCAATCTATAGATTCAATGTAATCCCTATCAAGCTACCAACAGTACTTTTTAGAGGACTACAACAAATAATTTCACAATTTGTATGGAATAGAAAAAACTTCAAATAGCCATAGCAATCTTGAGAAAGAAGAATAGAACTGGAGGAAGCAACTTGCCTAACTTCAGTCTATGCTACAAAGTTACAGTCATCAAGACAGTATGGTACAGGCACAAAGACAGAAATATAGATCAATGAAACAAAATGGAAAGCCTAGAGATTAATCCATGCACCTATGGACACCTTATCTTTGACAAAAGAGGAAAGAGTATACAATGGAGAAAAGACAATCTCTTTAACAAGTGGTGCTGGGAAAACTGGTCAACCAATTGTAGAAGAATGAAACTAGAACACTTTCTAACACCATCAGTTCAGTTCAGTTCAGTCGCTCAATCGTGCCCGACTCTTTGCAACACCATAAGCAGCAGCACACCAGGCATCCCTGTCCATCACCAACTGTCGCAGTCTACTCAAACCCATATCCATTGAGTTGGTGATGCCATCCAACCATCTCATCCTCTGTCGTTCCCTTCTCCTTCTGCCCTCAATCTTTCCCAGCATCAGGGTCTTTTCAAATGAGTCAGCTCTTCGCATCAGGTGGCCAAAGTATTAGAATTTCAGCTTCAACATCAGTCCTTCCAATAAACAGTCAGGAATGATCTCCTTTAGGATGGACTGGTTGGATCTCCTTGCAGTCCAAGGGACTCTCAAGAGTCTTCTCCAACACCACAACTCAAAAGTATCAATTCTTCAGTGCTCAGCTTTCTTTATGATCTAACTCTCACTTACATACATGACTACTGGAAAAAACAGCCTTGATTAGATGAACATTTGTTGATAAAGTAATGTCTCTGCTTTTTAATATGCTGTCTAGGTTGGTCATAAATTTCCTTCCAAGGAGTAAGCATCTTTTAATTTCATGGCTGCAATCACCATCTGCAGTAACACCATACACAAAAATAAACTCAAAATGTATTAAAGATCTCAATGTAAGACCAGAAACTATAAAACTCCTAGAGGAAAACATAGGCAAAAAACTCTCTGACATAAAGCACAGCAGGATCCTCTATGGCCCACCTCCCAGAGTAATGGTAATAAAAGCAAAAATAAACAAGTGGGACCTAATTAAACTTAAAAGCTTTTGTACAACCAAGGAAACTATAAGCAAGGTGAAAAGACAGCCTTCAAAATTGGAGAAAATAATAGGAAATGTAGCAACTGACAAGGAATTCATCTCAAAAATATACAAGCTGTTCCTGCAGCTCAATTTCAGAAAAATAAAGGATGCAATCAAAAAATGGGCCAACGAATTAAACAGATATTTCCCTAAAGAAGACATACAGATGGCTAACAAACACATGAAAAGATGCTCAACATCACTCATTATCAGAGAAATGCAAATCAAAACCACAATGAAGTATCATCTCACGCCAGTAAGAATGGCTGCTATCAAAAAGTCTACAAACAATAAATGCTGGAGAGGGTGTGGAGAAAAAGGAACCCTCTTACACTGTTAGTGGGAATGCAAACTAGCATAGCCACTATAGAGAACAATGTGGAGATTCCTTTAAAAAACTGGAAATAAAACTGCCATACGACCCAGCAATCCCACTGCTTAGCATACACACCAAGGAAATCAGAATTGAAAGAGACACGTGTACCCCAGTGTTCATCACAGCACTGTTTACAATAGCTTGGACATGGAAGCAATCTAGATGTCCATCGGCAGACAAATGGATAAGAAAGCTGTGGCACATATACACAATGGAATATTACTAAGCTATTAAAAAGAATGCATTTGAATCAGTTCTAACCAGGTGGATGAAACTGAAGCCTATTATACGGAGTGAAGTAAGTCAGAAAGAAAAACTCTAATACAGTATATTAATGCATATATATGGAATTTAGAAAGATGGTAACAATGACCCTATATGCGAGACAGCAAAAGAGACAAATGTAAAGAACAGACTTTTGGACTCTGTGGGAGACGGTAAGGTGGGATGATTTGAGAAAATAGCATTGAAACATGTGTATTACCATATGTTAAATAGATCTCCAATCCGGGTTCAGTGCATCAGACAGGGTGCTCAGGGCTGGTGCATTGGGATGACCCTGAAGGATGGGATGGGGAGGGAAGTGGGAAGGGGTTTCAGGATGGGGAATACATGTACACCCATGGCTGATTCATGTTAATGTATGGCAAAACCCACTACAATATTGTCAAGTAATTAGCCTCCAATTAAAATAAATGAATTAATTTAAATAAGTATAAAAGAGATAGAGAAAGCTTCTGATGTAGACCTCAGAAGGAGGCAGAAAGAATGCCCCCCTGCTAGTCTTTAGCCTGATGTTATATAGCTACTAGCAGTCTACTAATTAGAGAGAGGAAATGTCTCAAAACTCGGAGAATGACACCAGACCCCTCACAAACAATATGCATTGGAATAACATTGGCACCAGATGAGTCATCCCAGGCCATAAAATGATTGACATGAATCTTGAAGAAAAGCATGTTTCCAAGTAAATATGTAGTTTCATTAACATAGATTAGGAGAACAATGTATGAGTAAAACCTACTGATTAGTCAAGTTGGTTCTGAGTCTATGGGGGAACTGACTTGAGGAAAGACAGAGTCTAGGGTAGGGTTAGTTCATTAACATAGCTTAAGACAAACATTTCCATAAGAAAAACTCATTGGTTAGCTCAAGGTTTGAGAAAAGCTTAGTTCATGTGGAGCCAGTTGTCGTCATGGCAACACAGAATTTTAAGAGAAACCTCTTTTTAACTCTGTAGAGAAGGGGAAAATATCTAAGGTTTGTTTCCTCCTGTTGCTTAAGAGAGAGATAAAAAATGTCTGACACTTGAAACTTCTTTCCTCCCTTTGGAGACCCGTGGCCTTCCTGCCCACTACCCTCTCATTTCTAGTCCAGAGAAGTACTTACAATCATGCTAGGCAGCATAAAGTCAGAAACCTCTGCTACACCCTTTGTGGAGGTGAAATTGTTCTGGTAGTAAAAAGTAAAAATGTAGATTTTATCATGTGATAAGAATAACACAGAGAATGATAAATGTCTTAATCAAGAGACCCAAGGGGAAAACACTATGAAAATTTAGGTGCTAGGAAGGCTGGCTTTATTTGCATATGTTTACAGGTGTGACTCATCAGGACCCATTTAGTTCCAAGCGACAAGAATCAATTCAAATTAGGTTAAATCAAAACTGAGAATACAATTAGCTCATACTTTTCAGAAGGATGCTGGAGAAACTAAAAATGGATGGAGGAACCACAGGAACTAGGACCTCAGGGTCTAGAAATAGAGAGTCATATATATATATACACTGTGTATAATAAATGTGCTACATATGTGGTATTTTGATTAACTAGAAATTTCTCATCTTCATTTTGAAATGCCTAACATTGTCCAATATAAAAACACTGTGACATTACTTTTCAACTCCTTGGAATATTTAAAGTGCTGACTGGTGATTCTTAGAATACATTCAGGCAAAAATCTGTGAGGGGAAGCAAAAAAAAAAAAAAGAAAAAAGAAAAAAAAAAACCTAGAAATAGAATAGAGATTTCCCAGGGATCTAGAAAAAAACAATTATATGACCCAGAAAGTAGTAAATTGTTTAAAGAATTTAACACAGTATCTATCACTTAGTGAATGTTCAGTAAATATTAATCTTCACTGTACTTTGATAGCTTGTCTCATTTATTTTTAGAAAGTCCCATTTTACAGCTGAAGACATTGGGGTATCAAGCAACTTTTGCAAGGTCACAAAGCTTATAAATAAATGATTCATCTGCAAGTGGAACCTAGGCAACTTTTCTTTAAAATCTCTTGTGTTGTGCTACTTGCCAAAACAATGCATTATAGCAAAATTTCAAGTATTCCACTATTTTTAAGGTAAATTTCCTCATATAAATAGGTTTAGAATAAAAACATGGATATTTTAATATAAAAAAATCTTCAGTATTGATGCTTATTTAATATTAAATGACATACAAAAGTAAACCAAGAGTCAATATATGTATTAGTAAGTCTTCCAAACTGTTCAAATATGACCCATGGGGAAAAAAAAAACAAAAAACATTTTACATCATGACCCAGTAAACACATATGTCTTTTTCTTTCTAAAACCAAAATTTTATGAAATAATATTTACCTTATCACATGTAATGCACTATGGTACCTTGTCTGGTAATTTTATCACTTTTAAAAAATAATGATGGCCATGAACTTTGAAATTGGTTTCTTAACCCACTAATGGGTTGTAATCAACAGTCTGAATGAAAAACACTCATTCCAACAATGATGGTTAAATAGCCATGTGTACTTCTTTTTTTTTTTTAAGCTCCTAAGTATAATTGGATTCTCTAATCAACTAAAAGAAAAAACAATATGAAACCAAAAATCCCTATTCTAGAAAGCTGTAGTCAGGATTCTTATTCTTGACTAAGGAGGAAGGAAGTGGTAGCATTGCCCCCTCAAGCCATTTTCTTCTCACTCAGCTTTCCTTAGCCAGCTAGGATCCCAGAATTTTTTCTTTATGTCTGCAAGGTAACAAGTCTTTTGTTACTTACAGTTTACATCAACACCCAATCATAACCAAGTTTCCAACTTCTATCCAGTTGAACAAAATTTGACAAAATATGTCAGAAAACCCCAGAAAAAAATGGCACTAGATACACTGGCTCCTATACACAGCCTTAGGCCACTGGTGTCAACAGTAGACTCCTTAATTATTAGATAGGTAGCTGCTGTTCTGGAGAAATCATAGACAAAAGTAAGTATGGGTAAATCTGACTAGCTTATGTTTTTTTATTAATATTTTGATGGATTTGCTATAAATTTTCTCTTTTAAATTTTCATGAAGGCAGAACAAAAATTAGTTGATATTTGAAGTTTCTGGTTAAACCCTCCAAATCGCATACACTAAAAAATAAATGGTGGCTAGTTTAGTCTAACACTTTTCTTCTGCTATTTCAAGTTGCTTTGTTATATTTTGAGGTTAATATTTTTTATTAAATATAAACTTCAACCATTGTTTCGAGATACTGGGGATACAGCTGGTTTGTGGTTTATCTAACTGACACTTTTCTTGTTCTTCTTCCCAATCCATATCTTCCTTAGTTTGCTTTTCAGGGTGTAAATGAAGTATCAGTGATTATAAATTACTAATATTTTATTCATCTCATGAATTTTACTTTTCCCCCAATCATCATTTTATTCTATCTTTAAAATACGGGTATTATGCTAAAAAATATTATAAAGATGTTACATTATTTTAAAGAAAAATATTCTGAACATCGTTTTAATAGTGTGAATTAACCATGTTGACTTTTACCATATAACAGTATTTAATAGAAGGCTAATATAGACAATTACAGTCATCTGCTCAAATCATGAATACAAAAAAAGCAAAAAACAAACAAACAAAAAAAACACCAAAGGCTTTCTGGGGGCTTCCCCAGTAGCTCAGCTGGTAAAGAATCCATTTGCAATGCAAGAGACACCAATTCGATTCCTGGGTCAGAAAGATAGCCTGGAGAAGGGATAGGCTACCCACTCCAGTATTCATGGGCTTCCCTGGTGGTTCAGAAGGTAAAGGATTCATCTGCAATGCAGAAGGTCTGGGTTCCATCCCTGGGCTTGGAAGATCCCCTGGAGGACGGCATGACAACCCACTCCAATATTCTTGCCTGGAGAAACACCATGGACAGAGGATCCTGGGGGCCTATAGTCCATGAGGTTGACTGAGTGACTAAGCACAGCACAAAGGCTTTCTGGAAGACAGGAAGCACAGAACTGAACTGAAGGCTATACACCTTTACACATCTGAAAGATTACTTCTAATTAGGAAAATAAAAGGAAGTGAACCTCCATTTCATAATCAGTGAACTTCCTCAAGTGCAGTACAAAAACAGATATATATTATCAGCATTAGCCCTTCCCTAAAAATATTTTTCAAAGAAAAAAAAACTGACAAATTGAGGCATAACTTAAAGAATTTCTTCAAATCTTTATTTGGCCTTGAACTTTTATCTTTTATACACATCCTCTTCCTGTAGCAAAGTACACACCATAAGGCAAAAGAGATTCATTAGCCTCTTAGCCAACAAACCTGACAAAAGTCCCCAAAGAATCCTATGTAAAATAATAGAATAGTTACCTGAATCATTTATACAAATAAATGTCTACTCTCGTTTCCTATTCCAGGAAGTCTTGCACTGTTGACTGAGGTTCCAGATAAAGAAAAGAAGCATAAAAATTTCTTTCCACTAGGCAATGCCTATTGTTCCTAATATAAAAGAAGTACTAACTTATTTAATGAAGATGCATGCATATGTGCTCATTTACTTCAGTCGTGTCCCAAATCCCACCATCAACCATATATTTACTGAATTGTTAAAGTTCAGTATATATGCATGGTAGTATAAGAATTGATATCCTGGTGAGAACTCTATCAAATATCAGTTCAGTTAAGTCGCTCAGTTACATCCGATTATTTGTGACCCCATGGACTGCAGAATGCCAGGCTTCCCTGTCTATCACTAAATCCTGAAGCTACTCAAACTCACGTCCATCCAGTTGGTGATGCCATCCAATGATGTCATTCTCTGTCATCCCCTTCCCCTCCTGCCTTCAATCTTTCCCAGCATCAGGGACTTTTCCAACGTGTCAGTTCTTTGCATCAGAGGGCCAAAGTATTGGAGCTTCAGCTTCAGCATCAGTCCTTCCAATGAATATTGAAGACTGATTTCTTTTAGAGTTGACTGGTTTGATCTTCTTGCAGTCCAAGAGACTCTCAAGAGTCTTTTCCAACACCACAGTTCAAAAGCATCAATTCTTTGGCACTCAGCTTTACTTATGGTCCAACCCTCATATCCATACATGACTATTGGAAAAATCATAGCTTTGACTAGATGGACCATTGTTGGCAAAGTAACGTCTCTGCTTTATAATATGCTGTCTAAGTTGGTCATAACTTTTCTTCCAAAGAGTGAGTATCTTTTAATTTCACAGCTGCAGTCACCATCCACAATTATTTTGGAACCCAAGAAAATAAAGTCTGCCACTGTTTCCATTGTTTCTCCATCTATTTGCCACAAAGTGTTGGGACCAGATGCCATGATACTAGTTCTCTGAATCTTGAGTTTTAAACAAGACTCTTCACTCTCCTCTTTCAATTTTGTCAAGAGGCTCTTCAGTTCCTTTTCACTTTCTGGCATAAGGGTGGTGTCATTTGCCTATTTGAGGTTATTGATATTTTTCTTGTCAATCTTGATTCCAGCTTGTACTTCATCCAGCCCAGCATTTTGCATGTTGCTCTCTGCTTAGATGTTGAATAAGCAGAGTGACAATATACAGCCTTGACATACTCCTTTTTCAACTTGGAACAGTCCATTTTTCCATGTCCAGTTCTAACTGTTGCTTCCTGACCTGCATATAGATTTTTCAGGAGGCACATTAGGTGGTCTGGTATTTCCATCTCTTTCAGAATTTTCCACAGTTTGTTGTGATCCACATAGTTAAAGGCTTTGGCACTGTCAATAAATCAGAAGTAGATGTTTTTTGGAACTCTCTTGCTTTTTGATGATCCAATGGATGCTGGCAATTTGATCTCTGGTTCCTCTCCCTTTTCTAAATCCAGCTTGAACGTGTAGAAGTTCTCAGTTCATTATGCTGTTGAAGACTAGCTTGGAGAATTTTGAGCATTACTTTGCTTATGCGTGAGATGAGTGCAATTGTGCCATAGTTTGAACTATCTTTTGCATTGCCTTTCTTTGAGATTTGAATGGAAACTGACCTTTTCCAGTCCTGTGGCCACTGTTTCATTTTTCAAATTTGCTGGCATAGTGAGTGCAGCACATTCACAGCATCATATTTTAGGATTTGAAATAGCTCAACTGGAATTCCATCACCTCCACTAGCTTTGTTTGTAGTGATGCTTCCTAAAGCCCAGTTGACTTTGCACACCAGGATATCTGGTGCTAGATGAGTGATCACACTATTGTGGTTATCTGGATCACTAAGTTGTTTTTTGCATGATTCTTCTGTGTGTTCTGGCCACCTCTTCTTAATATCTTCTGCTTCTCTTAGGTCCATACTTTTCTGTCCTTTATTGTGCCCAACTTTGCATGAAATGTTCCCTTGGTATCTCTAATTTTCTTGAAGAGATCTCTAGTCTTACCCATTCTCCTGTTTTCCTCTACATCTTTGCATTGATTACTGAGGAAGCCTTTCTTATTTCTCCTTGCTATTCTTTGGAACTCTCCATTCAGGTGCGTATATCTTTCCTTTTTTCCTTTTCCTTTCTCTTCTCTTCGTTTCTCAGCTATTTCAAGCCCTCCTCCAACAACCATTTTGCCTTTTTGCATTTTTTCTTCTTGGTGTGTATAGGAGGGTGATCACTGCCTCCTGTACCATGAAACTCTGTTCATAGTTCTTCAGACACTCTGTATTAGATCTAATCCCTTGAATCTATTTCTCACCTCCACTGTATAATCATAAGGAACTTGATTTAGGTCATAGCTGAATGGTCTAATGGTTTTCCCTAATTTCTTCAATTTAAGGCTGAATTTTGCACTAAGTGGATCATGATCTGAGCCACAGTCAGCCCCTGGTCTTGTTTTTGCTGACTGTATAGAGCTTCTTCATCTTTGGCTGCAGATGATATAATCAATCTGATTGCAGTATTGACAATCTGGTGAGGTCCATGTGTAGAGTCTTCCCTTGTGTTGTTGGAAAAGGGTGTTTGTTATGAACAGTGCATTCTCTTGGCAAATTTCTATTAGCCTTTGCCCTGTTTCATACTGTACTCTAAGGTCAAATTTTCCCTTTACTACAGTTATTTCTTGAGGAGCAACCCCACCTCCAAGGAGCAGCGGCTGCACTGGTGAAGGAGGGCTGAGGGAAGCTACTCCACTTTCAAGGTCAGAGGGGTGGCCGTGAGGAGATACCCCTCATCCAAAGTAAGGAGCAGTGGCTGTGCTTTGCTGGAGCAGCCGTAAAGTCATACCCCACATCAAAGGTAAGAGAAAACCAAGTAAGATGGTAGGTGTTGTGGGAGGGCATCAGAGGGAAGACACACTAAAACCATAATCACAGAAAATTAGGCAATCTGATCACATGGACCACAGTTGTCTAACTCAATGAAACTAAGCCATGCTGTGTGGGGCCACTTAAGATGGATGGGTCATAGTGGAGAGGTCTGACAGAATGTGGTCCACTGGAGAAGGGAATGGCAAACCATTTCAGTATTCTTGCCTTGAGAACCCCATGAACAATATGAAAAGGCAAAATGATAGGATACTGAAAGAGGAACTCCCCAGCTCGTTAGGTGCCCAATATGCTACTGGAGATCAGTGGAGAACTAACTCCAGAAAGAATGAAGAGATGGACCCAAAGCAAAAACAATACCCAGTTGTGGATGTGACTGGTGATAGAAGCAAGGTCCAATGCTGTAAAGAGCAATATTGCATAGGAACCTGGAATGTTAGGTCCATGAATCAAGGCAAATTGGAAGTGGTAAAACAGGAGACGGCAAGAGTGAATGTCAACATTCTAGAAATCAGCGAACTAAAATGGACTGGAATAAGTGAATTTAACTCAGATGACCATTATATCTATTACTGTGGGCAGGGATACCTTACAATAAATGGAGTAGCCATAACAGTCAACAAAAGAGTCCAAAATGCAGTACTTGGATGCAATCTCAAAAATTACAGGAAGATCTCTGTTTGTTTCCAAGGCAAGCCATTCAATATCATGGTAATCGAAGCCTATGC